>NC_079197.1:78739506-79059006 GCF_029499605.1 Hyla sarda | reverse complement strand
CCTCATGTAGTCTTTTTTGTTTTGAGGTGGCCTGAATGATGAGTCCCCTGATATACGCCTTACTTGAGTTCCACAAGAGGAATTGATCATCAGTTGAAGGAGAATTTATGGCTATAAATTCTGTAAATTTTTCCTTTATGAGCTTTACAGTTTGTGGGTTGCCCAACACAAAATCATTACATTTCTAGATGTAGGTATTGCTAGGGTGGTTTGGAATATGAATTTTTAGAAAAATGGGGGCGTGGTCAGACCAAGTGATTTGAGATATTGAGCAGTCTTTGACATAATTCAAAGCGTCTTTTTTCAACAGAAAATAATCTATTCTAGTATAGATTTTATGTGCAGCTGAGTAAAATGTATAGTCTCTTTCGTTGGCGTGAGCGCACCTCCATATATCCAGGAATTCGTGTTGGGCAAACCATTGTTTTAGTTGAGTAGGTGGAGTGGAGCTCTGTGAGGCGGTATCCTCTGAGCGATCAGCAATCGCATTAAGATCCCCCACAACTATTAGCTTCCCCTCAGCTATAAGGTTTATTTTTTTGATCAATTTGTTAAGGAAATTAACTTTTGAGCTGTTTGGGCTGTATGCGTTTACTATGGTGAACAACTGATTATTAATCTCACATACAATAATCAGATATCTCCCATTGATATCCCTTAGTATTTCTATTAGGTTGAAGGCGACAAAGTTTCTAACCGCTATTGCTACTCCGGCTGACTTCTTTTTTGAGTTGGCCAAAAATATGTTAGAGAAATTTTTGTTTAAAAAATTAGGATGATCGCCCTCCTTAAAATGTGTTTCTTGTAAACACATGATGTCAACCTTATTTTTCCTCGCCTCTGTCCAAATTAAGGAACGTTTGAAAGGGCTGTTAAGTCCTTTCACATTTAAACTCATAAATTGGACTGTCATGGTGGATCAGTAGTGGAATGATGTGAGTGAGTAGTGTTTACCTGAACCCTTTGGAGGGTCTTATTCATGGGGAGGAGGAAGCTTCTGCACCCGGTAATTCGGAGGGAGGAATATCGTCTCATACTGAAACACAAAGAAATCTGTGTAAACAACAAAACAAACATAACATTTTCAATTAATATAACCAACAATTAGGAGTAGTGTTGTCGGGAAAGTGCAGATTCAATATCTGCGCAACTGGGGAAGTTGCAGGAAAAAGGGTAAGTTCTTTAACAATTATATAGTTCCTCATGTTGGGTTGCTCCCGGGTACTCGGGACCAATCCGTATTGAGCTTTGAGAATCTTCGCTGATCATCCTTTGGAGCATTGTCAATTTGAATGTCTCATTTCTGAAGGAGCTCTTTGCCTTTCTCCACTGAGGCAATAGAATAGATTTTCCCATTTCTGGTCAGTAGGATTTTAGTTGGGAACCCCCACTTGTAGGGTATGAGGGAATTGAGAGAGGTCGGTGTATAGAGACAGGTGCTGGAATGGTTCTGGTGGTTTTTTGTAGTTTCCTGCATTCAGCGAGCAGTTGTTCTTTGACATGGAAGTAATGGATCCTGGTGATGACGTCTCGTGGTATCTCTTCCGGTAGATGTTTTGGTTTATATAACCTTTGAGCTCTGTCCACAGTCAGTTCTATGGTGTCCACTGTAGGAATCAGTGTTGCTATGAGGTGTTGGACATATTTTTTCAGGTCCGCATCCTTAACAGTTTCGGGTACACCTCTGATTTTGACATTATTTCTCCTCCCTCTATCCTCCATGTCTGCCATTTTGATTTTCATGGCAGAGATTTCCTCTTGAAGAGAAATGACTTTGTCAGTGAGGCCGTTGTGATTGAATGCAACTTCTTCAATTCTCTCATCTATTTCAGTCACTCTTTCTTCTAAAGTGTCCAATCTGTCAGAGATTTTTGTGATGGCGTCATTGAGATCTTTTTTTATAGATTTTCTGAGGGACAGCATCATCTCTTTCATTAATTCTTCTGATGCAGGTGAGGTTTTAGATGCTTGAATTTGTGTAATGGGGTCGTCAGAGTCATCCTCCATATCAGATGGAGTAGAATGGTTGTTTCCGTCGTCCCATCTCCCTTTGTGTGTTTCTGGGCTCGCCGTAGCTGATTTATTGCCAGTTGTATTTGGTGTAACTGGATCTCTTTCTTTCCGTTTGACGTAAGTAGATCTTTGAGGTAGTGCATCACTTGGTGTGACACTTTTTTTTAGGTGATTTGTTCCGAATTCTGTTACCTTGTTCTTTTTGAGAACCATGGGAGGTTCCCAATATATCAGATTGCAATAGTTCCATTTCAGTACGGTGAGTTTTTTGTTCTTTGTTCTCAGATGTTTTTTTAATAGAAGGATTGTTGGAGGTTTTCCATTTATTTTGAGGATTGGAGGCCATTTTGGTGTAAGTAAGATGAGATATAAAGACTGTCCACTAGAGGGCGCAGTGAAGTTGTGGCACTTCAGGGGTAATTGCACTTTATATGAAGGAAAGAGACAGTGAGGACTTTCCTCCTGTGTGATCTCTTCAGGTTATTGCTGAGGAACAAGTGTATGAGCTTTATAATGAGCACAGAGACATAGAGAGGAGCTGTGTAGTGCTGGCAGGTAGGTCAGTACACTGTATATATACTCTGCATTCCTGGGACAGTTATGTCTGTATTGTACTCTGTATTGTACTCAGTACTCTGTATTGTACTCTGTACTCTGTACTGTACTCTGTATTGTATTCAGTACTCTGTATTGTACTCTTTATTTGTATATCTGTAGTCTTAGGGCACTGTATACAGCAGTTATATACTCTGTATTGTACTCTTTAGTTATATGTCTTGTGGCGTTAGGGCACTGTATACAGCAGTTATATACTCTGCTCTCAGCTGTTCAGGCTGTATTCTCCTCAGGAGCTCTGTACTCTGTATTGTACTCTTTAGTTATTTGTATATCTGTAGTCTTAGGGCGCTGTATACAGTAGTATATACTCTACTCTCAGCTGTTCAGGCTGTATTCTCCTCAGGAGCTCTGTACTCTGTATTGTACTCAGTACTCTGTATTGTACTCTTTAATTATTTGTATATCTGTAGTCTTAGGGCACTGTATACAGCAGTATATACTCTGCTCTCAGCTGTTCAGTAGTATTGAGCGGCATATGTCATATTCGAATTCGCGATATTTCGCGAATATATGGACGAATATTCGTCATATATTCGCTAAATTCGCATATTCATAATAGTCGCGTTTTATTTTCGCATACGCGAAAATTAGCATGTGCGAAAATTAGCATAGGAAAAATTACCATAAGCGAAAATTCGCATATGCGAAAATTAACATATGTAAATTTTCGCTTATGGTAATTTTCGCATATGCGAAAATTCGCTCGCCAGTCTCACACAGTAGTATTTGAGCCTACTTTACACCACACAAGCTGGAAGCAGAAAGGGGTGATCACTGTGATGTGTACTGTGAAAAAAAAAAAAAAAAAAAGGAATATTCGTAATTACGAATATATAGTGCTATATTCGCGAATATTCGCGAATATGCGATATTCGTGAATAAAATTCGTATTCCGAATATTCGCGAGCAACACTACTGTTAAGGCTGTATTCTCCTCAGGAGCTCTGAGGTGATGACAGGGGAGGGAAGATGGCGGCGGGGCTGAGCACAGGACTGTTATCAGTGTTTTCTGTCAGCTTGTATAGAGCAGGACTCACCAGAATCTCAGCAGGGATGAGATGGAGACGTGTCTTGTGAAAGAAGATGGAGGCTCCGCTCTGTAGTGTCTTGTGAGGGAAGATGGAGGCTCCGCTCTGTAGAGTCTTGTGAGGAAAGATGGAGGCTCCGCTCTGTAGTGTCCTGTCAGGTGATTCCCCTCTGTAGTTGGATGACAGGACTTTTCCTCACAGGCAGGAGGTATGGAGTCTGCTAGGCCAAAACTTTTTATCCACAATAAGTCTGGTAAATCAAAACAAATTTACTGGAGAGCTTCTCACTGATGTCCCAAAGGATTGTGAGAGGTTTGGACCCAAAATTATCCCGGAGAAGTAGCTTTTTGTTGCTTTATGTGAGAAACCATAGAGGAGCTAACACAACATGCGACTATTCTCTCTCAGCGCTAGGCCACGCCCCCATACATATACATATATACCCATACACATACACATATATACCCATACACATATATACCCAAATACATATACATATATACCCATACACATATACATATACACCCATAAACATTTACAAATATACCCATACCCATATACATATATACCCATACATATACACATACATCTATACCCATACATAAACTGTATACCCATACATATATACCCATACATACCTACACCCATACATATACTGTATACCCATACATAATTACACCCATACATATTAATATATATATATATATATATATATATATATATATATATATATATTAATATGTATTGGTGTAATTATGTATGGGTATACAGTATATGTATAGGTGTAGGTATGTATGGGTATATATGTATGGGTATACAGTATATGTATGGGTATATATGTATATATGTATGGGTATATATATGACTGGGTGTATATGTATGTATGGGTGTATATGTAAGTATGGGTGTATATATGTATGTATGGGAGTGTATATATATATATATATATATATATATATATATATATATATATATATAAATATACACCCATACATACATATATACACCCATACACACTCATACATATATATACCCATACACATATACACATATATACCCATACACATATATACCCATACACATATACATATATACCCATGCATATATACCCATACACCTATACATATATACCCATACATATACTGTATACCCATACATATCTACACCCATACATATACTGTATACCCATACATAATTACACGCATATATATATATATATATATATATATATATATATATATACACACCTATATACACACCCATACATACATATATACACCCATACATACATATATACACCCATACATATATATACACCCATACATATATACATATATACCCATACACATATACATATATATACCCATACACATATATGCCCATACACATATATACCCAAACACATATATACCCATACACCCATACCCATATACACCCATACACATATACATATATACCCGTACACACCCATACACATATACATATATACCCATACACATATACATATATACCCATACACATATACATATATACCCATGCATATATACCTATACATATATACCCATACATATACTGTATACCCATACATATATACCCATACATATATACATATATACACCCATACATACATATATACACCCATTCATATATACACCCATACATATATACACACACACATAAATATATATATACACCCATTGTGGCAGTGTGGCAAGGAAAGGGTGTATTTCCTTGGCTCACCCTGCAGAAGCTCTCACCTGCTTCTTAAGTAATGAGGCAGGAGGGAAGGGAGGTGTATATGAGATGGAGACTCAGTCTAATGTGGGCTCTTCCTAGGAGACAGCATGTGGGCTGTAGGGAAGAGACAGAGCCTGCTGAGGAGTACACAGCCCAAGCTATGAGTGGCTCAAAGAAAGTGACATGAATTGTGAGTAGAAGGTTGCAGGGGACATATGTTTAACCGGCTGAGGGAAGCTCAGCGGTTGTTAGTCAGGACAAGCTGATCTGTTCAGTCAGTGACCAGACGGTCTAGGATTTTGTTTTGTTCCTGCTTTTTGTTTATTTCTTTCCCTGCAACCTGTCTAATAAAACTGGCAAGGTGCCAGATTTGCATTATAAGCGTTTGTTTGCTGGTTTATTGAGAAGAAACGCATCCTGTGGCGTGGTCCAGGACGATCCCAGAGCTAATCCCCAAGACGGATCGTCACATTTTGGTGGAGGATGCGGGTACGCCGTTGCTAAGGGCAACCCATTGCCAAGGGCAACCAACAAGTGAGTTGGAGAGGAGCTGTTGCTAGGAGCAACCCCCTGCAAGATTGCAAGTCAGAGGAGCCCAGCAGAGGAGTTCAAGCCCAGTTTGGTGTCTGTGGAGGAGCGTTGCTAGGGGCAACGGATCGAGATTTTTTTTCAAGAAAATGGGACAACCTCGAAAGGCTGTTGCTGGGAGCATCCGACGTGGGCCACAACCGGTGGTCGCCAAGACGAAGCCAGGGTCCTGTGAGTTGTCGGTGGGCGGAATCCCACTGTGGGTGGACTTGGATTGTTGCCAGACTGTATCTCGGATTATGCCAGAAATAATTCCATTTGTGAAGTCCCGCCCGGAGCCCGGTAAGACTGTTCAAATTACCTTTGATACATGTTTTGGGACAGTAAGCCATATGATGGAGGTATGTGCGGAACTTACAGTGGAAAATTGTACTGGACAGAGACTTTCCGTATTTCTGGCAGCTGTGGGATGCTGAGAGTGCACCTGAGAGTTCGCACACAAAGGTTCCGGAAGGAGTGAGGACTGGGAGGTCTCTACTGGACTGTGTGAATGGTGCTGTATATTGTGAACCCATGCAGGCTGAAAATGTTTTTCTTGAAACACTTATGTTAATGTGTTCTGATGTAAAGAGTTCTATTCCCACCTCTCGCAGGACAAAAGAAAACCTGTGTGAGCTGGAAATAGAAGGTAAAAAGATGACTGTTTTGTTAGATATAAAATGTGTAATAAGTCTGGTAAAGACCAGCTGCAGAAAGCCAGACCCCGCTATAGTGTCTATACAAGCCAGTATTTGGGGCTATAAAACAGTTAATGTGTGTATTTCTACTCCCTGTGGTACCATAAGTCACAAGGTTGCAATAGAGCCTACCTTAGAGTATGAAGTAGTGCTGGGGAAGGATTTTCCGTTTTTTCAGCGGTTGTGGGAAGATAGTCAGGTAACTAGAGCAGGAACACCTGATAGGCTCACCACACTTGGTTTTCACCACATAGCAGGGGACAGTAACTCCGCAGAAGCTGAGGACGGGGAATGTCAGCAGACCCTAGGTATATCTCAGGTGGGAGTGTGCCAGACCACTAGGGGAGCTGAAGAACAGTCCACGAGTCAAGTTAAAGTGGTGACTGGAATAGAAGCTGCGGAAAAACCAAAACTCCGGAAGAGAGTACCAGTGGAGCTGGGGGCTGCACTTACGGTCACAGACGGAGTCCTAAGTGAAGGAGACTGTGACAAGACAAAAGAAAAGTCTGCCAAGAAGCCGAGAGACAGTTCAGAGGAACTGATCAGGAATCTCCCTGACTCGCTGGTGCCAAGAGCCATTGAAGTTGTTGCTAGGGGCAACAAACTTACCGCCAAGGGATTGCCGGTCCGACAGGAGTGTTTAGCGAGAGTCTCCAGAGTTGCCAACGTGGTGGGAGAGGAAGAGTGCCACGTGTCAGTGGCACCTGTTGTGGATGATAATAATGAGGCACAAGTGGCCGCAACCCCGAAAAAGGGGGAGACTTCATCTAGAGATGGAGAAGAGCTGGGTCGAGTGTCTGACAGAGGACCAGGGGATGTCTCAAGGTCTAACAGCGAGAGTGAGGAGACCGCTGTCAGTAAAAGGTCTCGGAAAAGATGAGCTGGCCTTGGAAAAAAACTGGAGCAGATCCAGAATCTGGAAGAATCCCTGCAGATGGCTTATGTGAAGTTGTTGGAGAAAGAAAAAGAGGTACATCGCTTGACAGAGGAAAAGGACAAATCACTTGCTGACTTCAAGAAAGAGCAAGAAGCGAGGCTTCAGCTGGAAAAAGTCATGGAGCATCACAGAAGGGAGTTTGTGGCTCTGCAGGATGAACTGTCCCGCTCCCAGGGTCTTGTGACCAGCAAGGAGAGTGAAGTGCAGAGTCTGGCCAAGCGGATGTCCTTCCAGGACGAAGAAGTGAGTCTTCTACATGGTGCATATCAGGCTCTGCAGAGTGATCACAAGGCTAGCCTGGTAGCCATGGAAAAAATAGAAAAAGAGAAGAATGAAATGAAGATGGAAGTT
Organism: Hyla sarda; assembly: GCF_029499605.1. NCBI lineage: Eukaryota > Metazoa > Chordata > Amphibia > Anura > Hylidae > Hyla > Hyla sarda. The sequence continues at coordinate 79,051,057 of NC_079197.1, read as the reverse complement.
CATGATCTTGCCAGCAATCTGGAGAGTGTCTCTAAAGCTAAGAGACAACTGGAGGAGGAAGTCAAAGCAAAGAGTGCCCTTGCACATGCTCTTCAATCTGCTCGTCATGACAATGACTTGCTCCGTGAGCAGTATGAGGAAGCCCTGGAACAAGTTGAGACTCTGAACCATGAAAACAAGAACTTGCAACAGGAGATCTCAGATTTATCTGAACAGATTGGTGAGAGTGGAAAATCTATCAATGAGTTAGTGAAGTCCAAGAAACAGTTGCTGGACAGTGAGAAGATTATCTCCACAAAGCTCAAGAGTGAGCAGCTGAAATATATAAAGCTGGAAGATGACATGAAGATCTTAAAAGAGAGCCTGGAAGCGCAGAACGAAACGCGCAGAAGGTCCCACGTAGCTGCCTTGGTTTTGCTGGGAGCTCAACTCTACGAGCAGGTGGCTGTGCTGGCAGTCAATGAACAATTGAGGAAACAATTGCTGTCTTCGGAAGATACTGTCAGAGACTTGACAGAGTTACTTGACAGTGAGAGGATGAAGTCCGCTAAGCTCCAGTGTAAGCTGTGAAAATGCGAGAAAAAGGAAGAGGACCAGGAAGTCCTAAAAGAGAGCAGAGACCAGGATATGGCGGAATTGGCTCAAGAAAGGCTTCTGGGGCCAAAGTTACAGGATACAGTTATGCTTTCTCTGAATGCCAAAAAGTCCTCTAAAGCTAAGATTGAGGTGAAGTCCTGTAAGAACTCCCCTGAAGCTAGGACTGAGCTGAAACCTGGTGGGAAATCCTCTGAAGTGGAGACTAAGGAGAAGAGAGGTGGGAAATCCTCTGAACCTGAGCAGACCAAAAATTCTGAAGGTAATGCTGAGGCAGAGAAATCCTCTGAAGCAGAAGCTAAACCAGAGTCAACCTCAAACGCTGTAAGTAAAGAGAATGGCACAACTGAAGCTACAGGTGAACAGAAGAGTGAGCCTGAAGAAGCTGCAGTAGTAGAAGCTGATTGTACACAAGAATCTGAAGGAGCCAAAGACTCTGAAGCCAAACCTGAGGAAGCTGGTGCCCCTGAAGAGAAAGCTGGAAGGGATGAGGTGAAACCATGTGAGAAATCCACTGAAGTCAAGACTGAGGTGAAACCAGGTGGGAAGTCCTCTAAAGTTGAAACTGAGATGGACCCGTGTCAGAGGTCCTCTGACGGTACAGAGAACAAGACAGTGGTTGGTGAAGCCACTGAGGCCGAAAGATTCTCTGAAGCAGAGGCAGAGGTCCGGCAAGCAAGAAGACAAAGGTTAGAAGCATCTGTCCTCTCACTCCTTAATTTCAAGAACTCTGCCCACACTAGGGTGAAGAACCTGGTACTGGAGAGGTGTGACCGAGAGACTTGCAATTGGTGGCTGGTAAAAGTCCGGAAGAAAAAAGTCAAGGACTTCAGAGACTGTGGGACAAAAGTTGTCCAAGAGAAAGGAAAGGCAGATGGTTTCTGCCTTTCAAATACATGTGCTCCTTCCCGGTGGTCTGAGCAAAGGGGGGGGGGGGGATATGTGGCAGTGTGGCAAGGAAAGGGTGTATTTCCTTGGCTCACCCTGCAGAAGCTCTCACCTGCTTCTTAAGTAATGAGGCAGGAGGGAAGGGAGGTGTATATGAGATGGAGACTAAGTCTAATGTGGGCTCTTCCTAGGAGACAGCATGTGGGCTGTAGGGAAGAGACAGAGCCTGCTGAGGAGTACACAGCCCGAGCTATGAGTGGCTCAAAGAAAGTGACATGAATTGTGAGTAGAAGGTTGCAGGGGACATATGTTTAACCGGCTGAGGGAAGCTCAGCGGTTGTTAGTCAGGACAAGCTGATCTGTTTAGTCAGTGACCAGACGGTCTAGGATTTTGTTTTGTTCCTGCTTTTTGTTTATTTCTTTACCTGCAACCTGTCTAATAAAACTGGCAAGGTGCCAGATTTGCATTATAAGCGTTTGTTTGCTGGTTTATTGAGAAGAAACGCTTCCTGTGGAGTGGTCCAGGACGATCCCAGAGCTAATCCCCAAGACGGATCGTCACACCATACATACATATATACACCCATATATATACCCATACATACATATATACACCCATACATACATATATACCCATACATACATATATACACCCATACATACATATATACCCATACATACATAAATGCATCCATACATACATATATACACCAAAATACATTTACTCCATTACCTGAATATAAAGCTCCCCCACTGCTGTAAACTTCTCCCACGTGTGCTGTCCTCCGCTCTCTGCTGTGTCTCCAAGATACCCTGCTGCTCGCATGCGCGGGAGCTGTAAGGTGGGGGGGGGGGGGCGGGCGTTCGGGGATATTTCAATTTCGCGCTGAGCTCTCTATCTGCTGTATAGGAAGCTGTGAGCGCGCATTCCGGATCACGCTGGGGCACGCCCGGCCAGCGTTGGTCCATGCATGCTGAAATTCAGCAAGGAAAACTCAACCTGAGCCACTTAGGGTGACACCTAGTGGCCAGGTTTTCAAAGTGAAAATATACATGTAAAACATTTTTTTTTTTTAATGAAAATATATTAGAAACATTTTTTATTTAGCAAAATCTTTTTAATAATTTTTTTTTTTTAATGAGAGTACCCATTTAACCCCTTAAGGACCAAGGGCGTACAGGTACGCCCTTGGTCCTGCTCTCCTGATATAACGTGGGGTTACACAGTAACCCCGCGTCATATCACGGTGGGCCCGGCGTCATAGTGAAGCCGGGACGCCGCGCTATTAACCCTTTAGCCGCGCGCTCAGAGCTGAGCCGGCTAAAAGTGAAAGTTGACGGCTAGCTCAGTCGGGCTGTTCGGGATAGCCGCGGCTAATCGCGGCATCCCGAACAGCTGACAGGACAGCGGGAGGGCCCCTTCCTGCCTCCTCGCTGTCCGATTGCCGAATGACTGCTCAGTGCCTGAGATCCAGGCATGAGCAGTCATGCGGCAGAATCGTTGATTACTGGTTTCTTATGAGAAACCAGTGATCAATGATGGAGATCAGTGTGTGCAGTGTTATAGGTCCCATTGGGACCTATAACACTGCAAAAAAAAAAGTGAAAAAAAAGTGAATAAAGATCATTTAACCCCTCCCCTATTAAAAATTTGAATCACCCCCCTTTTCCAATAAAAAAAAAAAAAACACAGTGTAAATAAAAATAAACATATATGGTATCAACGCATGCGGAAATGTCCGAATTATAAAAATATATCATTAATTAAACCACTCGGTCAATGGCGTGCGCGCAAAAAAATTCCAAAGTCCAAAATAATGCATTTTTGGTCACTTTTTATATCATTTAAAAATGAATAAAAAGCGATCAATAAGTCCTATCAATGCAAAAATGGTACCGTTAAAAACTTCAGATCACGGCGCAAAAAATGAGCCCTCATACCGCCCCATACACGGAAAAATAAAAAAGTTATAGGGGTCAGAAAATGACAATTTTAAACGTATTAATTTTCCTGCATGTAGTTATGATTTTTACCAGAAGTCTGACAAAATCAAACCTATATAAGTAGGGGATCATTTTAATCGTATGGACCTACAGAATAAATATCAGGTATCATTTTTACCGAAAAATGTTCTACGTAGAAACGGAAGCCCCCAAAAGTTACAAAACAGCGTTTTTTTTTTTCAATTTTGTCGCACAATGATTTTTTTTCCCATTTCACCGTAGATTTTGGGGCAAAATGACTGACGTCATTACAAAGTAGAATTGGTGGCGCAAAAAATAAGCCATCATATGGATTTTTATTTGCAAAATTGAAAGAGTTATGATTTTTTAAAGGCAAGGAGCAAAAAACGAAAATGCAAAAACGGAAAAAACCCCGGTCCTTAAGGGGTTAAGTCACCCAAGTGCAAGTATTCACACAAAACACTGTGCACGAGGATGTGGTCTATCGCAAGCCCCCTTTTTTTTTTTTTTATTTGGCTACCCCTGAGGGGTATCTTTATTTAAAAATTCATAAAATTAACAAAGTGCATATGATCGTAAAAGACATTGTTTTTACAATAAAAACACATTTTTCATAATAAAAGTCACATAAATAGTAGTAAATGTTTACATAAATACACTCATATTACACTTAAAATGTTCATTTGGTTGCTTTACAAAATGGCGTTCCATTCATTAAAATATCATTTTCTAGCTCATAAAGGATAGTATTTCCTGTCCAATAAAAGGTACTGGTACATATTACTAAAACAAATAGATAAAGCATCATTCACAGATAAAATCTTGTGCTTAAATAGTAAACAGTTTCTGGCATCCCACAGAGCTGCCTTAACACCAGGGCCGGACTGGGTGGGAAAACCAGCCCTGGAAAATATTACATACCAGCCCCATAGTGTTGCGTCATTATACCAGCACGTCGTCATTTTCTTGTTCATAAAAGGTAAAATCATGTATTTTAAAGCATATTAGTTCCCCCCACATTAGGTGCAGTATAGTTCCCCCCCACATTAGGTGCAGTATAGTTCCCCCCACATTAGGTGCAGTATAGTTCACCCACATTAGGTGCAGTATAGCTCCCCACGTTAGGTGCAGTACACTTTCCCCACATTAGGTGCAGTACAGTTTCCCCACATTAGGTGCAGTATAGTTCCCCCACATTAGGTGCAGTATAGTTCCCCCACATTAGGTGCAGTACAGTTCCCCCCACATTAGGTGCAGTACAGCCCCCCCCCCACATTAGGTTCAGTACAGTCCCCATATTAGGTTCAGTATAGTTCCGCCACATTAGGTGCAGTATAGTTCCCCACATTAGGTGCAGTCACTGTAGAAGACAAGCAGTCTTCTGTACACTGAGGACAAGCGGGGCTCTGTAGACTGAGGACAAGCGGGGCTCTGTAGACTGAGGACAAGCGGGGCTCTGTAGACTGAGGACAAGCAGGGCTCTGTAGACTGAGGACAAGCAGGGCTCTGTAGACTGAGGACAAGCAGGGCTCTGTAGACTGAGGACAAGCAGGGCTCTGTAGACTGAGGACAAACAAGGCTCTGTACACTGAGGACAAGCAGGGCTCTGTACACTGAGGACAAGCAGGGCTCTGTACACTGAGGACAACCGAGGCTCTGTACACTGAGGACAAGCAGGACTCTGTACACTGAGGTCAGCCCCCCCCCCCCAATCCTCAAGTAGAAAAACAAAGCCACGCCCCCACCCGCATCTCCCACCTGCCAGCTAGCTGTTGGAAGACTAAACTCCCAGCATGCTCTTACAGTGAGGACATGCTAGGAGTTGTAGTTCTACCAGCTAGCCAGTGGGAGGTAGATGCGGGCAGATGGCCGGGGTGCGGATCTTCACAAAAAGTTGTACAAAAAGTTGCAGTTTGCGACTTTTTGTGCACCTTTTTTTTAAATGCTACAGCACGTTTTGTAAGCCAGGTCTGACCTGGCTTAAATTTGCTACTTTTTTTATGGGGTTTTGGACTGGGACCAAAAATACACCCTGACATTTAAGAATAAGCAGTCCATTTTTTCTGGTGGGGTCTGAATGCTGGGACCTCCACCAATCACCTCGCTTCAAGTTGCTCTCCAGCTGTTGCAAAACTACAACTCCCATCATGTCTGGAGCCTCAGGCATTATGGTATGCAGTTTTGTAACAGCTGAAGGCCACAGATTGGAGTACAGTGTCCCCATCATCACTGCAGAACTTACAAATTACAGCAGTGATGGGACAGTCAGGAGAATACACAATGATATCACTGACCTGAGTGATGTCTTCTCTGTTGTCGTTCCTTTTCATCTGATCCAGACGCCAGGTCTTCTTCCAGCTCCATCTTCTCTGCAGAGTCTGAGGCCCAAACTTCATTGTCTCCTCACTATGTCAGCAGATCCGCATCCTCTGTATGATGACAATAATCATTATAATACTGCCAGATACTGTGCCCTAAATAAAATACTGCCACACACTGCACCCACTGAATGTAATACTGCCACACACTGTACCCACTGAATATAATACAGCCATACACTGAGCCCTGAATATAATACTGCCATACACTGCGCCCCGAATATAATACTGCCATACACTGCACCCCAAATATATTACTGCCATACACTGAGCCCTGAATATAATACTGCCATACACTGCGCCCCGAATATAATACTGCCATACACTGCACCCCAAATATATTACTGCCATACACTGAGCCCTGAATATAATACTGGCATACACGCCTGTTACGCTGAGTGCTCCATCTCCCCCTCCACCTCCGGAGCGCTCGCGGCGTCTTCTGACCTGCAGCGCTCCGGTCGGCAGCGCTGACCGGAGACGCTGTTCTGTTGTACCCGGCGGGGATACGATCTGCCTAGCGGGACGTGCCCGCTCGCGGATCGCATCCCGTCCCGCTCACCTGTCCCGATCTCCTGCTGGATCCCAGTGCGCGCGGCCCCGCTCTCTAGGGCACGTGCGCGCCGGGGCTCTCAGATTTAAAAGGCCAGTGCACCACTAATTGGTGCCTGGTCCAATCACCCTAATTAGCTTCCATCTGCTCCTTGTATATATAAACCCACTTCCCCTTCCTGTCCTTGCCGGATCTTGTTGCCTTAGTGCCCTGAGAAAGCGTTTAGTGTGTTCCCAAGCCTGTGTACCCAGACCTTCTGCTGTGGCCCCTGACTACAACTCTTGCTGCCTGCCCTGACCTTCTGCTACGTCCGACCTTGCTCTTGCCTTGTCCCTGTGTACCGCGCCTGTCTCAGCTGTCAGTTGGGGTTGAGACGCTATCGGGTGGAACGACCTGGGGGTTACCTGCCACTGCAAGTCCATCCCGCTTTGCGGCGGGCTCTGGTGAAAACCAGTAACCCCTTAGATTCCGTTTCCCTGGTACGGCCCACGCAATCACCCCACTGACACAGAGGATCCACCTCCAGTGTCCTCGCTGCATACCAGTCCGGATCCTGACAGTAGATCCGGCCATGGATCCTGCTGAGGTCCCGCTGCCTAGTGTCACTGACCTAACCACGGTGGTCGCCCAGCAATCACAACAGATCGCACAAGGACAGCAGCTGACTCAACTGACCATTATGCTGCAACAGCTTCTGCCGCAACTACAGCAATCATCTCCTCTGCCAGCTCCTTCATCTCCTCCGCAGTGAGTGGCTGCTCCCAGCTTCCGCCTGATGGGGACCCTACACCTGGAGATGATGTCGGACCAATTCCCTACTGAACGGTCTAAGGTGGCTTTCGTGGTCATTCTCCTGTCTGGAAAGGCCTTGTCATGGGCCACACCGCTCTGGGACCGCAAAGATCCCGCCACCGCTACTATACAGTCCTTCTTCTCAGAAGTACGTAGTGTCTTTGAGGAGCCAGCCCGGGCCTCCTCAGCCAAGACTGCTTTGCTGAACCTCGTCCAAGGGAGTTCTTCTGTGGGCGAATACACCATCCAGTTCCGTACCCTCACTTCTGAACAACCTGAAACAATGTGGCCCTCTGCGCGACCTTCAAGAAAGGCTTATCCAGTAACATCAAAGATGTTTTGGCCGCACGAGAAATTCCTGCAAATCTGTCTGAACTTATCCATTTGGCCACCCGCATCGACATGCGTTTCTCGGAAAGACGCCAGGAAATTCGACAGGAAAAGGATTTTGTTCGCACCAGGCGATTCCTCTTCCCGGCTCCTCTCTTCCAATGTCCTTTGCAATCTGTTCCTGTGCCTTCCGCCGAGGAGGCTATGCAAGTGGATCGGTCCCGCCTGACCCTACAAGAGAGGACTCGCCGTCGTAATGAGAATCTGTGCCTGTACTGTGCTAGTACCGAACACTTTCTAAAAGACTGTCCTATCCGCCCTCCGCGTCAGGAGAAACGCACTCACTTACTTCACAAGGGTGAGACGACTCTTGGTGTGAATTCTGCCTCTCCACGTCTGACTGTACCTGTGCGGATTTCTCCTTCCGCCCACTCCTCCTTCTCAGCAGTGGCCTTCTTGGCCTCTTTCATTAATAGGTTCAGCATCCCAGTAACCCGTCTCGTCAAACCGCTCTTTATCTCTTCTGTTAACGGAGAAAAATTGGACTGCACTGTGCGCTACCGCACAGAACCCCTGCCCATGAGCATTGGACTGCACCATGAAAAAATCGAATTTTTCGTTCTGCCTAACTGCACCTCTGAAGTTCTTCTCGGCCTGCCGTGGCTCCAACGTCATGCTCCTACCCTCGACTGGACCACCGGGGAGATCAAAAGTTGGGGTCCTTCTTGTCACAAACGATGCCTCACATCTGCTCCCACTTGTCAAACCCCTGAGGCTCCACCTTTACCGGGCCTTTCCAAGGCTTACCAGGACTTTTCAGATGTTTACTGCAAAAAGCAAGCAGAGATCTTACCACCTCATAGGCCTTATGATTGTCCCATTGACCTCCTTCCTGGTACTACTCCACCCCGTGGCAGGATTTACCCTCTGTCAGCCCCAGAGACTCAAGCCATGTCTGAGTATATCCAAGAGAACTTAAAGAGAGGTTTTATTCGGAAGTCCTTATCCCCTGCTGGAGCGGGGTTCTTCTTTGTTTCTAAAAAGGATGGATTCTTACGACCGTGTATTGACTACCGCGGTTTAAATAAAATTACCATCAAAAACCGCTATCCCCTGCCTTTGATCTCTGAACTCTTTGACCGTCTTCGTGGAACAAATATCTTCACTAAATTGGACTTAAGCTTATTCGCATCCGGAAAGGTGATGAGTGGAAGACCGCTTTCAATACCAGAGGTGGACATTTTGAATATCTAGTTATGCCCTTTGGGCTCTGCAACGCCCCTGCAGTCTTCCAGGACTTCGTTAATGAGATCTTTCGGGACTTATTGTATACCTGTGTTGTGGTTTACTTGGATGACATCTTGATTTTTTCCTCTAACTTAGAGGAACACCGTCGTCATGTCCGTCAAGTGCTCCAAAGACTTCGTGAAAACCACCTGTACGCTAAATTTGAAAAATGTCTCTTTGAATGCAACAGTCTTCCTTTCCTAGGTTACCTAGTCTCTGGCCAAGGGCTTCAAATGGACCCAGATAAACTGTCAGCGGTTTTGGATTGGCCACGCCCTTCTGGACTCCGCGCTATCCAACGCTTCCTGGGATTTTTCCAACTATTACCGACAGTTTCTTCCCCACTTCTCCACCATAGTGGCCCCTATTGTGGCTCTGACCAGGAAGAATGCTAATCCTAAATCGTGGCTTCCACAAGCGAATTAGGCCTTCAATCGTCTCAAAACTGCCTTCGCCTCTGCACCAGTTCTGTCCAGACCTGATCCGTTGAAGCCATTCTTCCTGGAAGTTGACGCTTCCTCAGTTGGAGCCGGAGCCATACTTCTTAAAAAAAAACGCTACCAAACGTTACATTACTTGTGGTTTTTTCTCAAAAACTTTCTCTCCGGCAGAAAAGAATTACTCTCTTGGAGATCGTGAACTTCTGGCCATCAAGTTAGCACTCGAGGAGTGGAGACATCTATTGGAGGGTTCCAAACACCCCATTGTCATTTACACCGACCAGAAGAATCTCTCTTACCTCCAGTCCGCTCAGCGTCTGAATCCTCGCCAGGCTAGATGGTCGTTGTTTTTTGCCCGCTTTAACTTCGAGATACATTTCCGTCCCTCGGATGCCTCCGAATCTGAAGCCCCTCTGCAGCATATCGTACCGCCTGAGTGCCTGGTATCCTCTGCTCCAGCCTCACTGGGGCAAACCCCCCCGGAAAGACTTTTGTTCCTCCACGCCTTCGCCTCAAGATTCTCAAATGGGGGCATTCCTCTCACCTGGCTGGTCATGCTGGCATTAAAAAGTCCATTCAGCTCATTTTCCATCTGCATTGGTGGCCTACAATAAAGGGTGACATTACTGATTTCGTTTGGGCCTGTACTATTTGTGCCCGGGATAAAAACCCTTGCCAGAAGCCTGCTGGACTCCTCCTTCCTTTGCCCGTCCCTGAGCAACCATGGTCCCAAATTGCCATGGATTTTATTACCGATCTTCCCGTATCCCATGGCAATACCGTTATCTGGGTGGTTGTTGATCGTTTTTCCAAAATGGCTCACTTCATTCCGCTTCCAGGCCTTCCTTCTGCGCCACAGTTGGGCTTCCCACGCTTCCCGGGCTTCCCACGAATATTGTCTCGGATAGAGGCCTTCAATTTGTGTCTTGAGAGAGAGAGCTCTCTGTAACCAATTAAAGATCAAATTAAATTTCTCGTCCTCCTATCACCCCCAATCCAATGGACAAGTAGAGAGAGTAAATCAGATTCTTGGTGACTACTTGCAACATTTTGTCTCCTCCCGCCAAGATGATTGGGTCGACCTTCTGCCCTGGGCTGAATTCTCGTACAATTTCAAAAATTCTGAATCCTCCGCCAAATCTCCTTTCTTTGTTGTGTACGGCCGTCGCCCTCTGCCCCCCCCCCCCATTCCCACTTCTTCTGGAGTTCCTGCCGTAGATGAAGTAACCCGGGACTTCTCTGTTATCTGGAAGGAGACTCAAAAGTCGCTCCTACTGGCCTCGTCTCGTATGAAGAGACATGCAGATAAGAAGAGAAGAACTCCTCCTGTCTTCGCTCCTGGTGACAAAGTGTGGCTCTCTGCCAAATATATCCGGTTTCGTGTTCCTAGCTACAAGCTGGGTCCACGTTACCTTGGACCATTTAAAGTCAAAGGTCAAATCAACTCTGTCTCCTACAAGCTTCATTTTCCTCCTTCTCTTCGTATTCCTAACTCCTTTCATGTTTCCCTTCTCAAACCTCTCGTTCTTAACCGCTTTTCCCCCAAGGTCACCGTTCCTGCTCCTGTCTCTGGCTCCTCTGATGTCTTCACGGTAAAAGAAATCCTCACCTCCAAGGTTGTCAGAGGTAAAAAAAAAAATTCTCGTTGACTGGGAGAATTGTGGCCCTGAAGAGAGGCCTTGGGAGCCCGAGGACAATATGCTCGACAAGGAGCTCATCCATAGGTTCCTGGGCTCCAAAAAGAGGGGGAGACCAAAGGGGGGGGTACTGTTACGCCGAGCGCTCCGGCTCCCCCCGTCGCTATCGGGTGGAACGACCTGGGGGTTACCTGCCGCTGCAAGTCCATCCCGCTTTGCGGCGGGCTCTTAGATTCCGTTCCCCTGGTACGGCCCACGCCATCACCCCACTGACACAGAGGATCCACCTCCAGTGTCCTCGCTGCAAACCAGTCCGGATCCTGACAGCGCCCCAAATATAATACTGCTATACACTGAGCCCTGAATATAATACTGGCATACACTGCGCCCCGAATATAATACTGGCATACACTGTGCCCTGAATATAATAATGCCATGCACTGTGCCCTGAATATAATAATGCCATGCACTGTGCCCTGAATATAATACTGCCATACACTGCGCCCTGAATATAATACTGCCATACACTGCATCCTGAATACCTGAATATAATACTGCCATACACTGCGCCCTGAATATAATACTGCCATACACTGCGCCCTGAATATAATAATGCCTCACACTGTACCCTGAATATAATACTGCCATACACTGTGCCCTGAATATAATAATCCCATACACTGCGACCCAAATATAATACTGGCATACACTGAGCCCTGAATATAATACTGGCATACACTGCGCTCCAAATATAATACTGGCATACACTGAGCCCTGAATATAATACTGGCATACACTGCGCCCCAAATATAATACTGCCATACACTGCGCCCTGAATATAATACTGGCATACACTGCGCCCTGAATATAATACTGGCATACACTGCGCCCTGAATATAATACTGGCATACACTGCGCCCTGAATATAATACTGGCATACACTGTGCCCTGAATATAATACTGCCATACACTGCTCCCTGAATATAATACTGCCACGCGCTGCGCCCTGAATATAATACTGCCATACACTTTGCCCTGAATATAATAATGCCATACACTGCGCCCTGAATATAATACTGCCATACACTGCTCCCTGAATATAATACTGCCATGCACAGTGCCCTAAACATAATACTGCCATTAGTCTTTGGATTAGCGTTTGGATAGGGTATAAGTTATAGATTGCGGGGGGTCCAAGCATTGAGACCCCCCACGATCTCCTGCATGGGGGCCCAGTCAGTATGCCAGAAGCCGACATCTGACCCCACAGGAAGCCGTGGACGGCACGCTCCCTCCATGTATCTCTATGGAGTATGGGGTGTGTCGCCGGCACTTCGTGCGGGGTTGACATACCTCTTTTCCAGCTGACTGCCAAGGCCCGTACTGGAGATCGCGGGGGTCCCAGCGCTCGTACCCCCCCCCACAATCTATAACTTATCCCATATTCTTTGGACCCACATCTATCAATCATGCATATACACCTCCTTCTTTATCCTTGGTTTCCTCAGCCTCACACCTCCCCAAACCCCCCATCCTTGTTATCCTCACCAACACCCCCCAGCCTCCCCCCCTTCAATCATAAATATATACCCCTCCCCTCATCCTTGGTCCTAACCCCCCAGCCTCCCCCCAAATTAATCATAAATATACACCCCCCCTCATCCTTTGTCCTAACCCCCCAACTTCCCCTCCATCAATCATAAATATACACCCCCCTCATCCTTGGTCCTAACCCCCCAGCCTCCCCCCATCAATCATAAACATACACCCCCCCCTCATCCTTGGTCCTAACCCCCCAGCCTCCCCATCAATCATAATTATACACCCCTTCCTCCTTGTTCGTCACCCCCAGCCTCCCCCCATTAATAATACATATACAACACCCCCCTCTCCTCAGTCTCCTAGGCCCCCCCCTGCACGCCAACTTTATTATTTTGTTCTCCTCAGCCTACCCTCCGTAGCCCATGCTTACCTTAATCACACGCAGATCCGCCCCGCGCTCAGCAGCAGTGCCGGGCTCCCAGCTTTACGGCGTGAAGACACAGGGGGAATGACGCCGCACGTGACGCCGCACATGATGTCGCACGTGACGTTGCATGTGACTCCCCTGCGCTCCCAGGGCTACGGACAGACGGAGTGGAAAGGGTGGCAGACAGAGTGGGCGGACACAGACTGGAGCGGGCAGTAAATTTTCCGCCCCCCCCCGCCCCCGGACTGCGGACCTGGCCACCCCTAAGCGGGCGCTAGGTCCGCCTAGTCATAGAGCCGGGCATGCAGGCGGCCTGTGCAGCCCGCTGTTCCTATTTTCATGTAGGGGCCTGGAGCCCCTACGTTAATCCGGCCCCAAAGCAGCCCCAGGCCCAGCGGCCCAAACAAGTCCAGAAAAGGTGGTACACAAACTCTTGTTCCTGGCAGCCCTCGCTCAGACAGTCTGCAGTGTCGGCCATACTTCTTCGGTGCTGGAATGCCCGGTATGGAAGACACCCGTGTATGCAGCAGGTTAAAAGCATAAGGACAATTTAACCCCTTAAGGACTAAGCGTTTTTCCATTTTTGCATTTTCATTTTTTCCTCATCACCTACTAAAAATCAAAACACTTTCAATTTTGCACATAAAATTCCATATGATGGCTTATTTTTTGCGCCACCAATTCTATTTAGCAGTGAAATTAGTCATTTTACCAAAAAATCCACGGCAAAACGGAAAAAAATTTCAATGTGAGAAAAAATGTCATTTTGTAACTTTTGGGGGCTTCCTTATCTTTATTCTGTAGGTCCATACGGTTAAAATGATACCCTACTTATATAGGTTTGATTTTGCCGTACTTCTGCAAAACATCATAACTACATGCAGGAAAATGTATACATTAAAAATTCTCATCTTCTGACCACTATAACTTTTTTATTTTTCCACGTACGGGCCGGTATGATGGCTCATTTTTTGCGCCATGTTCTGATGTTTATACCATTTTTGTATTGATTGGACTTTTTGATCGCTTTTTATTAATTTTTTCATGATATAAAAAGTGACCAAAAATACACTATTTTGGACTTTGGAATTTTTATGCGCGTACGCCATTGACCGTGCGGTTTAATTAACAATATATTTTTATAGTTCGGACATTTCCACACGCGGCAATATGACATATGTTTATTTTTATTCACACAGTTTTTTTTTTCATGGGAAAAGGGGGGTGATTCAAACTTTTATTAGGGAAGGGGTTAAATGACCTTTATTAACTTTTTTTTCACTTTTTTTTCCCTTAGGGGGCTATAACACTGCACACACTGATCTTTTACACTGATCCCTGCAAAGCCATAGCTTTGCATGGATCAGCGTTATAGGGGGTTGATTGCTCCAAGCCTGAGCTACAGGCTTGAGGAATCAAACACCGAATGGACGCGACAGAGCAAGGTATGGGGACCTCCGCTCGCGTCCTAGCTAATCGGGACATCGCGATTTTATCGCGATGTTGTATGTATGTGGTATGTTGTATGTATGTTGTATGTTGTATGCATGATGTATGTATGTTATATGCATTTTGTATGTATGTTGTATGTCGTATAGATGTTGTATGTATGTTGTATGTATGTTGTATGCATGTTGGATGCTGTATGTATGTTGTATGTATGTTTTATGTTGTATCTGCGTTGAATGTATGTTGCATGTATGTTGTATATATGTTGTATGCTTGTTGCATGTATGTTGTATGTATGTTGTAAGTATGTTGTATGCTGTATGTATGTCGCATGTATGTTGTATGACATACAGTACAGACCAAAAGTTTGGACACACCTTCTCATTCAGAGTTTTCTTTATTCTCATGACTATGAAAATTGTAAATTCACACTGAAGGCATCAAAACTATCAATTTATACATGTGGAATTATATACATAACAAAAAAAGTGTGAAACAACTGAAAATATGTCATATTCTAGGTTCTTCAAAGTAGCCACCTTTTGCTTTGATTACTGCTTTGCACACTCTTGGCATTCTCTTTTTGAGCTTCAAGAGGTAGTCACATGAAATGGTTTTCACTTCACAGGTGTACTTTTTTGGAGGAGGAGGAGGTGTGATGGTGTGGGGGTGCTTTGCTGGTGACACTGTTGGGGATTTATTCAAAATTGAAGGCATACTGAACCAGCATGTCTACCACGGCATCTTGCAGCGGCATGCTATTCCATCCGGTTTGTGTTTTGTTGGACCATCATTTATTTTTCAACAGGACAATGATCCCAAACACACCTCCAGGCTGTGTAAGGGCTATTTGACCAAGAAGGAGAGTGATGGGGTGCTTTGCACCTCCACAGTCATGGGAACTTAAACCCGATTGAGATGGATTTGGGTGAGCTGGACCGCAGAGTGAAGGCAAAAGGGTCAACAAGTGCTAAGCATCTCTGGGAATTCTTTAAAGACTGTTGGAAGACCATTTCAGGTAACTACCTCTTGAAGCTCATCAAGAGAATGAGTGTGCAAAGCAGTAATCAAAGCAAAAGGTGGCTACTTTGAAGAACCTATATATAGACGAGAAATAACAACAAGAGGTGCGCCCCTAGTGAGGACCATTTATCATAAATGGAAGAGATAGCGCAAAGATGGGTTCTTACCCCTAGGTGTTGCGCTCAGAGCACAACACCTATAGTAGCGTGCGGATGCAGAAAATCAGATGGAACCGCTGCCACGAGGAACTTCACGGTATGACGTCAGTCAGTCTGGTGGATTGCAATGGGAAGAGATGTGTGAACAAGTTCCTCTAAAAGAAAGCGCTGGTACCCGAAGATGGAGGTATACATCTTTATTAGCTACACGTTTCGATCCCGAACCGGGATCTTCATCTGCCTGATGAAGATCCCGGTTCGGGATCGAAACGCATAGCTAATAAAGAAGTATACCTCCATCTTCGGGTACCAGCGCCTTCTTTTAGAGGAACTTGTTCACACATCTCTTCACTTTGAAGAACCTAGAATATGCCTTATTTCAGTTGTTTCACACTTTTTTGTTATGTATATAATTACACATGTGTTAATTCATAGTTTTGATGCCTTTAGTGTGAATCTACAATTTTCATAATCATGAAAACAAAGAAAACTCTGAATGAGAAGGTGTTTCCAAACTTTTGGTCTATACTGTACATACATACGAGCCGAGAAGGGGACTCCAAGTGATGCTCCTCCACAGGTCCCAGCAGTGGATACCCCCCTCCTCCCAGCCAGGAGGAGGTTTCAGGGGTGACTATCTCCGAGGTCCCCGAAACAGACCTGAGTAAGCACCCGACCCCTATGGATGGGCAAGAGGTGGAGGATGAAGACGAGTTTGGAGCCCAGAAGGCAGTCTTACCAATGTGCTCCATCTACACACCTGTAGCCTTGAATTGTGGGGGATGTCTGAGCAACGGTAGTTTCTCTCCAGCTTCCTCTATGTGCATGGTAGATTCAGATGTGGGGGGTTACGAGAGCCCCAGTACACGGTCCATCAGTCTGGTCTGGATCTAACCAATCCAGTACAGGAATTTAGGAGCACTACTGTGGTAGATGTATACAGTGACATTGGCTATCCCTCAACACTGATGTTAAAATTGAGACATTCGCCAGTATATGCTTATATGAGGGACATACCAGAGCCCACACACCTACCTGTGCGCTAAACCTACCTGTGCGTGATAAGCAAAACAGGGGCCAGTGGACAATTATGGCAGCATTAGGCCGACTCACAGCATCCTCCCAGGTACCCTCCAGCATGGCTAGCACACATACAAGGAGGGAGGCAAACTGCAAGCCCCACCTAAGTTGACTGATATAGGTGCATGGCCTCACAGGTGCTACCTTAACCTGTTAAGGACCCATGATGTACGCATACGTCATGAGTCCGCTCCCGATCTATAACGCGGGGCCACAACGGCCGGGACCCGTGGCTAATAGCACGTGGCATTGATCGCGCGCTATTAATCCTTTAGACGCGGCGTTCAAAGTTGAACGCCGCGTCTAAAGTGAAAGTGAAAGCATGCCGGTTAGCTCAGGGAGCTGTTCGGGATAGCCGCGGCAAAATCACGGCATCCCGAACAGCTTACAAGACAGCCGGAGGATCCCTACCTGCCTCCTCGCTGTCCGATCGCCGAGTGACTGCTCAGCAGAATCACCGATCAGTGGTTTCTTATGAGAAACCACTGATCAATGTAAAAGATCAGTGTGTGCAGTGTTATAGGTCCCTATGGGAGCTATAACACTGCAAAAAAAAAGAAGTGAAAAAAAAGTGAATAAAGATCAATTAACACCTCCCCTATTAAAAGTTTGAATCAACCCCCTTTTCCCATAAAAAAAACCAAAACAGTGTAAATAAAAATAAACATATATGGTATCGCCGCATGCGGAAATGTCCGACTTATAAAAATATATCATTAAATAAGCTGCACGGTCAATGGCGTACACGCAAAAAAATTCCAAAGACCAAAATAGTGCATTTTTGGTCACTTTTTATATCATGAAAAAATCATCAATAAGTCCTATCAATGCAAATCAATTTCATATCGCCCCATATGTGGAAAAATAAAAAAGTTATAGGGGTCAGAAGATGACAATTTTAAACGTATTAATTTTCCTGCATGTAGTTATGATTTTTTAAGGGGTTAATGCTGCCTGGAAAATGTTCAAGGTGCATTACATATGGAGTTTACACACCTCCAAGTATAAAATTTAAACAACAACAAAAAACATGGTCTCAAATGGCTGGAGATGCTCAACCCCAAATGCGGTTGTGCATTCATACTGGGGTAGCAGATCCTGCCCTTGTAGTCCGTTGCTAGGGGCGATCCCCAGCATAAAAATGCATACAATGGAGGATGCCTGCAGTGGACTACAAGTGCCACAATAGAATCCTACACCAGATAGACGTTGTGGATGTGTAACAATTAGAACAATACAATACAGGAATTTAGGTACACTACTGTTATACATCCACACTGTCTACCTGGTGTAGGATTCTATTGTGGCACTTGTAGTCCGCTGCAGGCATCCTACATTGTATGCATTTTTATGCTGGGGATCGCCCCTAGCAACGGACTACAAGGGCAGGATCTGCTCCCCCAGTATGAATGCTCAACCGCATTTGGGGTTGAGCACCTCCAGCCATTTGAGACCACGTTTTTTGTTGTTGTTTAAATTTTATACTTGGAGGTGTGTAAACTCCATATGTAATGCGCATTGAACATTTTCCAGGCAGCATTAAGTTTGCAACTGTGAGGCCATGCACCTATATCAGCCAACTTAGGTGGGACTTGCAGTTTGCCTCCCTCCTCCCATTGTATTTGTGCTTAGCCACGCTGGAGGGTACCTGGGAGGACGCTGTGAGTCAGCCTAATGCTAGCGTAATTGCCCACTGGCCCCTGTTTTGCTTATCACGCACAGGTAAGTTTAGCGCTAGGTCCCGTGCCATTTGAGAAACCTTGGTGTTGGTGTGTGGGCTCTGGTATGTCCTTCATATAAGAATATACTGGTGAATGTCTCAATTTTAACATCAGTGCTGAGGGATAGCCAATGTCACTGTATACATCTACCACAGTAGTGCACCTAAATTCCTGTATTGTATTGTTCTAATTGTTACACATCCACACCGTCTATCTGGTGTAGGATTCTATTGTGGCACTTGTAGTCTGGTGCAGGCATCCTCCATTGTATGCATTTTTATGCTGGGGATCGCCCCTAGCAACGGACTACAAGGGCAGGATCTGCTCCCCCAGTATGAATGCACAACCACATTTGGGGTTGAGCGCCTCCAGCCATTTGAGACCACATTTTTTGTTGTTGTCTAACGAATCCAGATCAGCAGGGGTCGCCATACTTTTAAAAGGAAATGTTTTCATTGATGTTATTAATGAAATTTTACCTGGCAGAATTATATTGGTTAAATGTGATAAGGTGGCAAGGAAAGGGTGTATTTCCTTTGCTCACCCTGAATAATCTCTTACCTGCTTCTTAAGTAATGAGGCAGCAGGGAAGGGAGGTGTATATAAGATGGAGACTCAGTCTAATCTGGGCTCTCCCTTGGAAACAGTATGCTGGCTGTTAGAGGGGGGAGACACACGGCCCTGTTTAGGTAACACGCAGAAGGCGCTGTGAGAGGTCCAAGAAGTGGTGTGAACTGTGAGTAGCAGGTTGCAGGAGATACATGTTTAACTGGCTGAGGGGGGCTCACCAGTTAGTAGTCAGGGCATGCTGATATGTGTAGTCAGTGCCCAGATGGTCTAGGATTTTATTTTGTTCCTGCCTTATGTTTGTTTTTCCCCTGCAACCTGTCTAAATAAAGCTGGCAAGGTGCCAGGCTTGCATGAATAACTGTTGTCTGCGGGTTTATTGAGTGGAAACGTGTCCCGTAGCAGTTTCCAGGATGATCCCGGAGCTATTCCCAAGAAGGAATCCTTACATTTTGGTGGAGGATGCAGGCACACGTTGCTAAGGACAGCACGTTGCCAAGGGCAACCAATGAGCGAGTTGGAGAGGAGCTGTTGCTAGGAGCAACCCCCTGCAAGATTGCAAGTCGGAAGAGCCCAGCAGAGGAGTTCAAGCACAGTTTGGTGTCTGCGGAGAAGCGTTGCTAGGGGACACGGATCGAGATTTTTTTTTCTGGAAAAAGGACAGGCCGTTGCTGGGGGAAACCGATGTGGGCCACAACCGGTGGTTGCTAGGATGAAGCTGAGGTCCCGTGAGTTGTTGGTGGGCGGAATCCCACTGTGGGTGGACTTGGATTGTTGCCAGACTGTATCTCGGATTATGCCAGAAATAATTCTCTTTGTGAAGTCCCACCCGGAGCCCGGTAAGACTGTTCAAATTACCTTTGATACATGTTTTGGAGCAGTAAGCCATATGATGGAGGTATGTGCAGAAATTACAGTTGAAATTGTACTGGACAGAGACTTTCCGTATTTCTGGCAGCTGTGGGATGCCGAGAGTGCACCTGAGAGTTCGCACTCAAAGGTTCCGGAAGTAGTGAGGACTGGGGTGTCTCTACTGGACTGTGTGAATGGTGCTGTATATTGTGAACCCATCCAGGCTGATGATCTTTTTCTTGAAACACTTATGTTAATGTGTTCTGATGTAAAGAGTACTGTTGCCACCTCTCGCAGGACAAAAGAAAACCTGTGTGAGCTGGAAATAGAAGGTAAAAAGATGATGGTTTTGTTACATTCAAAATGTGTAATAAGTCTGGTAAAGACCAGCTGCAGAAAGCCGGACCCTGCTGTAATGTCTATAAAAGCCGGTATTTGGGGTTATAAAACAGTTAATGTGTGTATTTCTACTCCCTATGGTACCACAAGTCACAAGGTTGCAATAGAGCCTACCTTAGAGTATGAAGTAGTGCTGGGGAAGGATTTTCCGTTTTTTCAGCAGTTGTGGGAAGATAGTCAGGTGACTAGAGCAGGAACACCTGATAGGCTCACAACACTTGGTTTTCACCACATAGCAGGGGACAATAACTCAGCAGAGGATGAGGACAGGGAGTGTCAGCAGATCCTAGGTATATGTCAGGTGGAAGTGTGCCAGACCACTAGGGGAGCTGAAGAACAGTCCGCGAGTCAAGTTAAAGAGGTGACTGGAAAAGAAGCTACGGAGAGGGCTGTGGAAAAACCAAAACTCCAGAAGAGAGTACAGGTGGAGCTGGGGGCTGCGCTTACCATCACAGACAGAGTCCTAACTGAAGGAGATGTGGCGTCTGGACCAGGGAGGGGTTGCAACCAGGAAGGTCAAACCACTGGACCAGATATTGTTGCAGACCCAGGAGCCCAGGAGTAGTTTTTGCCAGGCCATGGAGAGACTGTAACAAGACAAAAGAAAAGTCTGCCAAGAAGCCAAGAGACAGTTCAGAGGAACTGTTTGGAAATCACATGGATTCGCTGCTGCCAAGAGCCATTGAAGTTGTTGTTAGGGGAAACAAACTTACCGTCAAGGGATTGCCGGTCCGACGGGAGTGTTTAGCTGTAATGTCTATAAAAGCCGGAGTTGCCAACGTGGTGGGAGAGGAAGAGTGCCAGGTGTTGATGGCACCTGTTGATGATGACGATGATGATGATGATGACAAGGCAAAAGTGGCCGCAACCCCGAAAAAGGGGGAGACTTCGTCTAGAGATGGAGAATTGCTGGGTCGAGTGTCTGACAGAGGACCAGAGGATTTCTCATGGTCTAACAGCGAGAGTGAGGAGACCACTGTCAGTAAAAGGTCTCGGAAAAGACTAGCTGGCCTCGGAAAAAGACTGGAGCAGATCCAGAATCTGGAAGAATCCCTGAAGATGGTTTCTGTGAAGTTGACAGAGAAAGAAAAAGAGGTACATCGCTTGACAGAGGAGAGGGACAAATCGCTTGCTGACTTTAAGAAAGAGCAAGAAGCGAGGCTTCAGTTGGAAAAAGTAATGGAGCACCACAGAAGTAAGTTTGTGGCTCTGCAGGATGAACTGTCCCGCTCCCAGGGTCTTGTGACCAGCAAGGAGAGTGAAGTGGAGAGTCTGGCCAAGCGGATGTCATTCCAGGAAGAAGAAGTGAGTCTTCTACATGGTGCATATCAGGCTCTGCGGAGTGATCACAAGGCTAGGCTAGTAGCCATGGAAAAAATTGAAAAAGAGAAGAATGAAATGAAGATGGAAGTTGATGATCTTGCCAGCAATCTGGAGAGTGTCTCTAAAGCTAAGAGACAACTTGAGGAGGAAGTCAAGGCGAAGAATGCCCTTGCACATGCTCTTAAATCTGCTCGTCATGACAATGACTTGCTCCGTGAGCAGTATGAGGAGGCCCTGGAATGAGTTGAGACTCTGAAACATGAAAACAAGAACTTGCAACAGGAGATCTTAGATCTATCTGAACAGATTGATGAGAGTGGAAAATGTATCAATGAGTTAGTAAAGACGAAGAAACAGTTGCTGGACAGTGAGAAGATGATCTCCGCAAAGCTCGAGTGAGCAGCTGAAATATATAAAGCTGGAAGATGACATGAAGATCTTAAATGAGAGCCTGGAAGTGCAGAACGAAACGTGCAGAAGGTCCCATGTAGCTGCCTTGGTTTTGCTGGGAGCGCAACTCTACGAGCAGGTGGCTGTGCTGGTGGACAATGAACAGTTGAGGAAACAATTGCTGTCTTCGGAAGATACTGTCAGGGACTTGACAGAGTTACTTGACAGTGAGAGGAGGAAGTCCGCTAAGCTCCAGTGTAAGCAGCGAAAATGTGAGAAAAAGGAAGAGGACCAGGAAGTTCTAAAAGAGAGCAGAGACCAAGCTATGGTGGAATTGGCTCAAGAAAGGCTTCTGGGGCAGAAGTTACGGGATACAGGGATGCTTTCTTTGAAGCCCGGCAAAAAGTCCTCTAATGCTAAGATTGAGGCGAAGCCCTGTAAGAAGCTAGGACTGAGCTGAAACCTGGTGTGAAATCCTCTGAAGTGGAGACTAAGGAGAAGTCAGGCGGGAAATCCTCTGAACCTGAGCAGACCAAAAATTCTGAAGGTAATGCTGAGGCAGAGAAATCCTCTGAAGCAGAAGCTAAACCAGAATCAACCTCAAAAGCTATGAGTAAAGAGAATGGCACAACTGAAGCTACAGGTGAAGAGAAGAGTAAGCCTGAAGAAGAAGCTGCAGAGAAGAGAAGCTGATTCTACACACGAATCTGAAGGAGCCAAAGACTCTGAAGCCAAACCTGAGGAAGCTGGTGCCCCTGAAGAGAAAGCTGGAAGGGATGAGGTGAAACCGTGTGAGAAATCCACTGAAGTCAAAACTGTGGTGAAACCAGGTGGGAAGTCAGCCACTGAGGCCGAAAGATTCTCTAAAGCAGAGGCAGAGGTCCGGCAAGCCAGAAGAAGACAAAGGTTAGAAGCATCGGTCCTCTTGGTCCTTAATTTCAAGAACCCTGCCCACACCAGGGTGAAGAACCTGGTACTGCAGAGGTGTGACCGAGAGATTTGCAATTGGTGGCTGGTAAAAGCCCAGAAGAAAAGTCAAGGACTTCAGAAACTGTGGGACAAAAGTTGTCCAAGAGAAAGGAAACGCAGATGGTTTATGCCTTTCAAATACATGTGCTCCTTCCCGGAGGTCTGAGCAAAGGGGGGGGGGGGGATATGTGATAAGGTGGCAAGGAAAGGGTGTATTTCCTTTGCTCACCCTGAATAATCTCTCACCTGCTTCTTATGTAATGAGGCAGCAGGGAAGGGAGGTGTATATAAGATGGAGACTCAGTCTAATCTGGGCTCTCCCTTGGAAACAGTATGCTGGCAGTTAGAGGGGGAGACACACGGGCCCTGTTTAGGTAACACGCAGAAGGCGCTGCAAGTGGTCCAAGAAGTGATGTGAACTGTGAGTAGCTGGTTGCAGGAGTCACATGTTTAACTGGCTGAGGGTAGCTCACCAGTTAGTAGTCAGGGCATGCTGATATGTGCAGTCAGTGACCAGACGGTCTAGGATTTTATTTTGTTCCTGCGTTATGTTTGTTTTTCCCCTGCAACCTGTCTAAATAAAGCTGGCAAGGTGCCAGGCTTGCATGAATAACTGTTGTCTGCGGGTTTATTGAGTGGAAACGAGTCCTGTGGCAGTGCCCAGGACGCCTC
Organism: Hyla sarda; assembly: GCF_029499605.1. Classification (NCBI taxonomy): domain Eukaryota; kingdom Metazoa; phylum Chordata; class Amphibia; order Anura; family Hylidae; genus Hyla; species Hyla sarda. The sequence continues at coordinate 79,027,621 of NC_079197.1, read as the reverse complement.
GGAGCTATCCCCAAGGAGGAATCCTTACATAATGCTTTTATTGATGGTTTTAAATGGCAGTTTACGGTTCACTCGTTAAAAATGATAGAGCACGAATGTTAGAGATTTTACCCATTTTTATCAATGATTCTGAGACTCTTATTTTAGCAGGTGATTTTAATTGTATTATAAGGGGCAAGCACCGTTTTACCAACTCAGTAAGTAGAAATTATGACAAAACTTCTTCTATGTTAAAAAATATGATTGTTACATTTCTTAAAAACATCGGTAAGTTTAAAATCCACAGTGTTTTACCAGAGAGAGACGGTTTGACCTGGAGCAATGTAAACTGCAGCTCCAGGATTGATTTTATCTTCTGTTCTTATCAAGTACTGCCTTTTAAGGCTATGCTTCCACTTGTTTTTTTTTCTGGCAGTTTTTGGAAAACTGCTAGAGATGAGCAAACTTTTCAAAAATTTGATTCGAATTTTTCGAAAAAATTTGTTTCAATCCGAATTTATTTGTGGTGAAACTATATTAAAAACTGCTATTTCTGGCCTACAGAGAGCCTCAGTAGGGGTATAGAACACTTTGCTGTGTTCTAACACGCATATGGGGTGTGCTGGGGTAGTGAAATAATACTGTTATTCAGAATAACGTGCAGATTACCGGCATCGCTTTTAGAATCACTGCCGCAGAGCAGCACAATGACAGGGCCAGCAGGTGGCATCAGTATGAGGAGACCATATAGTGGCTGAATGACACAGCGTGGAGGTTTTGGCAGCATGAGGAGACCATATAGTGGCTGAATGACACAGCTTGGAGGTGTTGGCAGCATGAGGAGACCATATAGTGGCTGAATGACACAGCTTGAATGAGGCTGAAGCATGAGGAGACCATATAGTGGCTGAATGGCACATCCAGGAGTTGGCAGCAGTAGACACTAGGCCTTCACAATCCCTAAGATTAAAAGATGAATTCAGAAATTTAAACCAAAGATTTTGGATAGCTAGTGCGACCATAACAAAATTTTCAGTCCCAGACCCAGGCCCAGCAGCAGTATCAGTAAACCATATATTGCCTGAATGACACAGCCTGGAGTTGGCTGAAGCATGAGGAGACCATTGAAATGTATGATTTTTTTTATTTAAATTTAGATTTTGAAATTTAAATGAATGATTTTGAAATTGAACTTTTAACTCCCAATTTTTAGTGTCCCGGACCCCGGTGTGTGGGTACAAAGGGCCAAATCTAACAAGCCCCCACAGGGCTCATGTGACTGTGAGATGTAGGCGCAATGTCTCCATTGCTCTGACCAGCCATTGTTTCCAACACTTTTCTCCAAGACAAACCATGTGAAGAACAGCGTGACACCGCCATGCCCTGTACGCATGGTATGCTGAAGGGCCACTGAGACTTGTCTAGGCAGTGGAGGCTGAGGACATGGTGGAGGAGGTGGAGTCGAACACTGTCACAGGACCAAAGGGCTGACAGAGTGGAGCAGGAAGCAGCATGAGTACACAAGAGGGATTCACAACCCCTAAAAGTAAAAGGTGAATGTTGAAATCTCTATTGAAGATGCATGTTAGGTAGTGCTACCATCCAAAAATGTAAGGCCCAAGCCCATAAGCATCAGTAAGCCATGTAGTTCCTGAAAGACACAGTCAGGAAAAGGCATCAGCAGAACCCAAGAGGATTTCATAACCCCTAAGATTGAAAGATCAACGTTGAAATCTCAATTAAGCATGTATGTAAGCTAGTGCAAAACATCCATAAATTTAAGGCCCAAGTTCTTAATCATAGTTACATAGTTAGTATGGTTGAAAAAAGACATACGTCCATCAAGTCCAACCAGGGAATTGAAGTGAAGGGTGTAAGGGGATAAGGGAAAGGGATGTAGTTTTATAATTCTGCATAAGCATTAATGTTATTTTGTTCCAGGACTGTATCTAACTCTGTTTTAAAGCTGTTAATTGTTCCTGCTGTGAGCAGTTCCTGAGGTAGACCATTCCATAAATTCACAGTCCTCACGGTAAAGAAGGTGTGTCGCCCCTTTAGACTAAACCTTTTCTTCTTCAGACGGAGGGAGTGCCCCCTCGTCCTTTGGGGGGGGTTTAACCTGGAACAGTTTTTCTCCATATTTTTTGTTTGGGCCATTTATATACTTATATACGTTTATCATATCCCCCCTTAAACGTCTCTTCTCAAGACTAAACAATTGTAACTCCTTTAATCGCTCCTCATAGCTAAGATGTTCCATGCCCCATATTAGTTTAGTCGTGCGTCTCTGCACCCTTTCCAACTCCGCAGTGTCCCTTTTATGAACAGGCGACCAAAACTGAACAGCACATTCCAGGTGAGGCCGTACCAATGCTTTATAAAGGGGGAGTATTATGTCCCTGTCCCTTGAGTCCATGCCTCATTTATACATGACAATATCCTGCCGGCTTTGGAAGCAGCAGCCTGACATTGCATGCTATTCTGTAGTCTGTGATCTACAAATACACCCAGATCCTTCTCTACCAGTGACTCTGCCAGTTTAATCCCTCCTAAGACATACGATGCATGCATGTTATTAGTACCCAGATGCATAACTTTACATTTATCCACATTGAACCTCATTTGCCAAGTGGATGCCCAGACACTTAGTCTATCCAAGTCATCTTGTAACTTATGCACATCCTCTATAGACTGTACCGTGCTACAAAGCTTGGTGTCATCTGCAAAGATAGAAACAGAGCTGTTAATACCATCCTCTATATCATTGATAAATAAATTAAACAACAGCGGGCCCAGTACTGAACCTTGGGGTACACCACTAATTACCAGGGACTGAAGCATCAGTAAGCCAAGTAGTTCCTGAAATACACATGAGCAGTCAGGAGCAGGCATCAGAAGTACCTAAGAGGGTTTCATAACCCCTTACATTTAAAGATCAATGTTGAAATTTCTATTAAGCATGTATTTAGCTTGTGCTAAACATCCAAAAATGTAAGGCCCAAGCCCAGAAGCATCAATAAGCCAAGTAGTTCCTGAAAGACACAGAAGCAGTCAGGAGCATGCATCAGCAGTACACCCGAGGGTTTCATAACCCCTTTACATTGCAAGATCAATGTTGAAATTTCAATTAAGCATGTATTTAGCTAGTGCTAAATATCCAAAAATTGGAGGGCCAAGGCCAGAAGCAGCATTAAATAAATTAGTTCCTGAAACAAACAGTCAGGAAAAGGCATCTGCAGTACACCGGTGGATTTAATGAGCAATAAGATTGAAATATCAATGTTGATATTTCTATTAAGCACTCATGTTAGGTAATGCTAACATCCAAACATATTAGGCACAGGCCCAGTTGCATCCCAAAACAATCTAGTTGCTGAAAGACACAGCCTGGATCTGGCAGGAGGATGCATACATAAGAGGGCTTTAATTTAAAAATATCAAGTTTAAGGGTCCCAGGACCCAGCGTGTGGCTACGAAGGCCCAAATCTAACAAGGAGCCACATGTCACATGGTGGCACAATGACAGAGCCTGGAGGTGGCATAAGTATGAGGAGACTATCTCAGAAATTCAGACAAACACTCCAATTTTAATAGAAAGTAAAAATGACAACCTTGAGACACTCTCATTAAAAGTGGATAACAGTGTTGAGACACAGCAGTCACCTGTAGCCCAGTTCCATCAAATAAAGCCTTGCACAAAATTGATATTTCCACAATAAAGAATAGACTGAATAAAAAAGGGGTAACTTCAGTGCTTATTAAAAGGTGTACTAGATGAATTCAATAGTTCTCTCAGTCAGAAGAAAATATTAAAGTTGTTTTAGGTATGTTGTCTGACGAAATACCTTTGTGTAAGAACAAGCGCTTATCCAAAAGATTACAGCGAGCTATACTGCCCTTAAGAAAGGCACATAAGACAGTTAAAAAATCTCTGCAGCTTGTGGCAAAATCTGGAAAGAGCAAAAATATGGCAAAATCCTTCAGTGTACAGGAACACCTTACTGTTAATAGCAAAGAGGTAAATCATAAACAGGTTGAAAGTATAAGCAGTCAGATTTAACAGACAGAAGATTCCTTTAAAATTTTGAAAGTTGCCGAGGTATAGAAGTGCCCAACCACAGACAGAAAATGTCTAACAGAATCAACTCAAGTGATGGTTAATGGAGTGTTTGTGCAAGATTCCCAGCAGGCCAAAGTAAATGGCAATTCAGCTACAAAAATTTCACTTTTGACTTCTTACAAACTTACCATGTCCTACCCAGTTACTCCTGAAGACAGTTCTAGCATTACCAGTATTACCGTATCAGATAAAGAAAATGCTATGCCAGCAGTTCCTTCTGTGAAATCACCTTATGATGGCAAAGGAAAGCATATAGTAAGATCAGGGCCGCCATCAGGGGGGTACAACCCATACACCTGTATGGGGCCCAGAGCTTCAGGAGGCCCAGCCGGCCCTGGACCTTTTTTTTTCCAGCTTGTCAGGGCCGGACAGGCCAGGGGCTGTTGGGAGTCGACATGCCCTGCGCAGGCACACACGTCTACTCCAGTCACCTGACCTGTCCCTGCATGATCTCCAGTCCAGACGATCCTCCCCGTGCATAGGAGCAGCAGCAGCCTCCGCTGCACCGATCCCCGGCAGCCAGCAGGGTAGGTGAACTTGCAGGGGTGGCGGGGTTTGCAATGGTGATGAGAGGTGCGGGGGGAGAGGTGCTTGGGGTGTAATGGTGGTGATAAGAGGTGCAGGGGGGTGAGGAGAGGTGCAGAGAGGTGAGGAGAGGGGCAGGGGGGGTGAAGAGAGGGGCAGGGGGGGTGATGAGAGTGGCAGGGCGGGTGATTAGAGGGGCAGGGGGGTGATGAGAGGGGCAGGGGGGGTGATGAGAGGGGCAGGGGGGTGATGAGAGGTGCAGGGGGGTGATGAGAGGTTCAGGGGGGTGTTGAGAGGTTCAGGAGGGGTGATGAGAGGTTCAGGGGGGTGATGAGAGGTGCAGAGGGGGTGTTGAGAGGTGCAGGGGGGAGTGATGAGAGGTGCAGGGGGTGTTATGGGGTTGATGAGAGGTGCAGGGGTTGTTATGGGGGTGATGAGAGGTGCAGGGGTGTGATGAGAGGTGCAGGGAGGGGGGTGGTGAGAGGTGCAGGGGGGTGATGAGAAGTGCTTGGGGTGTTATGTGGTGATGAGAGGTTTAGGGGGTATGGGGGTGATGAGAGGTGCAGGGGGGTTATGGGGGTAATGAAAGGTGCAGGGGGGTTAAGGGGGTGATGACAGGTGCAGGGGGGTTATGGGGGTGATGAGAGGTGCAGGGGGTGTTACGGGGGTGATGAGAGGTGCAGGGGGTGTTATGGGGTTGATGAGAGGTACAGGGGTGTTATGGGGTTGTTGAGAGGTGCAGGGGGTGTTATGGGGGTGATGAGAGGTGCAGGGGGGTGTTATGGGAGTGATGAGAGGTGCAGGGGGGTGATGAGAGGTGCAGAGGGGAAGTGATGAGAGGTGCGGGGGGGTATGGAGGTGCAGGAGGGTATGGGGGTGATTAGAAGTGCTTGGGGTGTTATGGGGGTGATGAGAGGTGCAGGGGGGTTATGGAGGTGATGAGAGTTGCAGGGGGTGTTATGGGGGTGATTAGAGGTGCAGGGGGTGTTATGGGGTTGTTGAGAGGTGCAGGGGGTGTTATGGGGTTGTTGAGAGGTGCAGGGGGTGTTATGGGGTTGTTGAGAGGTGCAGGGGGTGTTATGGGGTTGTTGAGAGGTGCAGGGGGTGTTATGAGGGTGATGAGAGGTGCAGGGGGGTTATGGGAGTGATGAGAGTTGTAGGGGGGTTATAGTAGTGATAGGTTTGGCGGAGGTGATGAGGACACAGAGGACATACAGAGGACATATACACAGTATATGTTTATATGATGTGTATGCATGTATGGCAGTATTATATTCAGGGTACAGTGTATGGCAGTATTATATTCAGTGAATACAGTGTGGGGCAGGATTATATTTAGTGGGTACAGTGTATAGCAGTATTACATTCAGGGTACAGTGTGGGACAGTATTATATTCAGTGGATACAGTATGTGGCAGTATTATATTCAGGGTACAGTGTGTGGCAGTATTATATTTAGTGGGTATAGTGTATAGCAGTATTATATTCAGGGTACAGTATGGGGAAGGATTATATTTAGTGGGTACAGTGTATAGCAGTTTTATATTCAGGGTACGGTGTGGGGCAGTATTTTATTTAAAGTTCACTTTCTGGCAAGGTTATAATGATGACTGTCTTCATGCAGAGGATGAGGATCTGCTGACAATGTGAGGAGCCAATGATGTCTGGATGTCAGACTCTGCAGAAAAGATGGAGCTGGAGGAAGACCTGGTCTCTGGACCAGATGAAGAAGAAAAGATAACAGAGAAAATATCACTCAAGTGAGAAGACGTCACTCAGGTCACTGATATCATTGTGTGTTCTCCTGACTGTCCCATCAGGGCTGTAGTCACTTGTAAGTTCTGCAGTGATGATGGGTAAAACTGTGTCCAATCTGTGTCTCTCCAGCTGTTACAAAACTAAAACTCCCATAATGCCTGCGGCTTTCCAGACATGATGGGAGTTTTAGCTTTCCAACAGCTGGAGAACCACTTCAACTGAGATGATCGGTGGGGGTCTCAGCAGTCGGACTCACACCAAAAAAATAGGCTGCTTATTCTTAAATTCCCGTGCAGTGCTGTATAACACTGTGCTATTAAAGGAGTTTTCTGGTAAAAAATACCAAGGGAGAAACCGGAAAGTTCGTCCCCAGGGGAGCACGCGCGGTTCCCTGTACCCAACTAGGGAGCGCTGTACTTGGGCACCTGAGAGAGCGGCTGAGTACGGGCTACCCTGGGGACAAACCTCCTCGGTGGACCGCACGCCGATGTATTCTTACTCGCCCGATGCTTCCGCTCTCCGCTGCCGGGGGGTCCACGTCACCGATCCTGTGCCCAAGGACAGCGCTCCCTACCTGGGTACAGGGAACCGCGCCTCCCGCCCTTATAGCCTCTCTGGTTCTCTAAGTGTCAAAGTTTTACAGGCATGGAAGCCTGTCAGGGGACTGTTTAAGAGGCTTCGCCCATGGACTGCCCAGCCCCGGGTCGTGTACATGAACCAGCCCATTCCCCCTGGAAAATACCAAGGGAGAAACCTGAAGGTTCGTCCCCAGAGGAGCCCGCACTTGCCCCTGGCGTACCCTGAGAGAGCGGCTGAATACAGGCTCCCCTGGGGATGAACCTCCTCGACGGATCGCCCGCCGATGTTTGCCGACTCGGCCAAAGCTTCTGCTCCACGATGCTGGGGGGTCCGCATCACCGATCCTATGCCAAAGGACGGCGCGCCCTGTCTGGGTACAGGGACCTCCGCCTCCCGCCCTTATAGCCTCTCTTGTTCTCTGCGTGTCAAAAGTCTACAGGCATGGTAGATCCTTCCATAGACCTTGCCATGTTCGGTTGACCATCCTGGGCATAGGGACTCGCATCTCCCCCTGGCCGACAACCTGGAGTTTGTAATCTTTCATTTCACCTCTGGAGAGCCGAGGCGCTTCAGCGGAACGCATGCCAATGTTTTTTGACTCACCCGAGGCTTCTGCTCTCCGCTGCTGGGATGTCCGTATCACCGTTCCTGTGCCCAAGGACGGAGCGCCCTGCCTGGGTACAGGGACCCGCACCTCCCGCCCTTATAGCCTCTCTTGTTCTCTGCATATTAAAAGTCTACAGGCATGGAAGATCCTTCCAGAGGCCTTGCCATGTTCGGTTGACCATCCTTGGCATAGGGACTCGCATCTCCCCCTGGCCGACAACCTGGACTTTGTAATTTTTCATATCGCCTCTGGAGGGCTGAGGGGCCTCAGCGGACCGCACGCCGATGTTTGTTGACTCGCCCAATGCTTCTGCTCCCCACTGCGGGGTGCTCGCGTCACCGGTCCTGTGCCCAAGGACGGCGTGCCCTGCTGGGTACAGGGACCCGCACCTCCCGCCCTTATAGCCTCTCTGGTTCTCTGCGTGTAAAAGGTCTACAGGCATGGAAGCCTGTCAGGGAACCGTTCCGGAGGCTTCACCTGGGGACCAGCCCAATCCCCCTGGAAAATACCAAGGGAGAAACCGGAAGGTTCGTCCCCAGGGGAGCCCGCGCTCGGCCCTGGCGTACACAGAGAGCGGCAGAGTGCGGACTCCCTTGGGGGGGGGGGCGAACCTCCTTGGCGGACTGCCCTCCGATGTATTCTTACTCCGCCGACGCTTCTGCTCCCCGTCGCCGGGGGGGTCCGTGTCACCTGCGCCTCCCGCCCTTATAGCCTCTCTGGTTCTTTGCTTGTCAAAAGTCTACAGGCATGGAAGACCCTTCCAGAGGCATTGCATGTGTTCGGTTGACCCTCTTGGGCACAGGGACCCGCACCTCGCCCTGGCCGACAACCTGGACTTTGAAATATTTAATTTTGCCTCCCTAGGGCCGGGGCATCTCATCGGACCGCCCGCCGATGTTTGTTTACTCGCCCGACTCTTCTGCTCCCCGCTGCTGGGATGTCCGCGTCACCGATAATGTGCCCAAAGACGGCACGCCCTGTCTGGGTACAGGGACCCGCGCCTCCCGCCCTCATAGCCTCTCTGGTTCTCTGCGTGTCAAAAGTCTACAGGCATGGAATCCTGTCAGGGGACCCTTTCGGAGGCTTCACCCCTGAGACAGTCCAGCCCCGGGTAGGGTAAGTGAACCAGCCCAATCCCTCTGGAAAATACCAAGGGAGAAACAGGAAGGTTCGTCCCCAGGGAAGCCTGCATTCCTCCCTGGCGTACCCTGAGAGAGTGGCTGAGTGCAGGCTCCCCTGGGGACGAACTTCCTCGGCAGACCGCCCGCCGATGTATTCTTACTAGCCTAACGCTTCTGCTCCCCGCCGCCGGGGGGTCCGCGTCACCGATCCTGTGCCCAAGGACGGCGCGCCCTGCCTGGGTACAGGGACCCGCGCCTCCCACCCTTATAGCCTCTCTGGTTCTCTGCGTGTCAAAAGTCTACAGGCATGGAAGACCCTTCCAGAGGCCTTGCCTGTGTTCTGTTGACCCACCTGGGCATTTGGACTCGCATCTCCCCCTGGCCAACAACCTGGACTTTGTAATTTTTCTTTTCACCTCCGGAGGGCCGGGGTGCCTTGGTGGACTGCCCGCCAATGTTTGCCAACTCGCCCGACGCTTCTGCTCCCCGCCACCGGGGGGTCCGCATCACCGATCCTGTGCCCAAGGACGGCATGCCCTGCCTGTGTACAGGGACTCATGCCTCCCGCCCTTATAGAGTCTCTGGTTCTCTGCATGTCAAAAGTCTACATGCATGGAAGCCTTTCAGGGGACCCTTCCAGAGGATTCACCCAGGGACTGCCCTGCCCCCGTTCGGGTACATGAACCATCCCGATCCCCTTGGAAAATACCAAGGGAGAAACCAGAGGTTCGACCCCAGTGGAGCCCGCGCTCTGCCCTGGCGTACCCTGAGAAAATAGCCGGACGGCTTGCTCTCCTACTATTCTGAGGCAGGCGGCCGTTCTAAGGTACTTACTCGTGATGCTGCGATACAGTTTTATGAACGCGTACCACTCGGACATGCCCAGCTCGTGGAACTGTGACCTGGATTCAGCTTTCATATCCGATCTCATACCGGTTCTCAGTTTTTCAATTATTGTCAGGTATGGAAGTCAGTCAGGGGACCCTTCAGGAGGACTTGCCCAGGTAAGGTTGACCTTCCTGAGCACATGGACCCACACCTCCCCCTGGCCTACAACTAGGAATTTGACATTTTTAATTTCGGGGATTACATGATGAGGAGATTTGTTACATTGTGTCACCCCAGTAGTAAGGAGATTACATGATGAGGAGGTTTGTAACAGTGTGTCACCCCAGTAGTTATGAGATTACACGAGGAGGAGGAGGTTTGTTACAGTGTGTGACCCCAGAATAAAGTAGATTAGAGGAGGAGGGGGTTGTTACAGTGCGTTACTCCAGTAGTAAGTTAATAACATGGGCAGGAGGTTTGTTACATTGTTTCACCCCAGTAGTAAGATGTATACATGAGGAGGAGGTTTGTTACAGTGTGTCGCCCCAGTAGTAAGGACATTACATGAGGAGAAGGTTTGTTACAGTGTGTCACCGCAGTAGTAAGGGGATTAAATGAGGGGGAGGTTTGTTACACTGTGTCACCTCAGTAGTAAAGAGATTACATGAGGAGGCAGTTGGTTACAGTGTGTCACCCCAGTAGTAAGTTAATAATAGTGGATGGGTTTTGTTACAGTGTGTCACCCCAGTAGTAAGAAGATTATATGAGGAGGGGGGTTGTTACAGTGTGTCACCCCAGTAGTAAGTTAATAATATGAGGTTGGGGTTTGTTACAGTGTGTCACCCCAGTAGTATGGGAGATTACATGAGGATGAGGCTTGTTAGAGTGTGTCACCCCAGTAGTTAGGAGACAAATTGAGGAGGAGGTTTGTTACAGTGTGTCACCCCAGTAGTAAGGAGATTACATGGGGTGAAGGTTTGATACAGTGTGTCACCCAAGTAGTAAGTTAATAACATGAAGATGGGGTTTGTTACAGTGGGTCACCCCAGTAGAAAGGAGATTACATGAGGAGAAGTTTTGTTACAGTGTGTCACCCCAGTAGTAAATTAATAACATGTGGAGGAGGTTTGTTACAGTGTGTCACCCCAGTAGTAATACGATTACATGTGGAGGAGGTTGGTTACAGTGGGTCACCCTAGTAGTAAGGAGATTACATGAGCAGAAGGTTTGTTATAGTGTGTTACCCCAGTAGTAAGGAGATGACATGAGGAGGAGGTTTGTTACAGTGAGTCACACCAGTAGTAAAAAGGATACATGGGCAGGAGGTTATTTACAGTGTGTCACCCCAGTAGTAAGGAGATTACATGAGTAGGAGGCTTGTTACAGTGTGTCACCCCAGTAGTAAGGAGATTACATGAGGAGGAGGTTTGTTACAGTGAGTCACACCAGTAGTAAAAAGGATACATGGGCAGGAGGTTTTTTACAGTGTGTCACCCCAGTAGTAAGTAGATTACATGAGTAGGAGGTTTGTTACAGTGTGTCACCCCAGTATTAAGAGAGATAGTCCGTGAATAAGTTCCTCTTAAAAAGGTGCTGGTACCCAGGGATGGATGAAAAGTTCTTTAATTTGCAACGCGTTTCGATCCCGAACCGGGATCTTCGTCAGGCATACAATACAATAAAATAAGGTTACATTTATAGTGTTAGAAAATTGATGACCACTTCCGGGGAACCGGAAAATGACGTGTCATTGCTACGTGTCATTCTGATAAACATGACACTGGTGAAGTATTTGTTCAGTCAAATCCATAAAAATATATAAAAATACCAATTAGAGATATAAATAATAAAATAGTGAAAGTATTACAATAAATTTAATAAAATATAAGAACTTAAAAGAATGAATGAAAAGCAGTACCTAAGTGTGACCATTAGGTGGCAATGTTGTAGTACGTAAATGTACAAGGGAACCAATACCTAAAAACCACCACTGGGTGGCGGTGTTGTAGAGGGGGAATAACCATTTTATGATGTAGTTGCTCAAAAGCTACCACTAGATGGCAATGTGGCCCTGATGTTATAAAGTGATGGATGTCATAGCAACCACCCGGAGAAGAGTGTGTGGGAAGACAACTACTCGGTAAGTGGAAACAGAAAGATCTTTTTTGTCATCACCTTTTTCTCTCAAAGATGATTGTAATAATTTATTTGGTTATTTATTTGTTGAGTCTTCTGTAGAGATTTGTTTGTTTATTGTTTTTGATTGGTTAGAGGATGACTTCAGAGGTTTATTGTTTTTGATTGGTTAGAGGATGACTTCCGATAGTTCATTAAGGCCATCGGGAATCAAAGTTCCCATTCTGTAGATCCAGTATACTTCTTTTCTTTTCAGTTGTTCAAACCTGTTGGAAGCATTGTGTGGTATTATTTCCAGGGGGGTAATTTTGATGGGATTAATTATATCTGGATGAAATAGAGCACAATGTTTGGAAACCCCATGTAGCATAAATTTATTTTTGATGTTGTGTCGGTGTTTATTTAGTCTGTTATGAAGCGGTTGTGTGGTTCTCCCGACATATTGAAGTGAGCATGTACATTCTATAACGTATATCACATAGTCGAACTGACATGTGAGGTGGTTTTTTATAGTAAATCTTTCTCCCGTTTTTTTTGAGATGATGTGGGTGAGGCCATGTGTAATTTCTCCGCAACATCTACAATTTTTTCTGTAACATTTGTAACTCCCCGATTTTAAAGCATGGTTTACAGCTTTTTCATCGGTTTGGAGACGGTGTTGGCGTAGCTGACTTGGGGCTAATAAACTCTTCAAATTCGGAGCTCTCCGGAAGGTCAGCTGTGGGTTAGCAGGTAAATGTTGTTGAAGATATTTGTCTTGTTGCAAGATGTGCCAATGTGACCTTAAAATGTTTTTTATAGACGGTATATTTTTGTTAAACGTTGTGATAAAATTCATAGAGAATTTATTGTCCGTTTTTTCAGCATTGGTTTTTGGTTTTGGTGCTAGGCAACTTCTTTGATCCAGGTTCCTGGCTTTCTCAAATGCGGTCTGGATGATATGTTCCGGGTATTTTTTTGATCTAAAACGTTTGTTTAAAATGCGGGATTGGGTTAAAAAATCACTGTCTCTTGTGCAGTTTTTTCTTATTCTCCGAAATTGGCTAAAAGGGATGTTATGGATCCATTTTTTATAATGTCCGCTATGGAAATCCAAATAGCTATTCACATCGACAGATTTAAAATAAGTAGATGTAAAAATGTTATTAAAAACGTCATGTGAAATACATAGATCTAAAAATGTAATCGTAGTAAAATCTGATTCCATCTGATTCTTTTACAATGGAATCAGATTTTACTACGATTACATTTTTAGATCTATGTATTTCACATGACGTTTTTAATAACATTTTTACATCTACTTATTTTAAATCTGTCGATGTGAATAGCTATTTGGATTTCCATAGCGGACATTATAAAAAATGGATCCATAACATCCCTTTTAGCCAATTTCGGAGAATAAGAAAAAACTGCACAAGAGACAGTGATTTTTTAACCCAATCCCGCATTTTAAACAAACGTTTTAGATCAAAAAAATACCCGGAACATATCATCCAGACCGCATTTGAGAAAGCCAGGAACCTGGATCAAAGAAGTTGCCTAGCACCAAAACCAAAAACCAATGCTGAAAAAACGGACAATAAATTCTCTATGAATTTTATCACAACGTTTAACAAAAATATACCGTCTATAAAAAACATTTTAAGGTCACATTGGCACATCTTGCAACAAGACAAATATCTTCAACAACATTTACCTGCTAACCCACAGCTGACCTTCCGGAGAGCTCCGAATTTGAAGAGTTTATTAGCCCCAAGTCAGCTACGCCAACACCGTCTCCAAACCGATGAAAAAGCTGTAAACCATGCTTTAAAATCGGGGAGTTACAAATGTTACAGAAAAAATTGTAGATGTTGCGGAGAAATTACACATGGCCTCACCCACATCATCTCAAAAAAAACGGGAGAAAGATTTACTATAAAAAACCACCTCACATGTCAGTCCGACTATGTGATATACGTTATAGAATGTACATGCTCACTTCAATATGTCGGGAGAACCACACAACCGCTTCATAACAGACTAAATAAACACCGACACAACATCAAAAATAAATTTATGCTACATGGGGTTTCCAAACATTGTGCTCTATTTCATCCAGATATAATTAATCCCATCAAAATTACCCCCCTGGAAATAATACCACACAATGCTTCCAACAGGTTTGAACAACTGAAAAGAAAAGAAGTATACTGGATCTACAGAATGGGAACTTTGATTCCCGATGGCCTTAATGAACTATAACCTCTAACCAATCAAAAACAATAAACAAACAAATCTATACAGAAGACTCAACAAATAAATAACCAAATAAATTATTACAATCATCTTTGAGAGAAAAAGGTGATGACAAAAAAGATCTTTCTGTTTCCACTTACCGAGTAGTTGTCTTCCCACACACTCTTCTCCGGGTGGTTGCTATGACATCCATCACTTTATAACATCAGGGCCACATTGCCATCTAGTGGTAGCTTTTGAGCAACTACATCATAAAATGGTTATTCCCCCTCTACAACACCGCCACCCAGTGGTGGTTTTTAGGTATTGGTTCCCTTGTACATTTACGTACTACAACATTGCCACCTAATGGTCACACTTAGGTACTGCTTTTCATTCATTCTTTTAAGTTCTTATATTTTATTAAATTTATTGTAATACTTTCACTATTTTATTATTTATATCTCTAATTGGTATTTTTATATATTTTTATGGATTTGACTGAACAAATACTTCACCAGTGTCATGTTTATCAGAATGACACGTAGCAATGACACGTCATTTTCCGGTTCCCCGGAAGTGGTCATCAATTTTCTAACACTATAAATGTAACCTTATTTTATTGTATTGTATGCCTGACGAAGATCCCGGTTCGGGATCGAAACGCGTTGCAAATTAAAGAACTTTTCATCCATCCCTGGGTACCAGCGCCTTTTTAAGAGGAACTTATTCACGGACTATCTCTATTGCTATTCACCGGATTGACGAGCGTCTCACCGGGCTTGGTCCTCGTGGCAGCGGTTTCCCGTTTACCTTCCACACTTTGATGCTACTGTAGGTGTTGTGCTCTGAGCGCAACACCTAGGGGTAAGAACCCATCTTTATGTCTACTCCTTTCATTGTTTAAACGGTCCTCACTAGGGGCGCACCTCTTGTGTTTTTTTCGTTTGTATTACCCCAGTATTAAGGAGATTAAATAAGGAGAAGGTTTGTTACAGTGTGTCACCCCAGTAGTAAGGAGATTACATCAGGAAAGGGTTTGTTACAGTGAGTTAGCCCAGTAGAAAGGAGATTTTATGAGGAGAAGTTTTGTTACAGTGTGTCACCCCAGTAGTAAGTTAATAACATGAGGAGGTTTGTTACAGTGTGTCACCCCAGTAGAAAGGAGATTATATGAGGAGAAGGTTTGTTACAGTGTGTCATCCCAGTAGTAAGGAGATTGCATGAGGATGGGGTTTGTTATGGTGTGTCACCCCAGTAGTAAGGAGACTACATGAGGAGGAAGTTTGTTACAGTGTGTCACCCCAGTAGAAAGGAGATTACATGATGAGGAGGCTTGTTACAGTGTGTCACACCAGTAGTAATGAGATTACATGATGAGAATGTTTCTTACAGTGTGTCACCCCAGTAGAAAGTTAATAACACGAGGAGGAGCTTTGTTACAGTGTGTCACCTCAGTAGTAAGGATAATACATGGGGGGAGGTTTTTTTTACAGTGTGTCACCCCAGTAGCAAGAAGATTTCATGAGCTGGAGGTTTGTTACAGTGTGTCACCCCAGTAGTAAGAAGATTACATGAGAAGGGTTTTTTTTTTTTTTTTTTACAGTGTGTCTCCCCAATAGTAAGAAGATTACATGAGGAGGAGGTTTGTTACTGTGTGTCACCCCAGCAGTAAATTAATAACATGAGGATGGGGTTTGTTAAAGTGTGTCACCCCAGTAGTAAGGAGATTACATGAAGAGGGGGTTTGTTACAGTGTTTCACTTCAGTAGTAAGGAGATTACTTGAGGAGGAGGTTTGTTACATTGAGTCACCCCAGTAGTAAGGAGATTACATGAGGAGGAGATTTGTTACAGTGTGTCACCCCAGTAGTAAGGAGATTACACGAGGAGGAGGTTTGTTACAGTGTGTCACTCCAGTTGAAAGGAGATTGCATTATGAGGAGGTTTGTTACAGTGTGTCACCCAGTAGTAAGGAGATTACATGAGGAAGAGGTGTGTTACAGTGTGTCACCCCAGGAGTAAGGGAGTTACATGAGGAGGGGGTTTGTTGCAGTGTGTCATCCCAGTAGTAAGTTAATAATATGAGGATAGAGTTTGTTACAGTGTGTCACCCCAGTAATAAGGAGATTATATGAGGAGGAGGTTTTATTACAGTGTGTCATCCTAGTCATAAGGAGCTTACATCCTAGTCATAAGGAGCTTATATGAGGATGAGGTTTGTTACAGTGTTTCCCCCAGTAGAAAGCAGATTACATGAGGATGTGGTTTGTTACAGTGTGTCATCCCAGTACTAAGGAGCTTACATGAGAAGTTTGTTACAGTGTGTCACCCCAGTAGAAAGGAGATTATATGAGGAGAAGGTTTGTTTCAGTGTGTCATCCCAGTAATAAGGAGATTACATGAGGATGTGGTTTGTTATGGTGTGTCACCCCAGTAGTAATTAGATTACATGAGGAGGAGGTTTGTTACAGTGAGTCACCCCAGTAGAAAGGAGATTACATGATGAGGAGGTTTGTTACAGTGTGTCACCCCAGTAATAATGAGATTACATCATGAAAATGTTTGTTACAGTGTGTCACCCCAGTAGAAAGGAGATTACATCAGGAGAAGGTAAATTACAGTGTGTCACCCCAGTAGTAAGGAGATTACATGAGGATTGGGTTTGTTACAGTGTGTCACCCCAGTAGTAAGGAGATTATATTGGGGGGAGGTTTTTTACAGTGTGTCACCCCAGTAGCAAGAAGATTTCATGAGCTGGAGGTTTTTTACAGTGTGTCACCCCAGTAGTAAGACGATTACATGAGGAGGAGGTTTGTTACTGTGTGTCACCCCAGCAGTAAATTAATAACATGAGGATGGGGTTTGTTAAAGTGTGTCACCCCAGTAGTAAGGGGATTACATAAGGAGGGGGTTTGTTACAGTGTGTCACCCCAGTAGTAAGGAGATTACATGAGGAAGAGGTGTGTTACAGTGTGTCACCCCAGGAGTAAGGGAATTACATGAGGAGGGGGTTTGTTACAGTGTGTCACCCCAGTAATAAGGAGATTATATGAGGAGGAGGTTTGTTACAGTGTGTCACCCCAGTAGTAAGGGAGATTACATGAGGATGAGGTTTGTTAGAGTGTGTCACCCCAGTAGTTAGAAGAAAAAATGAGGGGGAGGTTTGTTACAGTGTGTCACCCCAGTAGTAAGGAGATTACATGGTGAGCAAGTTTGTTACTGTGTGTCACCCCAGTATTAAGTTAATAACATGAAGATGGGGTTTGTTACAGTGGGTCACCCCAGAAGAAACGAGATTACATGAGGAGGGGGTTTGTTGCAGTGTGTCATCCCAGTAGTAAGTTAATAATATGAGGATAGAGTTTGTTACAGTTGTCACCCCAGTAATAAGGAGATTATATGAGGAGGAGGTTTTATTACAGTGTGTCATCCTAGTCATAAGGAGCTTACATCCTAGTCATAAGGAGCTTACATGAGGATGAGGTTTGTTACAGTGTTTCCCCCAGTAGAAAGCAGATTACATGAGGATGTGGTTTGTTACAGTGTGTCATCCCAGTACTAAGGAGATTACATGAGAAGTTTGTTACAGTGTGTCACCCCAGTAGAAAGGAGATTATATGAGGAGAAGGTTTGTTTCAGTGTGTCATCCCAGTAATAAGGAGATTACATGAGGATGTGGTTTGTTATGGTGTGTCACCCCAGTAGTAATTAGATTACATGAGGAGGAGGTTTGTTACAGTGAGTCACCCCAGTAGAAAGGAGATAACATGATGAGGAGGTTTGTTACAGTGTGTCACCCCAGTAATAATGAGATTACATCATGAAAATGTTTGTTACAGTGTGTCACCCCAGTAGAAAGGAGATTACATCAGGAGAAGGTAAATTACAGTGTGTCACCCCAGTAGTAAGGAGATTACATGAGGATTGGGTTTGTTACAGTGTGTCACCCCAGTAGTAAGGAGATTACATTGGGGGGAGGTTTTTTAGAGTGTGTCACCCCAGTAGCAAGAAGATTTCATGAGCTGGAGGTTTTTTACAGTGTGTCACCCCAGTAGTAAGAAGATTACATGAGGAGGAGGTTTGTTACTGTGTGTCACCCCAGCAGTAAATTAATAACATGAGGATGGGGTTTGTTAAAGTGTGTCACCCCAGTAGTAAGGAGATTACATAAGGAGGGGGTTTGTTACAGTGTGTCACCCCAGTAGTAAGGAGATTACATGAGGAAGAGGTGTGTTACAGTGTGTCACCCCAGGAGTAAGGGAATTACATGAGGAGGGGGTTTGTTACAGTGTGTCACCCCAGTAATAAGGAGATTATATGAGGAGGAGGTTTGTTACAGTGTGTCACCCCAGTAATAAGGAGATTACATGAGGATGAGGTTTGTTAGAGTGTGTCACCCCAGTAGTTAGAAGAAAAAATGAGGGGGAGGTTTGTTACAGTGTGTCACCCCAGTAGTAAGGAGATTACATGGTGAGCAAGTTTGTTACTGTGTGTCACCCCAGTATTAAGTTAATAACATGAAGATGGGGTTTGTTACAGTGGGTCACCCCAGAAGAAACGAGATTACATGAGGAGAAGTTATGTTGCAGTGTGTCACCCCCAGTAGTAAGGAGATGATATGAGTAGGAGGTTTGTTACAGTGTGTAAACCCAGTAGTAAGGAGATTACATGATGAGGAGGTTTGTTACAGCGCGTCACCCCAGTAATAAGTTAATAACATGAGGAGGTTTGTTACAGTGTGTCACCCCAGTAGAAAGGAGATTACATGAGGAGAAGGTTTGTTACAGTGTGTCACCCATGTAGTAAGTTAATAACATGTGGAGGAGGTTTGTTACAGTGTGTCACCCGAGTAGTAAGAAGATTACATTAAGCAACACTGAATCTGAGACACACAGCTCCTGCCGGGGTGAGTGGATATACGCCCTAAGTAAACCTGGAGTGAAAACACACATATTGTAATACTCCTATCTGTGGTCTGAAGTGCTTGAGGGGACTTAGGGCTATAAGCAGGGGGAGGATAATTCTTTACCTATGGCAGCAGCGGCAGCTAAAAGGCGCGCTAAAGCTCTGGCAAAGGCACTGGCAATACAGGAGGCGGTGGTCGCTGAGACTTCACTGGGGGGTACAGAGGAATATATGGAGGACTTTGTGATTGAAAGCAGTGAACCTTCTTTATCACTAAGGGAATTACAGGCTCCGTCCAGATCAAATAATACTCCCCAGAGGGAGATGATTCATTTGCAACAGGGGCCGCAAGATATTAACTCTCCTGAACCGGTATATACATCTATGGCTAATGCAGGAAATGCAGACGCTGTCCTGGGTATACCACTATGCACTAATAAGGATTATGGTCAGCCAAATAAACATGAGAAGGAACCTACATTAAGAGACATTTTTTCGGCCATAACTGGCCTCTCTACACAGATGGGTCATATACAACAGGATATATCTATATTGAGAAATGAAGTTCAAAAAATCTCTTCCAGGGTCACAGAGGCAGAGGAAAGAATATCAAGGATAGAAGATGAAGTGGGGGGTCACAGTAAACAAATTACCCAGAATGCTACAGAGATATCTGTTATACAGTCAAAGTTAGATGATTTGGAGAATCGCTCCAGGCGGAATAATGTTCGGTTTGTTGGATTTCCGGAAAAGGTCGAGGGCCAAAATGCTGTGGAATTTATTGAAAATTGGATCAGAGAGAAATTTGGTCAGGAATCCTTAATATTAAACCCCGCTATAGAACGGGCCCATAGGGTACCGTCTAGAATGCTGTCTCCAGGCCGACCACCCCGCCCCATTATAGCCCGCTTTCTTCATTTTAAAGACAAGGAGACTATAACTCGCAAGGCGAGGGATTCAAAGGTCCTGGAATTTAATGGAACGCGCATTTTGTTGTTCTCTGACTATTCAATGGAGGTCCAGAAAAGCAGATTCAAATTTAAGGAGGTTAAAAAAAGACTTCAGCAAATGAGGCTTGTATACGCCTTGTTATATCCGGCACGGCTGCGGGTGAAGGCTTTGGATACTATACTCTTTTTTGACAGTGCAGAGACAGCAACTAACTGGCTTGATAATAATGAGGACCGTATTAAGCACTATCATTCTAAGACTTAGACGGCCTGTTTAGACTGTCTATGTAGTACGTAATACTGGGGCTGAGTGACATAAATTTCTCCCTCAGCAAGAGTTGCTTTGGGTAGATATTAGGGCTTGGATTGTGGGTTTGGGGATGGAGGCAGTGTCCTCTTACGGGTGTCTTTAGAGGGTCAGGTACAGGAATAGATACCTCCCGTTCTCCAATCTTGGAGAAAATAGATATGACAAAGGGTGTTTGGGTTGTGTTAATAAAATTTATTTCAAGGTACTACATTATGGCCTATGTACGGAGAAACACTTATTTTTTCTTTTTTTTTTTTTTTTTTTTTTTTTTGTTTCGTTTTCTTATCTCGTTTTCCCCCCCTCTTATGCTATACTTACTCTTTTATCAGTACTACTAAAACCTCTCAGCTATGTCATTCTCTTTAATTAGTTGGAACACTCGAGGTCTGTTAGACAATGACAAAAGGGAAGCCGTTTTTCATTTTCTATCTACCTCTCAGGCATCAGTGTTCTGCCTTCAAGAAACACATCTAACCCTAGATCGTCTACACATTGTTGAGAAAGCCTGGATTAAGGCGGCATATCATTCAACTTACACTAATCTCTCTAGAGGGGTGAGTGTTTTCATCCACCGTAGGCTCCCTTTTTCACTTATTAAACAATATGTGGACAATCAGGGCCGATATGTAGGTATCGTGTGTAATATTTATGAAAAGGAATTCTTAATCCTGAATATATATATACCTCCACCATATTCATCAAACATCATGCGGAAAATTTTCTCTATTATGCTACTACATGTCGAGGCATTATTATTGGTGATCGGGGATTTTAACAATGTCATAGACCTATCTTTAGATAGATACTCTGCCACTCAAAATGTAGCTAATTCTAAGATCACCCCATTTGGTAACCTGGTTACAGAGGCCGGTCTGACGGACCTGTGGCGCATAAGATATCCAGTAGCCAGACAATATTCATGCTGTTCAGCTACCTATCTCTCATTGTCAAGGATTGATCTTGCCTTGGGAAATTTTCTGATTCTCCCATATATCAATGATATTTCTTATGCACCGAGGACCCTGTCAGACCATTCCCCCTTGAAGGTAAAAATCATAGTACAAAATGAGAGCCCGGTGAGACCTATGTGGAAGCTTAACGCATATTGGCTGTCTATTTTAGAAGACACTCAGTATATAAAAATGGAGATTTCAGAATATTTCAGATTGAATAATAATACTGCATCCACCCAAATTACATGGGACGCAATGAAGGCTTATCTTCGTGGGATTCTGCTAAAGTCTATTGTCAATTATAGGCGTATAATTTCCTCAAAAACAGACACTTTACATGACTTGGTTCGCTTAGCAGAGTCTAGATTCTCGGTAGACCCTTCTAGGCAAGCGGGGGAAGTAATGCTTAAAGCCCAAACGGAATTAAGAATTCACTTGCTGGAAGCAGCGAATAATAGGAGAATGATGAAATTACAAATAAAGTACGCAGAAGGTGAAGCGGCTGGGCATATACTAGCTAATGTGGTTAAAGCACAAGAACCCCTGCCATATATATCTTTAATAGTAGATAAAGATGGTAGGGATTGGAAGGAAAATTTGGGAATTTTAAATGTGTTTGTGGAGTTTTACTCACGGTTATATCAGTCAAGAAGTGAATATCCCTCTAGAGATATGAGGGAATTCTTTAAACAAATCAACCTCTCACAACTCACAGGGGAAGACCGTGAATTTCTGGAGGCGGAGATTACGCTAGGAGAATTAGAATATGCAGTCAATATATTAGCAAATAATAAGGCACCTGGTATTGACGGCTTTCCCGTTGAATTATATAAGAAATATGGGGATGTTTTGCTGCCAAAACTTTTAGATCTCTTTAAACACTCCATGGAAGCAGGTCTCCTCCCTGCATCAATGCGAGAAGCAATTATCGTAGTTATTCTGAAAAAAGGTAAAGACTCTGCGGATCCCGCATCTTACAGACCTATCTCCTTGCTGACAAGTGATGTAAAGATTTTAGCTAAGGTTTTGGCATTAAGACTAAACAAAATCATTGCAAAACTTATACACTCCGATCAGACAGGCTTTATCCCAACTAGATCTACTTCTATAAATATTAGACGCCTTTTTTTAAGTTTACAGGTTCCTTCGGACTCCCCTGAAGACAGGGCCATATTTGCGTTGGACGCGCAGAAAGCGTTCGACTCTGTGGAATGGCCCTGCCTCTGGGCGACTCTGGAGGCTATGGGCTTTGGACCAAAGTTTATAACTTGGATAAGGTTGCTGTATAAAAACCCATTAGCACGTATTAGGGTAAATGGACAGACTTCGCGCAGCTTTCCATTGCAACGTGGAACAAGACAGGGCTGTCCTCTCTCCCCGTTATTGTTCGCTATTGTAATGGAGCCTCTCGCAGAATTTATTCGAGCTACGCCCGAGATAAAAGGGTTTCAGTATGGTAACTATGTAAATAAAATCTCTTTATATGCAGACGACACTCTATTATATCTGAATGATATGGGCAGCTCTCTTAAAAAGGCGATAGAAATATTTACTTGTTTTAGTAAATTTTCCGGTATTAGTATAAATTGGGATAAATCCTACTTGATGCCTTTGGATAGATGGGTATCTCATATAAAGGTGGACGAGAAAGTAAGTCTAGAATGTGCGACCCAAATTAAATATCTCGGTATAGAAATATCATCCTCTGTACATGATTATGAAAAGTTAAATTTAGTACCCCTGCTCAATCGCAGTAAGATGAAAGGTGCCGCTTGGCGGAAATTAAATCTCTCCCCAGTTGGTAGGGTGAACCTTATTAAGATGACAGTTATGCCACAACTCCTTTATTTTTTACATAACTCTCCTGTTTGGATAAATTTCAGCCTCTTTCAGCGAATTAATATTCAATTTCGTGAGTTGATTTGGAATGGGCGTAAGCCCAAATTAAAATTAGAACATCTTTATCGATTAAAACAGGAGGGCGGATTGGCTTTGTCTAACCCTTGGATATACTTCCTGGCAGCACAGTGTCAACACCTTAGGGGATGGGATAATACGGAGTCTGCTAATCCTAGCATAACTATGATAACAAGCACTTTGACACGTAATCATTTAATAACAGCCCTAGAAGCAGATGAATTTAAGAAAAGTAAAAACTCAGCTCTCCCAACCTTTAATTTAATACATAGAGTCTGGAATAAAGTAAAAGATATGAGAGGGTTGGGGAGAGTTAATGAGTATACTCCCTTATGGGATAATCCACAGCTTTTAGAAATTAAAAAATTACAAGGTTTTGACAATTGGAAGAGACTAGGGGTAGTACGGCTAAATGATCTGTTTAAAGCTGGCAATCTCCGTTCCTTCAAAGAATTCCAGGAGGATTTCAATGTTCCCGCTAACGCATTTTTTCAATATTTACAGCTGCGCCATGCGGCCAGTGCGCAACAAAAATGTTTCCCTTTAATTGTAAAAAAAGACTTAGTACTAGATGTAATATTAAAAGAGAAGAAACAGAAGGGTTTTATTTCGAAAATATATAAAGTTCTTATCGCGAGTGGTAGGCCGACGCACTCGGTACCAGCCTTTATGAAATGGCAGAGGGATGCGGATATCAGTAACGAACAATGGAAAACAGTACTGAATAATATTCCCAGTCAGGCCTTGGGAGAAGGGGCGAGACTATCTCAATTATATATTGTGTACAGAGCATATAGAACCCCGGCCCTTCTTCATAAAATAGGTTACATTAAAGATTCAAAATGCCCTCGGTGTCTCCAAGACTCCGCGGACATTATACATATGTTTTGGAGCTGCTTAGATATCAGGCGGTACTGGGAAGAAATTATAGGCTATATAGATGCTGTATGGGATATTGACCTGCCTCGGGACCTCAAAACTTGTATACTAGGGTACCTAGATAATTTAGATATTCCAGCTCATACAAAGCTGGCTATTGGGAGACTTCTGTACAATGCTAGGAAACTAATAGCACAAATGTGGAAAGACTCATCTCCCCCCACCATAAAACAATTTCTTAAAAAGATGGAGCAGGTGGTCGCTTGGGAGAAAGCAATTTACTTAAAGAGAGGTCTAGCAGACAAATTTAGTGCGATTTGGAATAAATGGATTATAAGACATTAAATGTAATTTAGCTGTTGCATAAGAGGGAAATTTTCAATTTTTTTTTTTTTTTTTTTTTTCTCCTGGCCAGTGGATATTGTAGTACCTAAATACCCTTGCTTAATTTTTTCTTTCTTTTTCTTTCTTTTACCGCGAATAACTATGTTTCGCTACATATTGATATTGTACTCTTATTTAATATTGTATATACTTATGGTTCTGTAGTCTATTATGTTGCAAAAATGAAAATAAAAAATTTATTAAAAAAAAAAAAAAAAAAAAAAAAAGAAGATTACATGGGGAGGAGGTTTGTTGCAGTGTGTCACCCCAGTAGTAAGTCAATAACATGTGGAGGGGGTTTGTTACAGTGTGTCAGCCCAGTAGTAAGAAGATTACATAAGGATGAGGTTTTTTACAGTGTGTCTCCCCATTAGTAAGGAGATTACATGAGGAGAAGGTTTGTTGCCGTGTGTCACCCCAGTAGTAAGGAGATTACATGAGGAGAAGGTTTGTTACAGTGTGTCACCCCAGTCGTAACGAGATTATATGCGAGGGGGTTTGTTACAGTGTGTCACCCCAGTAGTGAGGAGATTACATGATGAGGGGGTTTGTTACAGTGTGTCACCCCAGTAGTAAGAAGATTACATAGGTAGGGGGTTTGTTACAGTGTATCACCCCAGTTGTAAGTTAATAATATGAGGATGGGTTTTATTACAGTGTGTCATCCCAGTCATAAGGAGTTTACATGAGGATGAGGTTTGTTACAGTGTTTCACCCCAGTAGAAAGCAGATTACATGAGGATGTGGTTTGTTACAGTGTGTCACCACAGTAGTAAGTTAATAACATGAGGATGAGGTTTGTTACAGTGTGTCACCCCAGTAGTAGGGAGATTAGATGATGAGGAGGTTTGTTACAGTGTGTCACCCCAGTAGTTAGGAGAACTAATGAGGAGGTTTGTTACAGTTTGTCACCCCAACAGTTAGGAGATTCCAAGAGGAGGAGGTTTATTACAGATTGTCACCCCGATAGAAAGGAGATTACATGATGAGGAGATTTGTTACAGTGTGTCACCCCAGTAGTAAGTTAATACCATGAGGAGGAGGTTTGCTACAGTGTGTCACCCCAGTGGTAAGGGAGATTACATGAGGAGGAGGTTTTTTTTACAGTGTGTCACCATAGTAGTAAGGATATTTCATGGGGAGAAGGTTTGTTACAGTGTGTCACCCCAGTAGTAAGAAGATTACATTATGAGGAGGTTTGTTACAGTGTGTCACCCCAGTAGTAAGTCAATAACATGTGGAGGAGGTTTGTTACAATGTGTCAGCTAAGTAGTATGAAGATTACATGATAGACATGTGCACATCAAACATTTTCGTTTCTTTTCGTTTCTTTTTACACCTATATTCGTATGTTTTCGGTTCGGCAGCCATTTTCCGATGACATTTTCGGACAGATTCGTTATTATCTAAAATGGCGGTCAAAATTTTCGAACGCATTCGTTATCGGATTCATTCGTCAACAGAAACATTAGTTTTCATAGGCATTTGTTATAATGGACTTTTGTTATAGGATTCATTATCATTTGTTCGGTATTCTGATATATTCGTCATCTCTTTTGTTATCGGGTGCTTTTGTTATTCGGATACATTCGTTAGTTGGCTGCAGTCGTTATACATTCGTTATTCGGATACATTCGTTATTTGGATACATTCGTTATTCTGCTAAATGCGTTATTCGGCTACATTTGTTATTCGGATACATTCGTTATTGCATAACGAATACATCCGCAATTTTGTCAATAAAGTTTATTGAAATTACAAAAAAAATCGAATTCGTTCCAGCAACTTCCACTTCCACCTGGGCTGAGCTGCATGCAGTATTGTGTTGGTTGTTGTGAGCTGTTATACTGTGATACTGAGTGAATAAAAATGTCTGGAGGAGAGCATGAAAGTGTGGCTGGGAGAGAGGAAGGTGAGAGTATGAGAGTGAGTGAGAGTGCAGGTGTCAGTGTGAATGTTGGTGGAAGAGGAGAGAGGAGAAGGAGGCGCCTTTATCAGGGCAACATTAGCAGTGGCACTGCCAGTGGCACCACTAGTAGACAACACGGACTTGGGTGGTCAGTGTCCCCATCACCAAGTTCGGAAAGTGGAGGGGAGGAGTCGGCACCTGTTGCCAAAAAGAATCGTGGCCCCAGGTTCACCACAGATGAAAATCTAGCTCTGGTGGCGGCTGTCACCAGACATAAAGCCACACTGTTCACCACCACCGTGGGCAGTGAGGAGAAATTTGCGGCCTGGAAGCGGGTCAGAGACGCTGTGGTCCATGTTGGAGCAAAGGACCGATCAGTCGAATGTATCCGCAAAAGGTGAGTACTATATGTAAATGTTATATGTGTATATATATATATAAATAATAAATATGTGTGTGTGTTTCCCAACCAGGGTGCCTCCAGATGTCCCAGCATGCCCGGAGACAGCCGTTGGCATGCTGGGAGTTGTAGTTTTTCAACAGCTGGATTTATTACATATATATAATTATATTTAATTCCACCTAATGTGAAAAGGGTGATAACTTAGGTAGCATAGCATATTGATCAGTGTTATCTATGCTCTGTTGCTCCATCCAGGATCTCAAGCATGCAGCAGAGGAGTTAAAGGGGTACTCTGGTGAAAACCTTTTTTATTTAAAATCAACTGGTGCAAGGAAATTAAACAGAAACTAAACAGAAAAGTGCCAGGCAGAAAGTACCCACCTACTGAGTGGTGAGCGTGCATCATACCTCAGGAGCTGCAAATGCAGAATTAATGTCCAGTTGCAGCAAGGGGCTAAACCCGTCCTTCACTGAGGGTTTAACCCCTTGCTGCAATTGGGCATTCATTCTGGGTACCAGATACCATGATCATTCAATACAGATCATGACATCTGCAGCAGTTAGGCAATTTAAATTTCATATATGATCACATGGACTGTGTCCTACTGTCCTTTATGGGTTAAAGGGGTAGTATACCATAGAGAGAAAACATATTAGTTTGTATAACCATGCCCTGGAGAGTTCAGTTAATATTTTTCCTTACTGCCTTTCACTAGAGTACCCCTTTAATGTAAGAGTAGTCTATGGGGAATTTAAATATTATTACACTGTGTGTGGCACTTGTAATGATGCATATTCTACTAATTAAGTAATTAATCACAGATGGAAAAATTAAAACCACACAGAGGTACAGACAGTATAATTAAGTGCATTATTGAAAATAATGGAATACCCCTTTAACCCCTTAAGGACACATGACGTACTGGAACATCATGTGTCCGCTCCCGATCTATAACGCGGGGCCACGGTGGGTCTAACAACGGACGGGACCCGTGGCTAATAGCGCGCGGCATTGATCGCTGTGCCGCACCCTATTAACCCTTTAGATGCGTCGTTCAAAGTTGAATGCCGCGTCTAAAGTGAAACTGAAACCATGCCGGTTAGCTCAGTGGGCTGTTCGGGATAGCCGCGACGAAATCGCGGCATCCCGAACAGCTTACAGGACAGCAGGAGGGTCCCTACCTGCCTCCTCTCTGTCCGATCACCGAATGACTGCTCAATGCCTGAGATCCAGGCATGAGCAGTCAAGCGGCAGAATCATCGATCACTGGTTTCTTATGAGAAACCAGTGATCAATGATAAAGATCAGTGTGTGCAGTGTTATAGGTCCCTATGGGATAACAATGATCAGTGTGTGCAGTGTTATAGGTCCCTATGGGATAACAATGATCAGTATAAGAGATCAGTGTGTACAGTGTTATAGGTCTCTATGGGAGCTATAACACTACAAAAAAAAGTGAAAAAAGTGAATTAATATCATTTAACCCCTTCCCTATTAAAAGTTTGAATCACCCCCCTTTTCCCATAAAAAAAAAAAAACACAGTGTAAATAAAAATAAACATATATGGTATCTCCGTGTGCGGAAATGTCCAAATTATAAAAATATATCGTTAATTAAACCCACGGTCAAAGGTGTGCGCGCAAAAAAATTCCAAAGTCCAAAATAGTGCATTTTTGGTCACTTTTTATATCATGAAAAAATGAATCAACGATCAATAAGTCCTATCAATGCAAAAATGGTACCGCTAAAAACTTCAGATCACGGCGCAATAAAAGAGCCCTCATACCGCCCCATACACGGAAAAATAAAAAAGTTATAGGGGTCAGAATATGACAATTTTAAATGTATTAATTTTCCTGTATGAAGTTAGGATTTTTTCCAGAAGTACGACAAAATCAAACCTATATAAGTAGGGTATCTTTTAACCATATGGACCTACAGAATAAATATCAGGTGTCATTTTTACCGAAAAATTTACTACGTAGAAACGAAAGCCCCCAAAAGTTACAAAATGGCGTTTTTTTTTCATTTTTGTCTCACAATGATTTTTTTTCCCGTTTCACCGTAGATTTTTGGGCAAAATGACTGATGTCATTACAAAGTAGAATTGGTGGCACAAAAAATAAGCCATCATATGGATTTTTAGGTGCAAAATTGAAAGAGTTGTGATTTTTTAAAGGCAAGGAGCAAAAAACGAAAATGCAAAAATGGAAAAACCCCTAGTCCTTAAGGGGTTAACATACCAGACATTTTGGTAACACTGGCTATATCTGTTGCTTATATGCAATTGTGCATATAAGTAAAATCAAACAGTTGTAACATTTGTCAACAAAACTTTTTATTGATTTTAAATGTATGATAAACTTTTTAATAAACTATATCTCATGCAGGTATTATGACTGTAAAGCAACCGTCCTGCGTAAAAAACAAACAAACAAGGAATTCAGGAAGTGGGAGCAGGAGTTCCGGAACCATCTCCTGCCAGAGGGTCGGAGTGAGACAGGCCTTGGTGGTCCTCATATGTCACCTGAATCCGAGAGTGCTGGCGGTGAGTAAAAAAATAAAAATAAATTATTATTATTATTAATAATTACTTGTTCAAAAAATATAAAACAATCATACTAATCCCAAACATACACACACCCACATATATATATATATATATATACATATATGTGTATATATATAAATATATATATATATATATATATATATATATGTATATATATATATATATATATATATATATATATATATATATATACAGACAAAGAATAAGTCAGCCAGCACTTTAGTTGATACCAAACTATTATATGGACCTGGCCTACACCATAGCTGTATAGCTCTCCGTATTAACTGCATATTCATGTTTCACCTATATCCATGTGCTGGCAGTGTGCTGCTGCATACTTCTGTTGCTGTATATCTAGCCTAGTAGCGTGCACCTGTAGGCCAGGTCCATATAATAGTTTGGTATCAACTAAAGTGCTGGCTGACTTATTGTTTGTCTGTATTGCACATACGGGGGAGTGGCTACCTCCATGTTGGCCTTGCACCCCACCCACCTCTATCAGGTGTGTATATAAGGTGTCTTGGATGTTCCAGACCCTGCCATGCTTACTGAACTGTTCACACAGAGGCATATTCACAGTGTAGGGTCCGTTCCAAGGAGGCCACCTTATCGCGGTGGGACGGTCCAAGCTATTTGACCGCCGGCGGAGACAAATTTGCCAGCTAAGTGCCTTACTATTTCATAGTTTCACATTTGCATCTATTACACCATAGCTGTATAGCTCTCCATGTTTTAACTGCATATTCATGTTTCACCTAAATCTGGTAGTGTGCTGCTGCATTCTTCTGTTGCTATATATATATATATATATATATATATATATATATATATATATGTGTGTATATATTGGTGTGTATATATATATATATATATATGTATATAGATAGATAGATATAAATAAAATATTCATATATATATATATATATATCTATCTATATATATCTATAGATACATACATATACAGTTTATACACACACACATATATATATATTTGTGTGTGTGTGTGTACACACATGCATACATAAATAGATATCGAACAATCAAGAGAATGCAGCATCTCCAGACCCACAACACTCCAAAATGCTGAAATAGTGATGAGTTTATTTCCTCAGAGGTTAATAATATAATATTTTAGTATCTTCTTCTTTACCTATGATGAAATAAACTCATTACTTTTTCACCATATTGTAGTTTATTTATTTATTTAAGCTTTAACAACTTATGATGGCAGCTAATCAAAGTAATGAGACACACTGTAATGTAAACGTTCTTACTGTTTCAGTCAAAACATTACTAATTAATTATTATTATTATTTTTTTTTTTTCAGATCAACCAGGTCCATCTGCAGGGAGGATGGTCCGCCATCAAAACTTGCCCCAATCACCTGTCCTGTCCTCAGCATCGGCTGAGATAGATGAGGAGGAGGAGGTGTCCCCAGGTGAACAACACCAACCACTCTCCCCCAACCCTAGCTCCTGGCTCTGTCCCAAGGGATACTTACCTGCAGCTTGCTAAAGAAATCCAAAGGCTGGCCAAGGAGAACAGGAACATGTCGCGCGAATTGCGCCGGATGAATCGCACCATGGTTGAACTCCACCGATCACAAAAACAAGAGTTCCAAGCCCTGTTGGCCAAACAAATGGGAGAATTTCAGGCCATGTTGTCCCACCATAGCCAACAACAGATGCAGGCGATGCATGATTTGAGGGTGGACGTTATGCCCCATAAGCAGCAGCAATACCCCCCAAAAAAACTGAAATATACGGGACTAAATTATTTCGCCTTGTTGATATGTTTCAGTTGTTGTTCTGTTTAAGATATGTTATTATTACTACTGCAGCATTGAAGGCCTTGGCCATTCAAGAAAAAAAAAACATTTTTTTCTTTATCCTGTGTGGTGTCTAAATTATTACTAACATTACATTATTTTTATTTCCACTTTTTTTTTTTTTTGTGTTGTCCACATCTTGGGGGAGATTTATCAAGACCTGTCCAGAGGAGAAGTTGCCCATAGCAACCAATCAGCTCGCTTCTTTAATTTTTTAACAAGGCCTGTGCTAAATGAAAGAACCAATCTGACTGGTTGCTATGGGCAACTGGGCAACTTTTCCTCTTGGCAGGTTTTGATAAATCTGCCCCCTTGTCCACAGTGCTCTCTGCTGACACCTTTGTCCGTATTAGGAACTGTCTAGAGCAGCAGGAACTTTGCTATGAAAATGTTATTCTAATCTGGACAGTTCCTGGCTGACATGTACAGAGGTGTCAGCAGAGAGAGCCCTGTGGACAGACTGGAGAGAAATAAATAAAAAAATAATACACTGACTTATATTTTCTATTGGCACGTACATTATTCTGCGCAGATTTGATGTACTGCATATTATGCTGCAGATTTCAATATCTGCAAAAAATAATGTACGTGTGAATTGACCATTATGCCTCTGGAATATTTGCTCCATTCATTTACTAGGGGTCCCTCTAGTGGCAGAGGCACTGTAAAGCACAACTGTTATAAAGAAAATTGATGGAATTTTAAGTTACTCACCAGTGATTTGCTGAAAGAAACTGTTTTTTTTCACCCACTTCAAGGTCCAGCAATAGGATTCCTAAATCCTGAAAGAAAGATGGAAAGGTATAAATTAAACTAAAATTAATAATGGGATATTAGGAGGGAAGGGGATGATTGACAGACCACTCACCTGTTTGAAGGGGCTGTTAAGCTTGTCACTTGCTTCACTTTTAAACAACTGGTAGTAACGGGAAAACATTCCAACTTGTTAACGAAACTTGAACTCAACGGTAACTGCAGTGTTCAACTTTAACTGAAGAGGTAACTTCAACTTTTTAACTTGTTTCAAAGTTTAGGGCTGGGTACCCTAACTTTGGCAAATTGACTTTAAAAAAAGTCATCTGCTCCATGAGCTGAGGGGACAGTTGAGAACGCTGTGGGCATAGAATGTTCCCGGTGACAGAAAATACCTGCTCACTTTGCACAGAGGTTGGGGGGCAGGATAGGAGCTCCTGGGCCACCATGCTTAGAGCAGGCCAAATAGCCCTCTTTTCGTCCCAATATTTCATGGCATCGGCAGTGGGAAATATATTTGGTTCAGACACATAAATTTTGACCATGTCTGCCACCTTGTCTCTTGGTATCCGAGAGGGTTGTCTGGTTTGTCCAACCAGGCTTTGCAATGTCTCTGCCCAAAAGTCTGCAGCTCTTGAGGAGGTTGTAGCAGTGTTGCTGATGGTTGCTGAGATTTCTGCAGGCTCATCTTCCTCTGCTTCTTCCTCCTCATCATGCCTCTCTTGTCCCACATCTAATAGTCTCTGTCTGTCACACACCTTGATGATTAATTTGTCCCTCCAGCTTGTTAGGGCATTTGCTTGGAGAGCCATTTTGCCCTTAATCCGGGGGTCACACATGGTGGCTAGCATTAGATCAGGGCAAGTGTCTGTCAGCTCTTTAATCCTACGCTGTAGTAGGACCTGGAGTCTCCTTACCAGTGTGGCAACATCACCAACTATATAGCCTCCAGTCAACTTCTCTCTGTTATTCAGGAAGGCATCCATTTTGGTTAACAGATGAGTAAAGAGAGGGATGACTTGCGCCAAACTTGCCTTCTCCTGGCTTAACTTTTCCGTGACCGCACGAAAGGGGCTAAGTACAGCAACCACCTGAGCAACTAAGGTCCACTCCTCCCTGCCAAATGCTCTGGTGATGCCAATATAATTTTCATGGGACATTGCATGTATGGGTTTCTGCTGCTCTAGGATTCTTTCCAGCATTTCTAGTGTGGAATTCCACCGGGTGCTAACATCCTGTTTCAGTCTGTGTTGAGGAACACCTGCCTTACTCTGCTCCCGTCTGAGTAAGTGGCTGTCTTTAACACTCCGGTGAAAATGCCCTGCAATTTTTCTACATGAATCCAGAACTCCTGTGAGCTTTGTGTTGCTCTCTGAGGTGTCTTCCAAACCGGCCTTCACCACAAGATGGAGGACATGTGCAGAGCATCGCACACATACAAAGTTGCCATCACGCAATGCCTTTATCATTTTGGCTGCACCGTTAGTCACCACGAAACCCATCTTCGGATGTGTATCTACGTGTTCCCCAAGCCATTCTTCCACCATTTTTTTTAAGTGCTCTGGTTATGTTTTGTGAGCTGTGCTGCTCATCCAATACCTCTGCATGGAGGAGGAATGAGCGGTGGCCCTGATTTGTATTCTCAACACCAGCCCCTGTGCTTCTTGGACCTGATTTGGTTTGGGCAAGTTCAGTGACAATGGGCTGCCACCAGTGTGTGGTCAATGATAGGAAAGCATGCTGGCCACTGGGAGCACTCCACAGGTCAGTGGTTAGATGTACAGACTGTCCAGCAGCTTTTCCCAGCTCCTCTTTTCCACACACGATTTATACAAAGCAGGTACTATACTTCTGCTGAATGTGGTACGTGATGGTACAATATATTGGGGTGCAAGTGCCTTTAGAAGGCGTTTAAAAGGTTCCCCTTCCACCATGTTAAATGGAGCCCCCCCAATGGCTATGAGCTCACCTATAAGGCGGGTAATCTTGCGGGACTGTTGGCGGGAAATCCCCCTGGGATGAAAACCAGTAAACTGTTCTATGGTGGACTGGTTTCCTTTAATGGGATGAACAACAGCTTCAGCCCCTTGCCCCTTTTCCAGGTTATCTGAGGCTGAACTCATAGTAGCACTGGAACTAGCACTACTACTTCCCTTTCTTTTACTTGGTGGAGCTGCCAAACCACTTTCTTCTCTCATCAACACTGCCTTGTGGTGTGTCCTCAGATGGTTATCCATTCCTGCATTGGTGAGATGCCCCAAGACTTTGCCACAACTTACTTCCTTGCCACATAGCTTACATTTGGCCAAGCGACCATCCCCAACTGTTATGAAATGCTCCTATACCTTAGATTTGCGGTTACCACTGACACTGGGTTGTGCTGACGGGGAAGGTTTTTCTGGAAGGGGAGTGCTCTTGGAAGCAGTAGCTAAAGTCCTTGTACTGGTGACAGTGGCAGTCTTTGCATGGGAGGGTGTATCCACAACTATGGAGCCAGAGGAGGATGGTGGTGATTGAGATTCTTGATAGTCATCATCAATGTCATGTACGAATAGTAGTGGCGAAAAAGGTTTATCTGGTGCAATACTGGACCATGGTACCTCCTCTTCTACAATGCCAATGTTCACATCTGCAAGGGCAGGACTGACATGCATGATGTTGTCTATTTCTGTGTCAGAGCCTTCTTGATGGACATTTAGGGCCACCTCAGCATCAGTAATGGCTGTCTCATTTTCTGCTAGAGTCTCCGTCTCCACATGGCAGATGTCTCTGATTGGTTGCCTAGAAGTTTGGCCACTGGAAGACTTGGCAGCAGGCCTTGCTGATGTCCTCTTATAAAAAATGGCAGCTGTTACCTTTGGCTTCTTGGTAACACCTTGTCCTCTAGCTGTCTCTGTGTCACTGGGGAAGTCTTCCTCAGGGGATCTGTCCATCTCTACAAGCACTGTGAGTCACTGTTAACACCAGTAAAACTTTCACAGGAATAAAGAAAAGTTCCTCAATGTCCGTGAAAAACACAGGATGTAGAAGGACACCCCGATTGGCTGACTAATGTCATGTGATAACAAACTCTGTAAAGTGACCAATCAAATAAATGGAGAAAATTATTCCTTAGTTTCGATTTCGTCAACTAATAACGAATGCATTCCGTAATTAACAAATCAAGTCCTTGTTTATTCTGGGACAAGGGTCACGTGACGAGAGGATGTGATCTCGTCAGCTCCGCCCGCTCCAGGGCTCTCTCCCTCCTCTCCCCCCACCCCCCAGGAGGCATGATGCTGACCCTGGGACGAACGTCCCTGATTAGTGCGAAAGAGGAAAGAGAGAAAAAAGAAAAAAGGAAACCACCTGACGGACGGATCTGCTCCCCGCTGTGGTATGGAGATGGAGGTGTCCGGTGTGGGAGGGGGTGTGGCGGCCTCGCTGCAGTGGACAGTAGTGGTGGAGGTGAACGAGCTGAGAGGCGCACAGTCAGCAGAAAAGAGATCCGGCAGGAAGAAGAGGAAGGAGACGGAGCGCAAGCACGAGTGGTGCAAAGCAGCTGGGGGGACCACGTGAGCGGGCTCGGCGTGCGACGGAACACGCCGGCCGCTCCGGGTGCCCTGCAATCAGCTCGGGTAACAGAGGCCAGGATCAGCGTGGTGAGCTTGAATCTATTCCTTTTAACTGAAGTCCGTTGTAGGAAAGCTTTTCTGAAATGCAGGCTGGCAATGGCAGTCTATGAGAGTCTGGTGGGGTATACTTCCTCACCCTGGTTACAGATGATAGGATAAGCATGTGAGATCAAGAAATCTGGATGAGCTACTGTACTAAAAGTGGTGGAGGGGGGGCAGAGGTGTGTCGGAGCTATCACAGTTTTGGAACTATAAAGTGACTTCCCCCCCCCCCCTCCCTATACCTCTATACCCCTTATAATCCTCCAGCTACCCCTCCTCTATATGGATAATGTTGTTAAGAGTATATGTGAACATGATCGGTAGTCCGAGGACTGGTTATATAAGCTGATTACCTTATGTGGAGGAATTTTTCAGCTATCCCCAAGGTGAAACAAAAACGTATTAACCGAAGGCATCGGTAGAGAGGAGGAGGTGTATATTGAAAAGTATTGCTCTGTCTGAATTTATAAAATAACTCACTGAAGAAAGATGAGCTGGTGACTCTCTGTTATTGAATGGTGTATGGTTTTTTGCAGGACGTATGCATTCAGATTTACAGCTTAGAGCCTGCAGAGTTGAACAACAGAACTGTAAGTCTATTACTTTTTTAAAAAAAACTTCACGCCTCAAGGGGGGGAAAAGGTAAGAAAGCACTATGCACCTTTATTTGCCTCTTTTCTGTGCAGGTGTTTTCCTTGAGTATAACATAAAAAAGCCAAACAAATTAATATGGCTCCCAAGATCCAGCCTAGGAGATCGGGCGGGAATGTTACAGGAGAAGCAGGCAAAATGGATAAATTTCTAAAATCACCTAAAGAAACAATTAAAACCAGAACACAAAGACATGGGGATAGCATGTATGGCTCTAGATATGCAGCCCTTCAGGAGGAAGGAGTAACAGAGGAGGGAGAGAGTGAAGATGTGAATAATTCTATGCTAACTTCCATATTAAGTGGTGTGGAAAAAAGTAATAAAGCATTAGAAAACTTAACAGTACAAGTGGGCAGTCTCAGCTCAGACGTGAGTTTTATCCGTGAAGATATAAAAAAGGTGAAAGAAAGAGTGGGGAAAATAGAAAACATGGTGCCCCAGATGGACGGTAAACTACAAAGCATTGAGAAAGTGCAGGAAGAACTCACAAAGGAAAATAATTTCTTAAAAAGGAAGATAGAAGATTTAGAGGATAGATCAAGGAGGGCTAATGTAAGCGTTATTGGCCTTCCGGAAGGGGAAGAAGGAGCGGACCCTATTGCCTTCTGCACAAAATGGCTAGCTGACACCTTTGGAGAACGTACGTTTTCAACCTGTTATGTTATAGAAAGAGCCCACAGGATACCATATACCAAACCACCGCCCGGAGCTTTGCCTAGGACTTTACTGCTAAAATTTATGTGTGCTAAAGATAGAGACACCCTATTGAAGTTATCAAGGGAGAGGGGAAAAATTGAAGTTGGGAGCGCGGGTGTTTTTTTTTTTTATCTGGATTTTTCAAAGGAGACTCAAAGGAAAAGAATGGAGTATAGAGACATTAAGAAGAGACTCCATAATTTGAATATTGCTTTTTCCTGTTATTCCCAGCCCGTTTGAGGGTGGTTCAAGACAGCCTGGAAATCGGTTAGAAGTAGAGATGACGGAGTAAAAGAGTATGGAGACCCAGAGTAGCCAAGGAGGTAAAATGTTAGTATGGAATATTAAAGTATTAAGGAGAGGAAGAAAAGAGTAGCTATTATGGATAGGGTTAAAAATTATCTACCTGCAGTGGTATGTTTGTTAGAAACACATTTAACAAAAGAATCTGTCCATCTAATGAAAAAGAAATGGGCTGTTCAGGAATTCCCCTCATTTGGAACAAACTACTCATTGGGGGTCTCGGTGTTGATTCACGGTAAAATGAATATGCAGGTTAAAAATGCTCGCTGTGATGATAGAGGGAGATTTGTTTTTCTCCACGTAGAGTGGAATATGGTACAAGTTATTCTTGCTTTTGTTTATATTCCTCCCCCTTTCAAAACAGAGGTATTGGTTAATCTGGTGAATTTTTTAAGTGATAAAAATTACAAAGATGTATATATTATGGGGGATTTTAACTCAGTAATGGATAACAAAAGGGACCGGAGAGGAGGAGTAATGAGGGAGGGGAGGAATGTCCTGGCAGATTTTTGTAAAGAAGTAGGATGGAGAGATGTATGGAGAAACCTGAATCCTTTGCGAGAAAATTTTTCCTGTTTTAATTTGAGCCATAAAACTGCATCACGTATCGATTTGTTTCTGGCCAATGATAGTGGAGCAAGGGGTATTAGAAAAATAGTTTATGAGCCCAAGGGCTTGTCTGATCACTCCATGGTGGTTGTAGTTTCGGTGGTGAAGATCGGGTCCCCCCCCAGAATATGAATAGAAATATTAATCCGCATTGGTTTGAGGTGGAAGACGTGACAAAGGGTATAGAGGAGGAGATTAAATGGTTTTGGGCTACAAACAAAGGTTCGGCCGATATATTTATGGTTTGGGATGCTATGAAAGCATATTTGAGGGGGATTTTGTCCCGAAATATAACCCAGTTTAGGAGGAAAGTAAGGAAGAAAGAAGATAACTTGGTAGATCAGATAAAAAAATTGGAGGAAGTTTATGCAACTGATGCCAGAGATGAGAACTGGGGAAAACTGGAACAAGCGCAAAAAAGAATATAAAGAGTTAATGCTTGAGAAGGCACAACATAGGATTTTTTTCTGGGGACAAAAATGCTATGCAGAAGGGGGGAAATCCAATAAGTGGCTCTCTGGTATAATAAAAAAATCTAAGGGAAAATACGGAAATTACTAATTTAGAAAATAAGCAGGGATTAATAGTAACAGATCAAGAGGAGATAAGGAAGATAGCGATGGAGTATTATCAAACATTATATGAATCTGAAGGGGTAAAATCAGAATCGGAGATTAAAACATTCTTACAAAATTTAGTTCTGCCAAGTTTAAATGAGGAGGGGAAGAGGAAAATGAATGAGGGGATTAGCCTGGGGGAAGTCCAAGAAGCATTGAGAACATGTGCAGGGAATTCCGCCCCAGGGTCTGATGGGTTCTCATTTGATTTTTATAAAAGATTTCATGGGTCTCTGTTGCCCTGCTTGATGGAGATTATTAATGAATCCTTGGAAAGAGGGGCTATGACCCCTTCAATGTCTGAAGCAGTGATAATATTGATCCCCAAGAAGGGGGGCAACAGGGAAAAGATGGAGAATTACCGTCTTATATCACTATTGAATACGGATTACAAAATTTTTGCAAAATTATGGGCAGGAAGATTAAAAAAGGTTTTGGGTGAGATGATAGGGCAAGAACAAAGGGGTTTTATGGTAGGTAGGAATATGTTTTCCAATATACACAGGACATTCCTTAACATTCAAACACGTGGAGGGGATCCCCGCTCCATCCTGTCGTTGGACGCAAACAAAGCTTTCGACAGGGTGGAGTGGGGTTTCCTCTTTGGGGTGGTGGAAAGATTTAGTTTGGGCACTTTATTCTTAAAAGCTATAAAAATGGTTTATTCAGCTCCTATAGCAAAAATTAGTATTAATGGGAAATTTACGAATACGTTTTTAAAAAAAAGAGGTTCAAGACAGGGATGTCCGTTATCACCTTTATTATTTGCACTCTTTATAGAGCCACTAGCAGCTATGGTTAGGAACACAGAAGTCTTTCAAGGGTTTGGGGTACAAGGGGATAGAGAAAGAATGTTATTATATGCCGATGATGTGCTTTTGTTTGTTAGGAATCCGGTAGAGAAAGTACAGGAAGTGATTAGGTTAGTGGAAAAATTTGGATATTTCTCAGGAATTAAAATTAATTGGCAGAAGTCCGGTCTCATGCCTTTGGATGAAGAA
Source organism: Hyla sarda (assembly GCF_029499605.1). Taxonomy (NCBI): domain Eukaryota; kingdom Metazoa; phylum Chordata; class Amphibia; order Anura; family Hylidae; genus Hyla; species Hyla sarda. The sequence continues at coordinate 78,988,450 of NC_079197.1, read as the reverse complement.
ATTGAGGTCCCTATTGGCCCTGTAAAAGTACTAAGACTTAATGATAGTTTGGAATATCTGGGTGTTAAGATCTCTAGCGCTGTCTTGAATTTTGAGAGATTAAATTTGGACCTCTGTTGGGGAAGGTAAGGGGAAAGGTAAATACATGGAGGAAAATGAGATTGGGAATGGCAGATAGAATAGGACTGCTGAGAATGGTATTACTCCCCATGATAACACATTATTTGAGAGCTTCTCCCATATGGATTAAAAATATTTGGTTTAAAAAATTGGAAAGTATATTAAACAATCTTATATGGGGTGGAAAAAGAGTCAGGATCAAGAGTCAATATTTGTACCATCCCTTAGAGGAAGGAGGGCTGGGTCTCCCTAATTTTCAGCAATACTTCATAGCATCCCAACTAACATTGGTTATTCAAGAGCAACAAACACTATTGGATTATATGAAAAGGGGGTGTAAGAAATATGGGTCCATATGGGAGTGGTTGGAGAGTGGGAGTTTGAAGAAGGGTGTAGAAGAGGAGAACGTAGCTAAAGATTTATTGGTACAAGTATGGGATAGTATGAAGTCAGCAACAGGGATAATGAGTAGTGTGTGTGGTGTACCCCCTTATGGGAAAATGAGAACTTCCCAGAAATAAAGAAAATTGCAGAATATGTGAATTGGGAAGATAAAGGAATTAGGTTGTTAGAGCAGGTTTGCACAAATGGGGAAATAATAGATTGGGAATGTTTGAGTGAACGCTTTAATCTAAAAAATACTAATTACTTTGGTTATGTACAGTTAAAAGACGCCTTGGGACAGCAAGAACCGAAAGGGAAATTAAAGGTAGGGTGTTATCACATTACAGAATATATTAAAAGTGCACAGGGGGGGGGGGAAAGGAAAATAATGAGTACTTTATATAAAATGTTAGGTCAGAAGGGTTGGGAGGACGTAGTCAAACAGTTAGGACAGGCACTGGATATAGGTGGAATTTCAGAAGAAGAGTGGAAATTGGTGTTAAAGAATATTAGAAGAACAACGATCAATGCAAATAATAGGGTGTCTTTTTTGATGTTAGTAAATCGGGCACAGTACTCACCGCAATTTTTGTATAAAATTAATGTTAGGGAAAATGCACAATGCCCCAAGTGTGGGTTTGAGGGAAGTAATTGGTTACATATGGTATGGAATTGCACGAAGTTGCTAAAATTTTGGAGTGTAGTGTTTGAAACTATTAAAGCTAGAATAGGCGTGGTATTGCTCTTTGAACCTAAGGTTGCAATTTATGGACTAGGAACAATGGGAACGAAGCATACTGATATTATACTTGGAATATTGGGAGTGGCAAAGAATTTGATTCTTAGGAAATGGTTGGCCCCAGCGGTTCCATCAAGGGAAGAATGGTTAGGAGGTATAAATAAGGTTAGAACTTATGAGTTGTTGTGGTTCAAGGACAGTGAAAGAAATAAAAAAATCGAGAATAAATGGCTACCCTGGGAGAAAGGAGAAAGTAGATAGTGAAAAGGAGTAAAGAGTAAGAGAGGAGTAGGGAAAGGAAGGAAGTCAATGGATTTCGGGCAGGCTTTCTTAAGGGGAGGGAGGGAAAAGGGAGGGGGAGGGGTTTTGTTTTTTTGCTTTGTGATAATGATGTAAGCATTAATGGACTTTGTACGTATTAAATCTATAATTAAAAAAACAAAAAAACAAATGCATTCGTAATTAACGAATGCATTCGTACATAACTAATGCATTCGTGCATAACGAATGCATTCGTGAGTAACAAATGCATTCGTGAGTAACGAATGCGTACGTTATTTACAGACTGCATTGTTTGTTAACAAGAGTCAACATTCGTAATTATCGAATGCATATGTTAATCGCCATTCGGATCTTAACGAATATCGTCAGATTGGCATTCGTTAATACGGCGTTTTCGTAAAGACCCGATATTTTATGTTTGGCACATTACGAATATCGTCAGATTAGCATTCGTTAATGGGGTGTTTTTGTAAACATCCGATATTTCATGTTCGTTTTTCGGGATCGTCCGAAAATAACGAAAATCACACTTTTTGTTATTTTAGCGATTCGTTCCGAAACGAAATGCACATGTCTATATTAGAAAGGATATTACAAGAGGAGAAGGTTTGTTACAGTTTGTCACCCCAGTAGTAAGGAGTTTACATGAGGAGAAGGTTTGTTACAGTGTGTCACCCCAGTAGTAAGGAGATTACATGAGGAGGGGGTTTGTTACAGTGTGTCATCTCAGTAGTAAGGAGATTATATGAGGAGGGGGTTTGTTACAGCGTTTCATCCCAGTAGTCAAGATATTACATTAGGAGGAGGTTTGTTACAGTGTGTCACCCTAGTAGTAAGAAGATTACATGATGATGGGGTTTGTTACAGTGTGTCACCCCAGTCGTAAGAATATTACAGGAGGAGGGGGTTTGTTACAGTGTGTCACCCCAGTAGTGAGTAGATTACATGATGAGGAGGTTTCTTACATTGTGTCACGCCAGTTGTAAGAAGATTACATGAGGATGGGGTTTGTTCCAGTGTGTCACCCCAGTAGTAAGAAGATTTCATGAGGAGGAGGTTTGTTACAGTGTGTCACCCTAGTAGTAAGAAGATTACATGAGGAGGGTTTATTTTTTACAGTGTGTCTCCCAAGTAGTAAGAAGATTACATGTGGAGGAGGTTTGTTACAGCGTGTCACCCCAGCAGTAAATTAATAACTTGAGGATGGGGTTTGTTAAAGTGTGTCAACCCAGTAGTAAGGAGATTAGATGAGTTTGTTACAGGGTGTCACAAGGATTACACAAGGAGTAGGTGTGTTACATTGTGTCACCCCAGTAGTAAAGAGATTACATGATGAGGAGGTTTGTTACAGTGTGTCACCCCAGTAGTAAGAAAATTTCATGAGGAGGAGGTTTGTTACAGTGTGTCACCCCAGTAGTAAGGAGATTACATGAGGAGGGGGTTTGTTACAGTGTGTCATCCCAGTAGTAAGGAGATTACTTGAGGAGGAGGTTTGTTACATTTTGTTTCCCCAGTAGTAAGGAGATTACATGAGGAGGGGGTTTGTTACAGTGTGTCATCCCAGTAGTAAGGAGATTACTTGAGGAGGAGGTTTGTTACATTTTGTTTCCCCAGTAGTAAGAAGATTACATGAGGAGGGGGTTTGTTACAGTGTGTCCTCCCAGTAGTAAGAAGATTACTTGAAGAGGGGTTTGTTACAGTGTGTCACCCCGTAGTAAGGACATTACACGAGGAGGAGATTTGTTACATAGTGTCACCACAGTAGTAAGGATAATACATGGGGAGGAGGTTTGCTACAGTTTTTCACCCCAATAGTAAGGAGATTACATGAGGAAGAGGTTTGATACAGTGTGCCACCCCAGTAGCAAGTTCGTAACATGAGGATGGGGTTTGTTGCATTGTGTCACCCCAGTACTAAGGAGAATACATGGGGAGGTTTGTTACAGTGTGTCACCCCAGTAGTAAGATTACATAAGGAGGAGGTTTGTTACAGTGTGTCACCTTAGTATTAAGGAGATCACATGAGGAGGAGGTTTGTTATAGGGTGTCACCCCAGAAGTAAGGAGATTACACGAGTAGGGGGTTTGTTACAGTGTGTCACCCCAGTAGTAAGGAGATTACATGAGGAGGCGGTTTGTTACATTGTGTCACCCCAATAGTAAGGAGATTACAAGAGCAGGAGGTTTGTTACAGTGTGACACCCCAGTAGTAAAGAGATTACATGGAAAGAAGGTTTATTACAGTGTGTCACCCAAGTAGTAAGTTAATAATATGAGGATGTTTTTTTTTTTTTTTTTAACAGTGTGTCATCCCAGTAGTAAAGAGATTACATGAGGAGGCGGTTTGTTACATTGTGTCAACCCAGTAGTAAGGAGATTATGTGAGCAGGAGGTTTGTTACAGTGTGTCACCCCAGTAGTAAAGAGATTACATGGAAAGGTGGTTTGTTACAGTGTGTCACCCCATTAGTAAGTTAATAACATGAGGAGGAGGAGGTTTATTACAGTGTGTCACCCCAGTAGTAAGGAGATTACGTGAGGAGGTTTGTTACAGTGTTTCACCCCAGTAGTAAGGAGATTACATGAGGAGGAGGTTTGTTACAGTCTGTAACCCAAGTAGTAAGGAGATTACAAGATTAGGGGGTTTGTTACAGTGTGTCACCCCAGTAGTAAGGAGATCACATGAAGAGGAGATTTGTTACAGTGTGTCACCCCAGTAGTAAGGAGATTATATGAGGAGGTGGTTTGTTACAGTGGGTCAGCCCAGAAGTAATGAGATTACATTAGAAAGGAGGTTTGTTACTGTGTGTCACCCCAGTAGTAAGAAGATTACATGAGGAGGAGGTTTGTTACAGTATGTCACCCCAGCAATAAATTAATAACATGAGGATGGGGTTTGTTAAAGTGTGTCACCCCAGTAGTAAGAAGATTACATGAGTTCCTTACAGTTTGTCACCCAAGTAGTAAGGAGATTACATGAGAAACAGGTTTGTTACATTGTGTCCCCACAGTAGTAGGGAGAATATATGAGGAGGTGGTTTGTTACAGTGAGTCACCTCAAGTGACCTTCCTGGGCAAAGGGACCCGTACATCCACCTGGCCAACAACCGGGACTTTGATATTTTTTATTTCGCCTCCAGAGGTCCGGGGCGCCTAGCTAAACCGCCCCACCAATGTTTGCCGACTCGCCCGACGCTTTTGCAACCGCCGCCGGGGGGTCCGCGTCACCAATCCTGTGCCCAAGGACGGCACGCCCTGCCTTGATACAGGGACCCGCGCCTCCCGCCCTTATAGCGTCTCTGGTTCTCTGCATTTCAAAAGTCTACAGGCATGGAAGACCCTTCCAGAAGTCTTGCCCATGATCGTTTACCCTCCTCGCATCTCCCCCTGGCCGACAGCGCCCGCCGATGTTTGTTGAGTCGCCCGATGCTTCTGCCCCCCGCTGACGGGGTGTCCGCGTCACCGATCCTGTGCCAAGGACGGCGCGCCCTGCCTGGGTACAGGGACCCATGCCTTCCGCCCTTATAGCCTCTCTGGTTCTCTGCATTTCAAAGGTCTACAGGCATGGAAGTCTGTCAGGGGACCGTCCTGGAGGCTTCACCCGGGAACCGCCCAGCCCCAGGTCGGGTACATGAACCAGCCCAATCCCCTTGGAAAATACAAAGGGAGAAACCAGAAGTTTCGTCCCCAGGGGAGCCCGCGCTCGGCCCTGGCTTACCCTGAGGGAGCCGCCGAGTGCGGGCTCCCCTGGGGGGCAAACCTCCTCGGCGGATCGCCCTCCGATGTATCCTTACTCGCCCGACGCTTCCGCTCCCCGCCGCCGGGGGGTCCGCATCACCGATCCTGTGCCCAAGGACGGCACGCCCTGCCTTGATACAGGGACCAGCGCCTCCCGCCCTTAAAGCCTCTATGGTTCTCTGCATGTCAAAAGTCTACATGCATGGAAGAACCTTCCAGAAGCCTTGCCATGTTCGGTTGACCATCCTGGGCATAGGGACTCGCATCTCCCCCTGGCCGACAACCTAGACTTTGTCATTTTTCATTTCGCCTCTGGGGGAGCCGAGGCGCCTCAGCAGACCGCACACCGATGTTTGTTGACCGCTGCCGGGGTGTCCGCGTCACCGATCCTGTGCCCAAGGACGGTGTGCCCTGCCTGGGTAAAGGGACCTGCGCCTCCCACCCTTATAGCCTCTCTGGTTCTCTGCATGTCAAAGGTCTACAGGCATGGAAGCCTGTCAGGGGACTGTTTCAGAGGCTTCGCCCAGGGACCGCCCGGCCTTGGGTGGGGTACATGAACCAACCCATTCCCCCTGGAAAATACCAAGGGAGAAACCTGAAGGTTCATCCCCTGGGGATGAACCTCCTCGACGGACCGGACGCTGATGTTTGCCGACTCGGCCGACGCTTCTGCTCCCCGCCGCCGGGGGTCCCCGTCACCGATCCTGTGCCAAAGGATGGCGCGCCCTGCCTAGGTACAGGGACCCGCACCTCCTGCCCTTATAGCCTCTCGTTCTCTGCGTGTCTACAGGCATGGAAGACCCTTTCAGAGGCCTTGCCCGTGTTCAGTTGACCATCCTGGGCATAGGGACTCGCATCTCCCCCTGGCCGACAACCTGGAATTTGTAATTTTTCATTTCGCCTCCGAAGGGCCGAGGCGCCTCAGCGGACCGCATGCCGAGCCTTTTTTGACTCGCCCGAGGCTTCTGCTCTCTGTTGCCGGGATGTCCGTGTCACCGATCCTGTGCCCAAGGACGGCGCGCCCTGCCTGGGTACAGGGACCCGCGCCTCCCGCCCTTATAGCCTCCCTGGTTCTTTACGTGTCAAAGGTCTACAGGCATGGAAGCCTGTCAGTGGACTGTTTCAGAGGCTTCGCCCGGGGACTGCCCAGCCCCGGGTCGCATACATGAACCAGCCCATTCCCCCTGGAAAATACCAAGGGAGAAACCTGAAGGTTCTTCCCCAGGGGCGCCCGCTCTCGGCCCTGGCATACCCTGAGAGAGGAGCTGATTACAGGCTCCCCTGGGGATGAACCTCCTCCGCGGACCGCCCGTCGATGTTTGCCGACTCGGCCAACGATTCTGCTCCCCAACGCTTGGGGGTCCGCATCACCGAACCTGTGCCCAAGGACGGTGCGCCCAGTCTGGGTACAGGGACCTGCGCCTCCTGCCCTTATAGCCTCTCTTGTTCTCTGAGTGTCAAAAGTCCACAGGCGTGGAAGATCCTTCCAGAGGTCGTGCCATGTTCGATTGACCATCCTGGCCATAGGGGCTCACATATCCCCCTGGCCGACAACCTGGACTTTGTAATCTTTAATTTCGCCTCTGTTTTTTGACTCGCCCAAGGCTTCTGCTCTCCGCTGCCGGGATGTCCGCGTCACCGATCCTGTGCCCAAGGACGGCGCGCCCTGCCTTGGTACAGGGACCCGCGCCTCCCGCCCTTATAGCCTATCTGGTTTTCTACGTGTCAAAGGTCTACAGGCATGGAAGCCTGTCAGGGAACTGTTTCAGAAGCTTCGCCCGGGGACCGCCCGGCCCATGGTCAGGTACATGAACTAGCCCAATCCCCCTGGTAAATACCAAGGGAGAAACCAGAAAGTCCGTCCCCAGGAGAGCCAGCGCTCGGCCCTGGCCTACCTTGAGAGAGCGGCTGAGTACGGGCTCCCCTGAGAACGAAGCTCCTCAATGGACCGCCCGCCGATGCATTCTTACTCCCCCGATGCTTCTGCTCTCCACTGCCGGGGGGTCCACGTCACTGATCCTGTGCCTAAGGATGGCGCGCCCTTCCTGGGTACATGGATCCGTGCCTCCCGCCCTTATAGCCTCTCTGGTTCTCTGTCTGTCAAAGGTCTACAGGCATGGAAGCCTGTCAGGGGACCATTCCGGAGGCTTCGCCCGGGGACCGCCCAGCCCTAGGTCGTGTACGTGAACCAGCCCATTCCCCCTGGAAAATTCCAAGGGAGAAACCTGAAGGTTCATCCCCAGGGGAGCCCGCGCTCGGCCCTGGCGTACCCTGAGAGAGCAGCTGAGTACGGCTCCCCTGTTGACGAACCTCCTCGGTGGACCGCCCAACGATGTATTCTTACTCGCCCGATGCTTCCGCTCCCCGCTGCCGGGGGTCCACATCACCGATCCTGTGCCCAAGGACGGCGCACCCTGCGTGGGTACAGGGACCCACGCCTCCCGCCCTTATAACCTCTCTGGTTCTCTGTGTGTCAAAGGTCTACAGGCATGGAAGCCTGTCAGGGACTGTTCTGGAGGCTTCGCCCGGGGACCGCCCAGCTCAGGGTTGGGTACGTGAACCAGCCCATTCCCCCTGGAAAATACCAAGGGAGAAACCTGAAGGTTCGTCCCCAGGGAAGCCCGCACTCAGCCCTGGCGTACCCTGAGAAAGCGGCTGAGTACGGGCTCCCCTGGGGATGAACCTCCTTGGCAGACCGCCCGCCGATGTTTGTTGTCCGCTGCCGGGGTGTCTGCGTCACCGATCCTGTGCCCAAGGACGGCGCGCCCTGCCTGGGTACAGGGACCCGCGCCTCCCGCCCTTATAGCTGCACTGGTTCTCTAAGTGTCAAAGGTCTACAGCATGGAAGCCTGTCAGTGGACTGTTTCAGAGGCTTCGCCCGGGGACCGCCCAGCCAGGGGTCGGGTACATGAACCAGTCCAATCCCCGTGAAAAATACCAAGGGAGAAACCGGAAAGTTCGTCCCCAGGGGAGCACACTCTCTGCCCTCGCGTAACCTGAGAGAGCGGCTGAGTACGGGCTCCCTTGGGGACGAAACTCCTCGGTGGACCGCACGCCGATGTATTCTTACTCGCCCGATGCTTTCGTTCCCCGCTGTCGGGGGTCCACATCACCGATCCTGTGCCCAAGGACAGCGCAACCTGCGTGGGTACAGGGACCCACGCCTCCCGCCCTTATAACCTCTCTGGTTCTCTGTGTGTCAAAGGTCTACAGGCATGGAAGCCTGTCAGGGACTGTTCCGGAGGCTTCGCCCGGGGACCGCCAAGCCCAGGGTTGGGTACGTGAACCAGCCCATTCCCCCTGGAAAATACCAAGGGAGAAACCTGAAGGTTCGTCCCCAGGGAAGCCCGCACTCAGCCCTGGCGTACCCTGAGAAAGCGGCTGAGTACGGGATCCCCTGAGAACGAAGCTCCTCAATGGACCGCCCGCCGATGTATTCTTACTCCCCCGATGCTTCTGCTCTCCACTGCCGGGGGGTCCACGTCACTGATCCTGTGCCTAAGGATGGCGCGCCCTTCCTGGGTACATGGATCCGTGCCTCCCGCCCTTATAGCCTCTCTGGTTCTCTGTCTGTCAAAGGTCTACAGGCATGGAAGCCTGTCAGGGGACCGTTCCGGAGGCTTCGCCCGGGGACCGCCCAGCCCTAGGTCGTGTACGTGAACCAGCCCATTCCCCCTGGAAAATTCCAAGGGAGAAACCTGAAGGTTCATCCCCAGGGGAGCCCGCGCTCGGCCCTGGCGTACCCTGAGAGAGCAGCTGAGTACGGCTCCCCTGTTGACGAACCTCCTCGGTGGACCGCCCAACGATGTATTCTTACTCGCCCGATGCTTCCGCTCCCCGCTGCCGGGGGTCCACATCACCGATCCTGTGCCCAAGGACGGCGCACCCTGCGTGGGTACAGGGACCCACGCCTCCCGCCCTTATAACCTCTCTGGTTCTCTGTGTGTCAAAGGTCTACAGGCATGGAAGCCTGTCAGGGACTGTTCCGGAGGCTTCGCCCGGGGACCGCCCAGCCCAGGGTTGGGTACGTGAACCAGCCCATTCCCCCTGGAAAATACCAAGGGAGAAACCTGAAGGTTCGTCCCCAGGGAAGCCCGCACTCAGCCCTGGCGTACCCTGAGAAAGCGGCTGAGTACGGGCTCCCCTGGGGATGAACCTCCTTGGCAGACCGCCCGCCGATGTTTGTTGTCCGCTGCCGGGGTGTCTGCGTCACCGATCCTGTGCCCAAGGACGGCGCGCCCTGCCTGGGTACAGGGACCCGCGCCTCCCGCCCTTATAGCTGCACTGGTTCTCTAAGTGTCAAAGGTCTACAGCATGGAAGCCTGTCAGTGGACTGTTTCAGAGGCTTCGCCCGGGGTCGGGTACATGAACCAGTCCAATCCCCGTGAAAAATACCAAGGGAGAAACCGGAAAGTTCGTCCCCAGGGGAGCACACTCTCTGCCCTCGCGTACCCTGAGAGAGCGGCTGAGTACGGGCTCCCTTGGGGACGAAACTCCTCGGTGGACCGCACGCCGATGTATTCTTACTCGCCCGATGCTTTCGTTCCCCGCTGTCGGGGGTCCACATCACCGATCCTGTGCCCAAGGACAGCGCACCCTGCATGGGTACAGGGACCCACGCCTCCCGCCCTTATAACCTCTCTGGTTCTCTGTGTGTCAAAGGTCTACAGGCATGGAAGCCTGTCAGGGACTGTTCCGGAGGCTTCGCCCGGGGACCGCCAAGCCCAGGGTTGGGTACGTGAACCAGCCCATTCCCCCTGGAAAATACCAAGGGAGAAACCTGAAGGTTCGTCCCCAGGGAAGCCCGCACTCAGCCCTGGCGTACCCTGAGAAAGCGGCTGAGTACGGGCTCCCCTGGGGATGAACCTCCTCGGCAGACCGCCCGCCGATGTTTGTTGTCCGCTGCCGGGGTGTCTGCGTCACCGATCCTGTGCCCAAGGATGGCGCGCCCTGCCTGGGTACAGGGAACCGCGCCTCCCGCCCTTATAGCTGCACTGGTTCTCTAAGTGTCAAAGGTCTACAGGCATGGAAGCCTGTCAGGGGACTGTTTCAGAGGCTTCGCCCGGGGACCGCCCAGCCACGGGTCGGGTACATGAACCAGCCCATTCCCCCTGGAAAATACCAAGGGAGAAACCGGAAAGTTAATCCCCAGGGGAGCCCGCGCTCGGCCCTCGTGTACGCTGAGAGAGTGGCTGAGTACAGGCTCCCCTGGGGATGAACCTCCTCGGTGGACCGCACGCCGATTTATTCTTACTCGCCCGATGCTTCCGCTCCCCGCTGCCGGGATGTCCACATCACCGATCCTGTGCCCAAGGACGGCGCGCCCTGCCTGGGTGCAGGGACCCGCGCCTCCCGCCCTTATAGCCTCTCTGGTTCTTTACGTGTCAAAGGTCTACAGGCATGGAAGCCTGTCAGGGACTGTTTCAGGGGCTTCGCCCGGGGACCGCCCGGGCCAGGGTCAGGTACATTAACCAGCCCAATCCCCCTGGAAAATACCAAGGGAGAAACTGGAAAGTTCGTCCCCAGGGGAGCCCGCGCTCGGCCCTGGCGTACCCTGAGAGAGCGGCTGAGTACGGGCTACCCTGGGGACAAATCCCCTCGGCGGACAGCCCGACAATGTTTTCTTACTCGCCCGATGCTACTGCTGCCGGGCGGTCCACGTCACCGATCCTGTGCCCAAGGACGGTGCGCCCTGCCTGGGTGCAGGGACCCGTGCCTCCCGCCCTTATAGCCTCTCTGGTTCCCTACGTGTCAAAGGTCTACAGGCATGGAAGCCTGTCAGGGGAACTTTCCAGGGGCTTCGCACGGGCACCGCTCGGCCCCGGGTCGGGTACGTGAACCAGCCCATTCCCCCTGGAAAATACCAAGAGAGAAATCGGAAAGTTCGTCCCCAGGTGAACCCGCGCTCGGCCCTGGCGTACCCTGAGAGAGCGGCTGAGTACGGGCTCCCCTGGGGATGAACCTCCTCAGCGGACCGCCCGCCGATGTTTGCCGACTCGGCCGACGCTTCTACTCCCCGATGCTGGGGGGTCCGCATCACCTATCCTGTGCCCAAGGATGGCTCGCCCTGTCTGGGTACAGGGACCTGCGTCTCCCGACCTTATAGCCTCTCTTGTTCTCTGCGTGTCAAAAGTCTACAGGCATGGAAGATCCTTCTAGAGGCCTTGCCATGTTCGGTTGACCATCCTTGGCATGGGTACTCGCATCTCCCCCTGGCCGACAACCTGGACTTTGTAATCTTTCATTTCGCCTCTGGAAGGCCGAGGCGCCTCAGCGGACCGCACGCCAATGTTTTTTGACTCGCCCGACGCTTCTGCTCCCCGCTCCTGGGATGTCCGCCTCAACGATCCTGTGCCCAAGGATGGCGCGCCCTGCCGGGTACAGGGACCCACGCCTCCCGCACTTATAGTTTCTCTGGTTCTCTACGTGTCAAAGGTCTACAGGCATGGAAGCCTGTGAGGGGACTGTTTCAGAGGCTTCGCCCGGGGACCGCCCAGCCCCAGGTCGGGTACATGAAGCTGAAGGTTCGTCCCCAGGGGAGCCCGCACTCGCCCCTGGTGTACCCTGAGAGAGCGGCTGAGTACAGGCTCCCCTGTGGATGAACCTCCTCGGCGGACGGCCCGCCGATGTTTGTCGACTCGGCCAACGCTTCTGCTCCCCGACGCTGGGGTGTCCGCGTCACCAATCCTGTGCCCAAGGACGGCGTGCCCTGTCTGGGTACAGGGACCCACGCCTCCCGCCCTTATAGCCTCTCTTGTTCTCTGCATGTTTAAAGTCTACAGGCATGGAAGCCTGTCAGGGAACTGTTTCAGAGGCTTCGCCCGGGGACCGCCCAGCCCAGCGTCGGGTACATGAACCAGCCCAATCCCCCTGGAAAATACCAAGGGAGAAACCAGAAAGTCCGTCCCCAGGAGAGCCCGCGCTCGGCCCTGGTCTACCCTGAGAGAGCGGCTGAGTACGGGCTCCCCAGGGGACAAACCCCCTCGATGGACCGCCCGCCGATGTGTTCTTGCACCCCCGAAGCTTCTGCTCTCCATTGCAGGGGGGCCACGTCACTGATCCTGTGCCTAAGGACGGCGCGCCCTGTCTGGGTACATGGACCCGTGCCTTCCGCCCTTATAGCCTCTCTGGGTCTCTGCGTGTCAAAGGTCTACAGACATGGAAGCCTGTCAGGGGACCGTTACGGAGGCTTTGCCTGGGGACTGCCCAGCTCCGGGTTGGCGGGTTGGGTACATGAAACAGCTCAATCCCCCTGGAAAATAACAAGGGAGAAACTGGAAGGTTCGTCCCCAGGGGAGCTCGTGCTCGGCCCTGGCGTACCCTGAGAGAGCGGCTGAGTACTGGCTCCCCTGGTGATGGACTTCCTCGGCGGACCGCCCACCAATGTTTGCCGACTCGGGCGACGCTTCTGCTCCCCGACGCTGGGGTGTACGCATCACCGATCCTGTGCCCAATGACGGCACGCCCTGTCTGGGTACAGGGACCCGCGTCTCCCGCCCTTATAGCCTCTCTTGTTCTCTGCGTGTCAAAAGTCTACAGGCATGGAAGATCCTTCCAGGGGCCTTGCTATGTTCGGTTGACCATCCTGGGCATAGGGACTCACATCTCCTCCTGCTGGCCGACAACCTGGATTTTGTCATTTTTCATTTTGCCTCTGGAGGGCCGAGGCGCCTCAGTGGACCGCACGCAGATGTTTGTTGACTCGCCTGACGCTTCTGCTCCCCGCTGCTGGGTGCTCACTTCACCGATCCTATGCCCAAGGACGGCGCGCCCGGCCTGGGTACAGGGACCCGCACCTCCCGCCCTTATAGCCTCTCTGGTTCTCTACGTGTCAAAGGTCTATAGGCATGGAAGCCTGTCAGGGGACTGTTAGAGAGGCTTCGCCCAGGGACCGCCCTGCCCCTGGTCGGGTACATGAACCAGCCCATTCCCCCTGGAAAATACCAAGGGAGAAACCGGAAGGTTCGTCTCCAGGGGAGCCCGCGCTCGGCCCTGGCCTACCCTGAGAGAGCGGCTGAGTACGGGCTCCCCTGGTGATGCACCTCCTCGATGGACCAACCGCCGATGTATTCTTACTCCCCCGATGCTTCTGCTCTCCGCTGCCGGGGGGTCCAAGTCACTGATCCTGTGCCTAAGAACGGCGCGCCCTTCCTGGGTAGAGGGACCCGCACCTCCCGCCCTTCTAGCCTCTCTTGTTCTCTGCGTGTCAAAGTCTACAGGCATGGAAGCCTGTCAGGAGACCGTTACGGAGGCTTTGCCCGGGGACCGCCCAGCCCAGGGTTGGAGTACGTGAACCAGCCCAATCCCTCTGGAAAATACCAAGGGAGAAACCGGAAGGTTCTTCCCCAGGGGAGCCCGCACTCCTTCCTGACGTACCCTGTGAGAGTGCAGGCTTCCCTGGGGACGAACCTCCTCGGCAGACCGCCCTATGATATATTCTTTAGTATGAGGAGAACCGAAAAGATAGGACTTGCTTAGCCCCTGGCGCCTATTCCCCAAGTATCGATTCCAGACGGTAGTAGTCCATAAAACAACTGGCCTTTATTGGTAAAAAAGAAGGGTGCAACACATTGGTTTCAAACCCGGGCCGGGTTCTTCATCAGGCAGTGGTTGTTACAAGAGCACATTCCCGCTCGTTTAAATATACACCTGTGGACCGGCATAGAACTGCTGCCGGGTCACCGGGTCATTGCAATTAACACATTTTGGCAAAAAGTTTTTTTACACATAAGGAAATTAACAAACATGAAAAACTTAAAATATGTAAAGCAGAATTATAGATATGGTATAACACCTTTATATTGGTTAAATTAGCACTTATACCCTCGTCACTCCTAGAAGGCGCTGAGGTCTCCCTTAGAAGGTGCCCACTGCTGTTGGGCTGCGGTCAGGCTGCGAATATTAACAAGATGAGGAACTCTCCGCAGGTTGGTCCGCCAGGTTTGTGATATTCATATTAGGCATTGGAACCTTGTAACTTCTAGGAGGCGCTGAGGTCTCATGTACGAGTGCCCACTGTTGGCAGGCTGCGGACCCGTTTGTCGCCGCATGCGCTGTCCCTGAATGTTGGGGGTATTTCTTTGGAGTTACCCCGTAGCACAAGCATAGAGTGGAACACGCCGAAACTGGTATGTAGATTAGTAGTTCGGTCCAGGCCGCTGGAAAAACCATTAAAGGAGAACGTAATGGTTTCTTTGTGGGAGAGGTGTGGACTATCTTGATGCAGGTAAGCGGATGGTTAGGTATCCTCTGTTTGGGAGCAAGATAATTGTATCTTGGGTATGTTCCTTGGTTATAGGGGATGGGCATGCCGGTGTGCATTTGAATATAACAATTATTAATTATTAATAATTATTTAATAATTATAGCGCTCCCAGCGTGTATTACCGGACCGAAATTGTAGTCGCCGCGGGTATGAAGCATATGACGGGTGGTCTAATTGAAGGTTATTGGTAGTAGACACTTACTATACCCTGGTTGTCTAGCTAGCTTTAGCCATTATATGGACATAAAGGATTATTGGAATTATGATAACTTATTATATAATAGTCTCGTCTATTTCATTGAGACCCCTCGGGTTCACTGTGCTCAACTTGAAGATCCAAAAGACCTTTCGTTTTTTTAGGAGTTCAAATCGGTTGGAATTGTGATCAGGAATGTGATCAATGGGAGTGATTTTTATGGGATCCGCACTCTCCGGGTGTGCAATTGCACAGTGCCTGGAGACTCCATGGAGCAGAAATTTTTTCTTTATATTTTGTCTATGTTTGTTCATCCGACAGTGCAGGGATTGGGTCGTCCTGCCTATATACTGCAGACCACACATACAATCCAGTAGGTAGATGACATAATTCGATTGGCATGTCAGTCTGTATTTGAGTTGGAATCTTTCATCTGTTGAACGTGACTTAATCTCATTTACATTGTTTTTGATCTCCTTGCAGCATTTTCAACGGGTGGACCCACATCTGAAACTTCCTACAGGTAAGTTCATGGTCCCTTTAGTCTGTTTGTGCTGTCGTATCTGGCTGGGGGCCAGCAGGTTCTTCAGAGTGGGGGCTCTGCGGAATGTGATTTGGGGGTGCTCGGGAATTTTTCCTTTAAGGTATACGTCGCTTTGGAGGATGTGCCAGTGTGTTCTCAATATCTGCTTCATCCGAGTAGCGGCGGTGGAGAATGTGGTTATTAAGTTGGTCTTTTGTTTGTTTAACCCCTTAAGGACTCAGGGTTTTTCCGTTTTTGCACTTTCGTTTTTTCCTCCTTACCTTTTAAAAATCATAACCCTTTCAATTTCCCACCTAAAAATCCATATTATGGCTTATTTTTTGCGTCGCCAATTCTACTTTGCAGTGACATTAGTCATTTTACCCAAAAATGCACAGCGAAACGGAAAAAAAATCATTGTGCGACAAAATCGAAAAAAAAACGCCATTTTGTAACTTTTGGGGGCTTTCGTTTCTACGCAGTGCATATTTCGGTAAACATTACACATTATCATTATTCTGTAGGTCCATACGGTTAAAATGATACCCTACTTATATAGGTTTGATTTTGTCGCACTTCTGGAAAAAATCATAACTACATGCAGGAAAATTTATATGTTTAAAAATGTCATCTTCTGACCCCTATAACTTTTTTATTTTTCCACGTATGGGGTGGTATGAGGACTCATTTGTTGCGCCGTGATCTGAAGTTTTTATCGGTATGATTTTTGTTTTGATCGGACTTTTTGATCACTTTTTATTCATTTTTTAATGATATAAAAAGTGACCAAAATACGCTTTTTTGGACTTTGGAATTTTTTTGCGCGTACGCCATTGACCGTACGGCTTAATTAATGATATATTTTCATAGTTCGGACATTTACGCACGCGGCGATACCACATATGTTTATTTTTTATTTTTTTTACACTGTTTTATTTTTTTTATGGAAAAAGGGGGGTGATTCAAACTTTTATTAGGGAAGGGGTTAAATGACCTTTATTATCATCATATTTTTTTTGCAGTGTTATAGGTCCCATAGGGATCTATAACACTGCACACACTGATCTCTAATGCTGATCACTGGCGTGTATTAACACGCCTGTGATCAGCATTATCGGCGCTTGACTGCTCCTGCCTGGATCTCAGGCACGGAGCAGTCATTCGTCGATCGGACACCGAGGAGGCAGGTAAGAGCCCTCCCGGTGTCCGATCAGCTGTTCGGAACGCCGCGATTTCACCGCGGTGGTCCCGAACAGCCCGACTGAGCAGCCGGGTCACTTTCACTTTCACTTTAGAAGCGGCGGTCAGCTTTGACCGCCGCTTCTAAAGGGTTAATACCGCACATCGCCGCGATCGGCGATGTGTGGTATTAGCCGCGGGTCCCGGCCGTTGATTAGCGCCGGGACCGACGCGATATGATGCGGGATCGCGGCGTGATCCCGCTTCATATCGCGGGAGCCGGCGCAGGACGTAAATATACGTCCTGCGTCGTTAAGGGGTTAATTGTATTGCACAGTCTACTTTTTTTCTTTTCTTTGTCCGGGACAAGACACTCTTTTTGTGTTCTGTGTTGTACTTTTCTCAGTGCTTCCTTTATGATTAGACCAGGGTATCTCTTTTCTTTGAATCTTTTTTCCAGGATTTTCGCCTGTGTTTTAAAGGTTCCATTGTCTGTGCAATTCTTTCTCACCCGTTTGAATTGACTGTAGGGGACATTTTTATCCCATTGCTTGTGATGCCCACTTTCAAAATCCAGATAACTGTTTACATCAACAGTTTTGAAATAAGTTCATGTGATGAAGTTTTCAGAATTATGGCTAATACATAGGTCCAGGAAGTGGATTTCTCTATTACTTGTCTCCATTGTGAACCGGATTCCCCAGTTATTGTTGTTGAGTTCGTCAAGTAGTATGCCGGTGGTTTCTCCTGTCCCATTCCAGATGAAAAACAGATCATCTATATACCTGCCATATAGAATGATATGGGATGATAAGGCCGGGTTAGTAGTGATGTATTTTGACTCAAAGGCGCCCATAAACAGGTTTGCATAAGCCGGTGCGACCTTCGAGCCCATCGCGGTCCCTTTGCACTGTTGGTATGTTTTTTTATTGTAGGTAAAGAAATTGTTGGTTAGTATGAATTCCAATCCTTTAATGATGAACTGTTTGTGTGCAAGTGGCAGTGCAGTATCATTTTCCAGATAACTGTAGGCGCTTTTCAGTCTTAGATCATGTGTGATATTAGTGTAGAGTGATGTCACATGGCAGGAGATAAGATGATAATCCGGTTTCCATGGTATTTTGATCAGTGTTTCAATGAGTTGAGTGGAGTCACGCAGATAGCTGGGTAGTTGAATGACATACCTCTGTAAGAACAGGTCTATGTAATGCGAGAGATTACTGTTAAGGGAGTTTGTGTTTGATATGATGGGGCGGCCAGGGGGGGTTATTGATTGTTTTATGAATTTTTGGTAAGAAGTAGCAGTATGGTTTATTGGCATTAATGGTTCTCAGATATTTTTCTTCATCCTTATTCAGGATGTTAAGCTGTGCTCCTTCTTTGATGAGTTGGTGCAAATTCCTAAATTCCTTTCCACCTGTGGGAAGGGATCTTGTTTTATGGACAGATAGTATTCTGTATCCGATAGGATCCTATTTGCTTCCTTCTCGTAGTAGTCATAGTCAAGGATGACCAGTCCTTCCCCTTTATCCGCACTGCGGATTACGATTGCTGGGTTTTTCTGTAGTTCTCTCATTGCTGTCCTTTCTTTTGCGGTGAGGTTAGATTTTTTTGACTCCATTTGTTTCAACATTTCTTTGGAAACAAGTTCATGAAATACCTCAATGCTGGGCCCTTTTGCTTGTACCGGGTAGAATGCTGATGGTAGTTTGACTGACTGATGTATCATCAGATCATTACTCAATTCCATATCTTTGTCCTCCTGTTTTTGGTGTGTACCATTTGTTTCTTTGATGGCAAAAAATCTCTGTAGTGTGAGCTTCCTGATAAACCTATTGAGGTCTAGGAAAATCTTGAATTCATCCCCTTTGTGTGACCGGCAGAATGAGAGCCCTTTCTCCAATAGGGTTGTCTCGTATGGGCTTAGGCAATGTTTTGAGAGGTTGAAGATTTTTATTGTCCCTCCACTGTTGCTGGAGGTACTACTTTCTTTGCTCTTCTTTCGTCCTGTTCTTTTTCCTCCTCGTTTCCCTCTGTATCTTCCAGCTTTCTTTTGTCTTTCTTCTTTTGGAACATCATTGGTATGTTGCATGGTTTGTTCCTGGGGCCTACCTCTAAAAAAGGAATTCCTGTGGGATTAGGTTTCTCACTTTGCCCCTCTTTTTCTGTGCGATCTGCGGTTTGGTTCTTCCTTTCTCTGAGGTATTGAGCCAGGGAGCTCTGATTGTCAGTGTTGTCAACTACTGTAATTTCATTATCCTGTACAGTTTCACAATTATGATGTTCCGTGATTGCAGGTTCTGGTGGCGTTATTGCTTCATGGATAGTGAGATCCAGATCTATCAGATTCACTATCCCGGTTTCTGGTTTAGCAGGTGTTCCTAGGTCAAACCTGGGTGGAGTGCTTTGTAGTTTACATCGCTGTTGTTTGATTCTGTCCTGGACCTCCTTGCTCAGGTTTTGGTATTTTTTCGAGAGGTTATGGCTTGCTTGTATAAATAATGATTTTGGGGTACTCAGAGTTTCTATTACCCTATTAGAGAAAGGGCTCTCATTCTGCCCGTCACACAAAGGGGATGAATTCCAGATTTTCCTAGACCTCAATAGGTTTATCAGGAAGCTCACACTACAGAGATTTTTTGCCATCAAAGAAACAAATGGTACACACCAAAAACAGGAGGACAAAGATATGGAATTGAGTAATGATCTGATGATACATCAGCCAGTCAAACTACCATCAGCATTCTACCCGGTACAAACAAAAGGGCCTAGCATTGAGGTATTTCATGAACTTGTTTCCAAAGAAATGTTGAAACAAATGGAGTCAAAAAAATCTAACCTCACCGCGAAAGAAAGGACAGCAATGAGAGAACTACAGAAAAACCCAGCAATCGTAATCCGCAGTGCGGATAAAGGGGGAGGACTGGTCATCATCGACTATGACTACTACGAGAAGGAAGCAAATAGGATCCTATCGGATACAGAATACTATCTGTCCATAAAACAAGATCCCTTCCCACAGGTGGAAAGGAATTTAGGAATTTGCACCAACTCATCAAAGAAGGAGCACAGCTTAACATCCTGAATAAGGATGAAGAAAAATATCTGAGAACCAGTAATGCCAATAAACCATACTTATGGTCGTGGCTCGAAGAGCCGTGAATGAATAACCTAAGGAGAAAACATGATTAGGATGACTTACCGACCTAACCTTGAATTCCTATGGAACCTGGAACATAAGAAGAAGTAAGGAAACAGCGGTTGAAGTGTGCCCAAAGTACCGCGACCATGGGTACGCCTATAGAGGGCAAAAGTCAGAAATAGGGTGCAACTTGATTTTATTTAGTTTACAGAGCCAGTATCTTAAATACATTTGCCATTTCCATTGAAGGGTCGGGCACATAACGGTCAAAGAAAGCAGAACTCCAACAACCCAGCTTCTTGATCATGTGAGCTGGAACGTTGTGTCTAGAAGCAGCCGAGGCCGTGCCAATTCTGAATGAGTGCCCTGTGATGCCTGCAGAGT
This sequence comes from Hyla sarda, assembly GCF_029499605.1. NCBI lineage: Eukaryota > Metazoa > Chordata > Amphibia > Anura > Hylidae > Hyla > Hyla sarda. Next base: position 78,968,500 of record NC_079197.1, on the reverse strand, counting down.
CTTTACCCAACATGGTGATGAGTGACCGGACATGTTTGATGAACTGTGATGACGTTAAAGCCTGGCCACCAAGAGGTAAAAGAGGACCGTCCGCCACTCGCCCCAACAACATGGCCAGTAAGGCCGATAGGGCAGCTACCGGGCACCAACGATGTGACGTGGGAAAGTAGCGGACGGACACTCCCCACCTGCAGGTTTTGGTGGCCAGCAGAGAGAGGGTGAAACCTGAGCCACTAGGCGACAGCTGGCCCGGGGTCAGGCCCGGTGATCTGTGCCCGAGACGTGTGAACTCACCGGGCCTGAGAAAGCCATAGAAAGCGAGGTGAATGGCCGCTTTGATGACCGTACTTAGGTGGTAACCGAAAGGGTGAGTGTCTAGCAGGGTGCACATGGCCCTGAAGAGGTCCCCGGTGACCGGTGCGCAGGAAGGTGACCTGTGAAGTGAAGAAAGGGACACACCTCTGAGAGCAGCCTTGATGGGACGTGCGGAAAGCAGTGACGGTGCATTAGGGTGCAACAAGGACCTGTGGTGCTGAAGACCCGTGAGGTGCAGCTTGATGGTATTGTGGGACAAGTGTAAGGAGGAGTGGCAAAAACCAATGAACGCTAGGGAAGAATGCACCGAGATTGTGGCAGGCAGACCTAAGTTGTTCATGAAGGTAGTGAAAGACGCCAGAGCAGAATCATAAGCCCGAATCGTGCTGGGTGCTAAGGAACCTCGGTTTAGAGCGATAGCCACTGCTGAGTAGGTGGCTAGGTCGTCAGTTGCTGGAGCGGGTGGACCGTTCGATCTGCTCCTGGTAGTACCTGAAAGAACAGCCTCAGGTTAGCTAGGGACAATGCGTCAGCTGCAACATTTAACCTGCCCTCAATATGTTCGACTGAGAAGTGGAAGTTGTGCTCGAGTGCTAGAAACACGAACTTCCTGACGAAGCGCATGATGTGGGGGGACTTAGAGCACCCTTTGTTTAGTATATCGACCATGGCCGTGTTGTCACATATGAAGCGAACAGTCGTGTTACTCCAAGACCGTCCCCACACTGCAGCGGCCGCTACAATGGGATATATCTCGAACAGTGCAGAGGTTTCTTTGAAACCGGGAATGTTGCCGATCTCTGGAGGCCAAGGACCTGCCAGCCACTGATTCTTGTGTATAGCTGCGAACCCGAGTGCAGAAGCATTGGACCGCACAACGGAGGACAGTTCTGATGCTCCAGGAGTAAAGAAAGACACCCCATTCCATTTGTCTAAAAACTGGTCCCACATAAGTAGATCTGCCATGGCTTCATTGTCAATGTGAATAGTCTGCCTCTGGCCAGAGACTGAGGGGAGAAGGTCCAGGAGCTCTCCCCTGAGGGATAATCCTCATGGCGAAAGCCATCATTCCCAGGAGGCTTTGAAGCTCGACCCTGGAGACCGTACGACACCTGGAGAGGCTGTGTAGTCGCTCCCGGATTCTGGCCAGTTTGTCCTGTAGTAGTCTCGCTTGCATGTTCCCGGTATCCAGGAGGATACCCAAGAAGACAAGCTGGGTGGAGGGACCCTCTGTTTTGTGTGAAGTGACAGGGATGCCAATCTCTTTGAATAAAGCCAGCAGTGAGGTAAGGTTACTTGGAGTATGTTTGGGGTGTTCAAGCAGCAAGAAATCGTCCAAGTAATGTATGGTGTGTTGGCAGTTGGTGACGTTTTGGAGTGCCAAGTGAAGGGCTGTGGCCAACTGATCGAATAGCCACGGGCTACTCTTTGCGCCAAAAGTGAGTTTGGTGGTGAAGTAATATTTGTTTAGCCATTTAATGCCATGCCACTGCCAGAGGTCTGGCCTAATAGGGAGTAATTTAAAAGCATCGGTTATGTCTGCTTTTGACAACCAGGTGTTCCTCCCTAACTGCAGGATGATTTGTATGGCCTGGTCAATGGATGAATACTTCATTGAGAATTCCTCTGACAGAATTAAAGCATTGATGCTGGGTATGACAGACGAATAAGGAGCGGAGAGATCGTATATTAACCTCTTTTTATTATTGAACTTTCCGGTAGCGAGCCCCAGCGGGCAGACTCTCCAAGTGCAGAAAGGAGGCGTGTCAAAAGGACCGATCATGAATCCTTTTTCCAGCTCTGACATGATCAGACTGGACACCGCCTCTGTGTCAGCAAGGGCTGACACCAAATTGTGACATTCATAAGTACACTGTGGGAGGGCGACCAAGCCTGTGTGGAATCCGTCACAGAACCCAGCCACCAACCAACTGACCCAGTTGGGATCAGGGTGACAGGCGAGGACCCCGGCCAGGACCTGCACCTGGACCACGCCTAGTCACGCCTGAGAGCCCTTCTGGGAGCAGATTGAGCTGGAGTGAGCTCTGTAACAGGTGAGACATATGTGTAGGAGTCTGCAGTTGCTGTATTGACAGGAGGAGAGATTGAAGTTGTTGCAGGCCTGCCCAGCCTGTCTAGAGCACCTGTGTTCCTCTGAGGAGCAGAGGCGTGGGAGCTGGGGCCCCTGCTGGAGCTAGACTCCCCTGGGTCGCTGCTCCTAGGACACCAGTTGGCTGAGTGGGAGGTGAGTCCGCACACAGCGCAGGACGGAGCTTTCATGCCTGCGAAGTGATCGCAATAGAGCTCCGTATCAACAACCCCCCAAGTTAGTTATATAGTTAAATTCTGCGTAAGCTGCCGCTGCTTTGGCCGAGAAGGATTTGTGGTAATCATAAAACGTAGTGCCCCCATATTTATGAGCCATCTGGATAACTCTGTGCAGATACAGGTCTAACTCGACCCTGCGGCTAGGGCTGACCGAGCAGATGACGTCCCTAAAAGAGGCCGAATGCAAGGACGAATTCGGTGACGTTCAAGGACCTGTTGAGCCTGGCGTCCTTGCTTTGAATGTCACCGCCAGCTCACCACAGGTGACAGTCTTGGTGTCCTTGATGTCTGTCGTAGCGATTAGGAGGGAGGCAAGGTTGACATCCTTGCCCTCTAGGATCTATTTTTTTTTTTTTTTTTTTTTTTTAATGGGCGCCGAGATGAGATGCGCTGGGGTGATGTTGGGTGGGAGTTGTGGCGTACCTGTAGGCGTAGCCTGTGAGGTAGAAGCCATGGGAGCTGCCGTAGTGGGAGCAGATTTGCTACTCTTGGAGGTGTCCATAAGGTCCAGTCTGGCCTGGAAGCCAGCGACTGACACTAGGACGTCTGCCATCATAGTATGAAGCTGGGACAGCGAGGCGCTTGACGCCTGAGCCTGGAAAGCTTCCTGACTGCCCCTGGGGGCTGGGTTGGCAGTGAGCAGGTTATACAGTTTGCCCTTCCTGGCAGAGGCTGGGAAGGGGATGTCCCTTTGCCTTAACTCCTCCTCAAGGGTGCCGGTGGGGAAAAGAAAAATGACTGATGAATTTGCAACTAACTCAACTTCACCTAGCTACTAGACACAGGAACTGACCTGCTGCTGTCCTGAGCTGTAGGGACAACGCGACAGCCTTGGCGGCACGACCTGATACAGCTGTGAATATTATATGAGACAATTAGCGTGGTGTACTGAGTAACAACTAGAGGGTGTGGGTGGCGAAGAGAGTAATTACTGTAGTGACTATGTGTATGCCGTTTGCGCTGAAGAAGAGTCAGAAACGGCACACGCAGAGGACCCCGCTGAAGACGTGTCAGACAAAAGGTGATCCTCCGCCTAGTTTAATGACATGTTGCGCTGAATGAGTCAGGTACAACATGAGTGCCATGCCCCGACTGAAGCAGAGTCAGATCGAGAGCCGAGTGGCAGGTGTGTGTGAGGACGCGCGTGGCTGTGACGGAATGTCAGTAGCAGCGTCATGCATGACATCGGGGAGTATACCCGTGGATGTCAGAAACGTGGATCACGGGACGTGAGTTTGTGGGTTTGCACGTGTGTATGTGTATATAATATGTATTTCCCCCCCCCCCTCCTTTTTTTTTTTTTTTTTTTTTTTGTACCTCGAGCTGCAAGCTGAGAGGAAAACGTTTAGAAGGGAACCTAATCCCCGACCACCAACTAGACAAACCTGAGGGGGGAAAGAAATCACAGAAATGACATTTTGGAAGCATAGTAGATAGTGCGGTCTCCAGTAGCAACCTTGAAAATGGAAATTACGAGTGGTACAGTGTGAGTACGCAATTCTCTCCCTGCCTTGAGCTGAAGGGAGCCACTGGTGAGGTCTGGTAGCCATGGGAACTGAGCAACAACGTGGAGCATGCATGAGTCGTGGGCCCGTTGCTATGGAGACCATGGAGACCGGTGTTTTGAGTGGGCGTGAAGCCCTGCGCTCACTGAACTCACTGAGGCCCTGTGCAGGTGGCCAAGGCGAGAAGTGGCACCCTGGATTTTTTATGTGCTGCCCCAGGAGAGTGCATGCATGCCTTTTCCCTCTTGTTTTATAGTCTTTTACATGCCCTGTCTCCAAGGGGAGACCCCTATATGCAGCAATACCCCAAAACAAAACTCCTCCCCTTTATGTACATTATACATGTATATATCTAATTTTCCCTGGGCCCGGGGCGCATGCCCCGCCCACCGTGACCCCGGAGCCCCGCCCCTCCTGTCTCCCTGCCATGTCTAGGAGACGCCGGGAGACCGGAGAAGGGAAGGAGCGCGAGGCCCGACGGGACGGATACACCGATCGGCGCCCGTATTGGCCTCCCCTCGGTGGGTGACGCGAGGCGGCGCCGGGGGAGTGACGCCATCCGCTGGCGCCGCGAAACCCCGCCCCCCCCCCAGCCACGCCGCCGACCGGAGCCAGCGAGCGGCGTGAGGGAACGGAGCAGCGGGACCAGCACGATGACGTCTCCCCGCCTCGGGCCAGCGGCGCCACCAGGCCGAAGGAGAACCAGGTAGGGGCGGAGCCCTGTTGTTGACCGGGGAAACCCGGACTCCCGGGAGCGGCAGCAAAGCCGACGGGAGGGCCCAGGAACGTGGGGGAGGGCGGCCCTGGTGAGGAGAGCAGTACCCTGCCCCAGAACAACGTAGACAGGGAGCAGTGGGGTTGCATAAACAGGACACATAGAGGCCGGGAACCGGCGCTTACCTGAAAAACCTCGTAGAGGACGGGGGATAGGACCGTCACAGAAACCACCAACTAACTCTCCAGGAACGTGAGACCTAATACAGCAGCCTACAAGAGAACTACTGCCAATGATACACACGCCCCTACCTGTGGGAGAGGTGTAGTTTTATACCCCACGCCACTCCCACAAATGCAGCCAATTAGGCTTTCAACTTCTTACCAAAAATTCATAAAACAATCAATAACTCCCCCTGGCCGCCCCATCATATCAAACACAAACTCCCTTAACAGTAATCTCTCGCATTACATAGACCTGTTCTTACAGAAGTATGTCATTCAACTACCCAGCTATCTGCGTGACTCCACTCAACTCATTGAAACACTGATCAAAATACCATGGAAACCGGATTATCATCTTATCTCCTGCCATGTGACATCACTCTACACTAATATCACACATGATCTAGGACTGAAAAGCGCCTACAGTTATCTGGAAAATGATACTGCACTGCCACTTGAACAGAAACAGTTCATCATTAAAGGATTGGAATTCATACTAACCAACAATTTCTTTACCTACAATAAAAAAAACATACCAACAGTGCAAAGGGACCGCGATGGGCTCGAAGGTCGCACCGGCTTATGCAAACCTGTTTATGGGCGCCTTCGAGTCAAAATACATCACTACTAACCCGGCCTTATCATCCCATATCATTCTATATGGCAGGTATATAGATGATCTGTTTTTCATCTGGAATGGGACAGGAGAAACCACCGGCATACTACTTGACGAACTCAACAACAATAACTGGGGATTCCGGTTCACAATGGAGACAAGTAATAGAGAAATCCACTTCCTGGACCTATGTATTAGCCATAATTCTGAAAACTTCATCACATCAACTTATTTCAAAACTGTTGATGTAAACAGTTATCTGGATTTTGAAAGTAGGCATCACAAGCAATGGCTTAAAAATATCCCCTACAGTCAATTCAAACGGGTGAGAAAGAATTGCACAGACAATGGAACCTTTAAAACACAGGCGAAAATCCTGGAAAAAAGATTCAAAGAAAAGAGATACCCTGGTCTAATCATAAAGGAAGCACTGAGAAAAGTACAACACAGAACACAAAAAGAGTGTCTTGTCCCGGACAAAGAAAAGAAAAAAGTTGACTGTGCGATACAATTAAACAAACAAAAGACTAACTTTATAACCACATTCTCCACCGCCGCTACTCGGATGAAGCAGATATTGAGAACACACTGGCACATCCTCCAAAGCGACGTATACCTTAAAGGAAAAATTCCCGAGCACCCGCAAATCACGTTCCGCAGAGCCCCCACTCTGAAGAACCTGCTGGCCCCCAGCCAGATACGACAGCACAAACAGACTAAAGGGACCATGACCTTACCTGTAGGAAGCTTCAGATGTGGGTCCACCCGTTGCAAATGCTGCAAGGAGATCAAAAACAATGTAAATGAGATTAAGTCACATTCAACAGATGAAAAATTCCAACTCAAATACAGACCGACATGCCAATCGAATTATGTCATCTACCTACTGGATTGTATGTGCGGTCTGCAGTATATAGGCAGGACGACCCAATCCCTGCACTGTCGGATGAACAAACATAGACAAAATATAAAGAAAAAATTTCTTCTCCATGGAGTCTCCAGGCACTGTGCAATTGCACACCCGGAGAGTGCGGATCCCATAAAAATCACTCCCATTGATCACATTCCTGATCACAATTCCAACCGATTTGAACTCCTAAAAAAACGAGAGGTCTTTTGGATCTTCAAGTTGAGCACAGTGAACCCGAGGGGTCTCAATGAAATAGTCGAGACTATTATATAATCCGTTGTCATAATTCCAATAATCCTTTATGTCCATATAATGGCTCAAGCTAGCTAGACAACCAGGGCATAGTAAGTGTCTACTACCAATAACCTTCAATTAGACCACCCGTCATATGCTTCATACCCGCGGCGACTACAATTTTGGTCCGGTTAGACACGCTGGGAGCGCTATAATTATTAATAATTATTAATAATTAATAATTGTTATATCCATATACACACCGGCATGCCCATTCCCTATAACCAAGGAACATACCCAAGATACAATTATCTTGCTCCCAAACAGAGGATACCTCACCATCCGCTTACCTGCATCAAGATAGTCGGCGTGTTCCACTCTATGCTTGTGCTACGGGGTAACTCCAAAGAAATACCCCCAACATGCAGGGACAGCGCATGCGGCGACAAACGGGTCCGCAGCCTGCCAACAGTGGGCACTCGTACATGAGACCTCAGCGCCTCCTAGAAGTTACAAGGTTCCAATACCTAATATGAATATCACAAACCTGGCGCACCAACCTGCGGAGAGTTCCTCATCTTGTTAATATTCGCAGCCTGACCGCAGCCCAACAGCAGTGGGCACCTTCTAAGGGAGACCTCAGCGCCTCCTAGGAGTGACGAGGGTATAAGTTCTAATTTAACCAATATAGAGGTGTTATACCATATCTATAATTCTGCTTTACATATTTTAAGTTTTTCATGTTTGTTAATTTCCTTATGTGTAAAAAACACTTTTTGTCAAAATGTGTTAATTGCAATGACCCGGTGACCCGGCAGCAGTTCTATGCCGGTCCACGGGTGTATATTTAAACGAGCGGGAATGTGCTCTTGTAACAACCACTGCCTGATGAAGAACCCGGCCCGGGTTTGAAACCAATGTGTTGCACCCTTCTTTTTTACCAATAAAGGCCAGTTGTTTTATGGACTACTACCGGCTGGAATTGATACTTGGGGATACTTGCCCTCAGCACAACGCTACACGGTAAGGTGCAAAAGACACGCCCCCACGTCAACCCACCTTATGATTCTCCACTAGGAGCGCAATCTCTTCTTTTTTATATATATCTCCTATGATGTATTCTGAATCGCCCGACTCTTCCACTCCCCGCCACCGGGGGGTCTGCATCACCAATCCTGTGCCCAAGGACGGCGCGCCCTGCCTGGGTATAGGGACCCATGCCTCCCGCCCTCATAGCCTATCTGGTTCTCAGCGTGTCAAAAGTCATCCAAACAGTCACTTATGCCATTTATGTAGTAGAACTCGCCTGGTATATATAGAGGGACACAGTTGACACGACACCTGTTGAGCCAAGACAATGGGGGACATATATCATTAGGTGTCTATTGTAGACACAGTTCTACCTTTTACACTGCTTGTCTAATTTACACTCTTGCTCAAGATTTACTAAAGTTGTGCATGTCCTTTGATAAATTTTGTGCTAATAAAGAAAGGCCCCCCTCGCTCTACCGTGCATCCTTCTCTACCTCACACGGTACACTGCTCACTGCTCATAGCTAGAAGTGCTGGAGCAGCAGTGTGCGCCGAACAAAACTTCGCATAATAGTAAAATCATAATTCCTTATCAAGTACACAGAGGGGAAGATTATCAAAGAATTTTGCGTAAAAAAAAATCTATTTTGGCGCAAAAAGTATCGACCACATTTTCAAAGAGTTTTGTGCTGCGGTTTACACTGTTCATGTCAGTTTTGTAAAAGAGGGTGTGTCCACGTATATTGTCTGCTTAATATGATATTTTCAAAGGGGTGAGAGTCCAGTTTACATCAAAAATTTCACACCAGCTTTTTGATAGTGTAGAAATCAAAGAAATGGTTGTAGTTTTATTGTTTTTGGGTCTTTTTTCTTTGTTTTTTGGGGAAAAGGTGTTATGTAAGTAATTATTAAAAAAGTAATTATATATACACATTTAAGCTCAGAAATGTTTTATTTATACAGTTATTGCTTGTCTGGGCACTAGTAACCATGGAATATTTCATGAGATGTTTCCACCAGAATTTTCTTGGATGTAAAAGTTGGCACAAAAATTGCTGATTTTGGCACTAAACTCTGCAATTTTGGCATAAAAAAAATCTAATGGTTGCAGCAAAAAAGAAAATTTTATACAAAAAAACAAACAAAAGTGGCACAAAAATGAATTTTCACATATTTTCAGAGCAACAAAAGAGACCTTTGAAAATGTCAGGAAAAAAATGTCAGGAGGTGTGAATAATAACAGTAGTTTTTTAAGAATCTCCCCCAGAATGTCTGGGTTTAAAAAATATGTTATTTTGCTGAACAATCCTTCCCCTTAACTCTATATCAGTGTTTACCAACCAGAATGCCTCCAAGTGTTGCAATACTTGGCATGCTGGGAGTTGAAGTTTTGCAAAAGCTGGAGGCACCCTATTAGCAGAGATTAGTGTGCAACATGGGTATGTAGCAGAGCTGAATGTGATTATGTGTAAGCATGACCACACACACATTCAACATTGTTAAATACACCTGATCACACACTCAGCTCTGCTAAATACACCTGATCACACACTCAGCTCTGCTTAATATACACACTCACACACTCAACTCTGCTACATACACACAACCACACACTCAGCACTGCTACATACACACATTCACATACTCAGCTCTGCTACATACACACAATCACACACTCAGCTCTGCTACATGCACACACTCACACACTCACCTCTGCTACATACACACAATCACACACTCAACTTTGCTACATACACACACTTACACACTCAGCTCTGCTACATACACACACTCACACACTTAGCTCTGCTACATACACACATATACACTCAGTTCTGCCACATACACACAATCACACACTCAACTTTGCCACATACACACACTTACACACTCAACTCTGCTACATACACACATTCACACACTAAAATCTGCTACATACACACACACTCAACTTTGCTATATACACACTCAGCTCTGCTACATACACACATTTACACATTCAACTCTTCTACATACACACTCACACTCAACTCCTGCTCCATATACACACTCAGCCCTGCTACACACACACTCACACACTCAACTCTACTACACATACATACTCAGCTTTGCTACATACACACATTCACACACTCAACTCTGCTACATACACACATTCACACACTCAGCTTTGTTACATACACACATTCACAAACTCAGCTCTGCTACATTCACACTCTTACACACTCATTTCTGCTACATACACACACTCAACTCTGCTACATACACACACACTTAACTCTACTACATTCACACACTTACACACTCAGCTCTATTAAATATACACACTCAACTCTGCTACATACACACACTGACACACTCAACTCTGCTACATACACACATTCACACACTAAACTCTGCTACATACACACACACGCACTCAACTCTGCTACATACATACACTCACACACTCAACTCTGCTATATATACACACTCAGCTCTGCTACATATACACATTCACACACTCAACTCTGTTACATACACTCATTTACACACTCAGCTCTGCTACATACACACACACTTACACACCTGCCTCTGCTACATACACACACTCACACCTAACAGCGATATCTTCTTGTCTCTCCCCGCGGGATGCAGTATGTTGGCCGAACTTCACAAAAGTTGCATCTAAGGACCAACCAACATAGAAGCAATATCAAAAAAGGTTATATGAAACATAGCATATCAAGACACATCACCCTGAAACACAAAGATACGAAAAATCCATTCTCCATTACTCCAATCGATTTTATTCCCAACCATAGTACCAACAGATTGGAGGAGTTGGGGAAAAGAGAGATGTTCTGGATGTATGAGGCCGTGGAACTAATCCACTAAGCCTACACACCATGGGGGGGCACCCTCAATTCCGGGGTTGTTGCAACCTAATGGTTTCACCAATCCATTAACGCATTATGAAAAATACTGGTTCTTAACCTGAACAGCTTGGACATAAAAAATACGAGTAGCTTGAACTAACAAGTGTTTTTCCAGAGATATGTCCCATACAATAAATATGATTAAAAATACGCTGTCCAAATATAGACAAATATATTAATCAGAAGATTTTATATGTGCTGAAAATCTTCGTAAAACTGAAAATCATCATCCTCTCTCACAATTTTTCAATTAATATAGTAGGTCAGAACCGACCTCTATTCTGTCATTTCATCTTAAGAAATACCAATACATTTATTCCAGTCAATAAGTATATTCTCTCTTCGAGAGTTCTACCACGGACTCTTAATATACGAATGATCCGGATTTCAGGTAGCGGTGGACATCGTCTGATTCCACCCATCGGGTCAGTTTGCATTTATTTTAGTCTCCTGAGAAACACTGTATATTTACATCAAATTTATGTGACCATACATCTGGCTTTTAAGACCCACCAGTTTTCCACACCCTGTTTTGCCTATCTGGTGTCTCTAAATGCTGCTGTAACCCCACTCAGCCTATCTGTCTTTACCTGTATTAAGCACCAAAGACGGAAAATCACATCTGTCCTATCTGGGCATTCAAAATCATCTGCTCACAGGCACCTAACAAAAGACTGCATCTGTGACCTCCGGCTATTCAATCCCGGTTGGTCTCCCATCCGTGACGGCACCTGCCGGTGTCTGTTGCGTTTCCTTTCCCATCCTGGAGAGTGTAGCATCCAGCCATCATTCCCTATTCTTGAACCAAGAGATATAAGATTAGGAATTCCCTAAAGGAGCTTTCCGTCTTTTAATTGTTGTAATTTCTCTCCCTTATGATTATTATTTTTTTTTTCTCCTATCCATTCTGTGAGACATAATCTCTTTTTTTATGAATGTTATATGATTGATTTTAAAAGTTCTTTTCTATATGTATATATTTTGAATTTGTCCGATACACCACCCGCCACAAATGTTTCGCGGGTTTTTCTATGTATAAATAAGCAAGGGAGCCAATCCCAGCCCAGTATTGGATCTGACGAAGAGGGGGTCTCCACCCCTCGAAACGCGCTATCCCTGCATCTTTGTGCCTGAATTAAGAACCTATTGCTTTATCGTACACCAGACCCATGGTTATCCTTACCTTGTAAAGGAGCGCTTTTGGAGCACCACGTTTTTCCGAGGATCTTCGATTCACATTCCCTGCTTCCCCTGCACAAACAGTGGTATATTCTTAGCTGTGGTCACCATGGCTACACTACACAGGTGCAATCTCCTGTACTCATCAAGAGCAGCTGGGGAGTTTGAATTTTACACAGTTTGAAGTCTGAACTGTGCCGGAAGTATTTCACCTGCACTATAACCTGATGTATTTTCCAGTTGAATCAGGTTAGACTGCGGGTGAAGGGGTGATCATAAGTGGTCTATAATCATTTCATTTTTTTAAAAAGGTACATGAAAAAGATTTTAAGAATCACAGAGATAATCTGACTGGCGACAGAAGCATAGTAATCTCCACAATCCAAATGGAAAATTAAATGCATGATTTAGAGCATCTTGCTAAGTGCAGTCCAAGATGGCTTATATTTGTGTTAAAAATATGGTCATCAAGCAAGATTTCTGTGGGTAAATGAAATGTACGCAGTTAATAAATTTGTGTGTACTAAATATGTCACTCCAAGGTACACCAAAACGTACACATCTGGAGGAAATGCTCCACCAGAATGTGGGCAAAAAAAGACGCAGAAAAACAGCTTGCGCAAAACTTTGCGCAAAAAAATTAAACACAAAACAGGGCTAAAATCTTTGATACATGTCTCCCAATGTGTGTAAGCACTCCCTTTTCCAATTTCCCCAAATAACAGGGGGGTGAAAGATATTGTAGGGAAAGAGTATAAAGAAAAAGGGGGGAGGTGTAGAATTCATTTGACTGATTTCACATTGGGGTGACCAAAACTAGGCAACCAGTACTACTCGCCAAGTTCGCACAAAAAAAGTCCCTTCCAGCAGCTCACAATTTATCAAAACCTGTGCAGAGGAAAAGTTGCCCAGTTGCCCATAGCAACCAATCAGCTTGCTTATTTTATTTTTAACAAGGCCTCTGCAAAATGAATTTGAATCTGAAAAATTAAATTAATCTGATTGGTTGCTATTGGCAACTGGTCAACTTTTCCTTTGCACAGATTTTTTTTTGCAGGGTCTGGAAAAAAGGTTCCCGGGATGTTTGGCACCAACCGTAGATGGAATAAAGATGTGGTGAGTCTCAGTTATGTAAAAGTGTTCTTTATTGCCGTATCAGACGCGTTTCGAGGTCTTGCACCTCTTTATCAATGATTATGGCATACATACATAAAAGCATTATCACTGGCTTTTTAAAGTTTCTAAAATGGGCGCCAGAGAGTACAATTGGATGAGTAAAAAGAGTGTCATAAGGCTGCGCTCTGGTGTGTTGTAGTGGCGCTGTCTGATGACATAGGAGTGTTTCATTCATAAAGTTTAAAAAAAGAAAAATCACTTTTGTTTAGCAGTAAAATGTGGCCATACATTAAATGCAAGGATTGCGAAAATGTTCCATGTTGTATGAGGAGGTATAGTGTTATGCGGTGATGCGAGTATGTCAGATGTGTTACTTCTGTTTTTAGCAATGGTTGGATGATGCGTGTCTGATGCCAGGTGGTGGAGATGTCCTATTGACAGAGATGCTGCGTGAGATGTCATTTGTCGGGCCGTTGCGCTTTTTTCTGCTAGATGGTGGGTACCATGGCTGGTTATTTCGTATCCATGTTTGTAACTATTTTTATTTATTTTTATTTTAATTTGTAGAAGAGAGGGTTTCGGTCCTTGATGCAGTTGTCTCTTATTGCTGGATGATCGGACGGGGATTGCTGTGCTGGTTATTACCAGGTGTGTGGTATGGTAGGTGTGTTTTGGTATATATGGATATGGGGATGGCAAAAGGATGCTGTGGTGCTGTCATGGCTTAGTTTGTGGAGAGGGGTGTTTTGTTAACGCTGGTGTGTATAGATGTGACAGCAGTGGTTTCATAAGATGGTACTGCAGCGCTTTAGAATGTATGGGCTTGTAGATGGGTGTTATTGATTGTTGGTGGATGGCATGCTGTATGTGACTGCAGCGGTGATCTCCAATGATGGTACTGCAGCGCTTAAAAATAGGGGGGGGAAGTGGCCTGTGGGTAGGTTGCGAGAGACGTGTGTGTAGTTGGTATTATGTTGTGTATGACATGCTGTACGCTATGTATGTGGGATAGGGGGTGTTCAATGGGCTGCCTGTGAAAAATGGGTGATAGGCTGTATTTTGTTGGGTTTTGGATTGGAGGACAGTATGTCGTGGGTTGGGTATTGTGTTGGGGTTGTGGAGTGGTTGGTATTTAGGGATTTTCGGATGATTTCCCATTTGGTGGTTTTCTGAAGATTTTCCAGTGTTGGATTCCGGGTGTATAAATTATTATATATTGTCAATATTTTCATTAAGGCCCAAGGGGGTTAAAGTGTTGATCTTGAAGATCCAAAATGACTCTCTCCTACAGAGTCTTTCAAATCTATCATTGCAGTTGTCCGATATCTGTTCGATTCCAGTGATTCTGAATTCTTTGAAGTTGTTGTTATGATTTTCAGTTGCGTGTCTGGATACGCTGTGTTTGGGAAATTTATGTGTGACATTGAAACGGTGTCCACTCATACGATTTCTTAGGGTTTGTGAGGTTCGTCCAACGTATTGTAGGCCACAGCCACATTCTATTAAATTAATGACATGGGTTGAGTTGCAGACTATTCTAGATTTTATTTTGAATGTTTCGCCTGTTTGGTTGCTTTTGAACGTTTTTGCATTGTGGTTGATGTTTATACATAATTTACAGTTTCTTACTCCGCATCTGAAGCATCCATTTTGGTCCATGGTTGTATTCTTCATCTGTTTGTTCTTCTCTAAGGCGACTGGGAGCTACCATGTTTTTTATGGTTTTTGCACGTCTGTATGTGAATCCTGGTTTATTTGGAAGTACTTTTTTGAGAATGGGGTCTTGCAATAGAATCTTCCAATGTGTTTCCATTATGTTATTGATTTTTTTGTTTGTCCGCAGTATAATCCGTAATAAAGTTGTACTTGTATTGTTCTTGTCCTTGTGGATGTATATGTTTTTTCATAGGCTGCTTGAATTATTTTTTTGGGATAGCCTTTTTCCAATAGTCTTTTTTTTTATAATTTTGCTCTGTGATACAAAATCTGTAAGTTTGGTGCAATTTCTATGAAGTCTATGAAATTGACCAAAGGGAATGTTTTTTTTTCCATTTATGGTAATGACAGCTGTTGTATTCTAGAAGGCTGTTACAGTCCACGCTTTTGAAATAAGTTTTTGTGATGATTGTTGATTTTTCAGAAGTAAGCTAAAGGTCCAAATATTCTATGGATGTGGCATTGCATTTGCCCGTTAGATTTAGGTGCCATGTATTGGTGTTGAGGTATGCCATGAAGTTTTGGAATGATTCTATCGAACCTTCCCAGATGAAGAGAAGATCGTCAATGTATCTTTTATACAGGATGATGTTATTTCTCCACTGGTGTGTGCTGTAAATGAGTTGTTCTTCATAGGCTCCCATGTAGAGATTTGCAAAGGATAAGGCAAAACGTGTGCCCATTGCCGTGCCTGTGGTTTGTCTATATATCTTGCCTTCAAACTGGAAGTGGTTGTGTTCTAAAATGAATTTTATGCTGTCGGTAATGAAATTCCTTTGTTCCTGTGGCATTGTTTGATCTTTTTCTAGGATGGATTTGATTACGTCCATGCCTTTTTGATGAGGGATGTTTGAGTACAAAGCTGCCACATCCAGAGTTGCCCATTTGTAATTTGATTTCCATTCTTGTTCACCAAGGTTCTGAATAAGATTAGGGGTGTCTTTTAGATGTGATGTGAGATTGACAACATATTTTTGTAAAAGGAGATCTACATATTGTGAAAGGTTACTTGTTACTGAGCCAATCCCAGAAATTATGGGTCGGCCGGGAGGATTCTTTTGATCCTTATGGACCTTTGGCAGATGGTAGAACGTGGGGGGTTTTGGGTTTTTGATTTTGAGATGTTCTTTTTCTTTTTTGTTGAGAACCCCACTTTGGAATGCTTCTATCATGCGGTGACATCTTTCTTAGTATTGTTTGATGGGGTCTTCAGGGAGGGCAACATAATAGTCTGAGTCAGAAATGATTCTGCTATATATGTTGTTCGATCTTGAATGACTACTCCACCTCCCTTGTCAGCACTGCATATGACTATTCTCCTGTTTTCTGCCAATGATTTTATGGCTGCTGCTTGATTTTGTGTTATGTTTCCTTTTCTTTTATATGTCTCCTTTTTGTTATTGTTTATATTCCGAAATTCGTCAGAGACCAATGTGAAAAATGTTTCCAGAAACGGACCCTTATGATGTGTAGGGTAAATTGTGGACTTGGTCTTTAGATCTGTGTGAATGGGAGGTGGGATCAAACAGATGGCAGTGTTGTTTTCTGAAGGAGGGACTGGTGTTTGTTGAGTGATCATGGCAAAATGTCTGGTTAGTGTTAATTTTCTTCTATATTTATTCAGATCCACAAAAAGTTTGAATTCATCTATTTTTCCGTTAGGACAGAAGGAGAGTCCTTTGCTTAGGACTTCTCGTTCTGCCTCTTTTAGGTTATGACTAGACAGATTGAATATTTCTAGTACCTTTTCTTGTTCTTTTTTGTGTTTCTGTTGCTGTTTCTTTCTTTTTCCTCGGCATCCTCGTTTTGTTCTTCTTCTGGTGTTTTTCTTTTCATTCGTGCCGGACTGTAGTAGTTTGTTATTAGTTTGGTTACCGGGTCGGCTCGTGCTTGATGCGTCGGAGTGGGGGTCATTTGAGTGGGAAGTTCCAAAAAATGAGGTGATGACATATTCTCTAATATGTGAATTACCAGCTTATCGAGTGTGCTGCCACACATCTCGAGCAACCCGGACAGCTGCACCGCAAACAACATCCAAAGGGATCATATCTACCAGACGTGTACAAGGTTGTTGTGTGCCAACACAACCTTGCAAGGTGAGATCATCATTCATATCCACCTATTTCTTCCACCTTGTACAAACATACTGCCCAATAGGAAGCTCTGTTTTTGTATTTTTGTATACAGCCCCACCATTTCCTGATCGGACCACAGATCCAGTGGATTCCAAATGTACCAATAGACTTCCTACCCACCAGCGTCACGGTCTGCAATCCGAGACGCAAACCTTTGGGAGCAGGTCCCCTAAACATTGAGCATCCATACGTGGCAGTTAATTTCCTACCTACTATTCAAGAAGCATATGAACTTCCACTATTCCCTTTATTTATTGTGCGCACCAAAGACTTATACCTACTATTCTACCAGCATATGAACTTTTACATTTGTTTTCAACTTTTTTTTTTATTATTGATATTATTATTTGTGTAACACTGTGACAAATGTACTCAAATTGCATGCAATCTCTGTGACTAGTTGCAAACCTCTCACGTCCACACACATCATGCATCTGCTGGGGAGCCAAGCGCACCCTTTGGATAGATGTATTAAGGTCGACCAAAATTACACACTAAAAACAAAAGCAAAAACCTAAATGCAAACAAAATAAACCACACTCACCCACAACAAGTACATAATACAAACGTTCAGACAAATCCACAGAAATCAACTATTCCCTAAAAAAAACACAGTGCCCACATCCATCACCGAAATATGGATTACTGCGCTAACAGGTTAAATGAAAGAGATAGGCTAGTGGAGCTATCCATCCCAACGGCCATCTCAGGAAAAAAATCAGATGAGCACCAAACCACAAATGATACTACGGTGACAAATACAAAACTGGACCTACCATCCGCATTTTTGGACTTGGAAAAATTATTGAAGAATGAGGTCCAACATCACCTTGACCTCAAATATATGAGAATCTACCTACAAAACAACATAGTCCCCAGAGGGCTGCGCCTAAGACAGGAAGCAGCATTTAAAAATGACGACCTCTTTGTAGAAAAATGGGAAACCCTAATACACAGCTTTTCAATGGAAATGATGAGTACACTATGTGAAAAAAGAGAAGAACTGTGTAAAGATCTAGATATCAAAATAAAAGAAAGCATCTCACAACTTGAACCATACAAAAATGGACGTGATTTCATCAGAATGGATAGATTACTCACAATACGAATCCTGAACATTGAAAAAGAAACCTTGGAGAGGAAGACAAAAAAATTTGAAAGAGACCAAAATGATTATGAATCAAAAAACATTACATTTTGGAAAAAGAAAAATGATGTACACAAGGAGACTAATGATGAAACAAACCTCGCCGTCGAGAACGAATAACGGAAGGGCTTTTTTCTACACACGATTCCATTGGAAAAAAGGCCCCAACACACAAAACAACAAGAAAAAAACAACTCCAGGAGAAAGGACACAACCTTTTGAAAGAAAGGATGTGGATACCACAAAAAGAGGTACCCCGAAACCAAAGAGCAACATCCATACCTTGGGGGAATTCCCACTTCTATCCAAAAAACTCACAAAAAGAATACCTCCTCCCTTATCCTCACATATATCCGAAGATGGATATAATGGAACTCAAGGGAAGGAATCAAAGAAACCAAAAGAATCAAACAACATAGAAACATTATGTGAGAATAACCATACAACCAACCTAACCAAAACTGGAAGATGTAAGCATCCCACAGAGGAGCTGGACCATCCCACACCACTAGGTGACAAGGATTTGGAAACCCTGTTACAACAAGCTAGAGAATGCACCTCTCTAGCACTCCCTCCTACATCTTTCTTACATTTATCACCGGAGCCAAGTGAACCCCCACACGAGAACATGGCATTCCAACCCACCACCCCATCGGACACCCCCTTCAATCTATCATGCATTACCGTGTACGATACTCCGAGAGGAGAATTCTACGGAGGCTCACAACAGAACTTCAACCCACAAGAAGATAACATATTAGAGAATATGTCATCACCTCATTTTTTGGAACTTCCCACTCAAATGACCCCCACTCCGACGCACCAAGCACGAGCCGACCCGGTAACCAAACTAATAACGAACTACTACAGTCCGGCACGAATGAAAAGAAAAACACCAGAAGAAGAACAAAACGAGGATGCCGAGGAAAGAGAAAGAAACAGCAACAGAAACACGAAAAAGAACAAGAAAAAGTACTAGAAATATTCAATCTGTCTAGTCATAACCTAAAAGAGGCAGAACGAGAAGTCCTAAGCAAAGGACTCTCCTTCTGCCCTAACAGAAAAATAGATGAATTCAAACTTTTTGTGGATCTGAATAAATATAGAAGAAAATTAACACTAACCAGACATTTTGCCATGATCACTCAACAAACACCAGTCCCTCCTTCAGAAAACAACACTGCCATCTGTTTGATCCCACCTTCCATTCACACAGATCTAAAGCCCAAGTCCACGTTTTACCCTACACATCATAAGGGTCCGTTTCTGGAAACATTTTTCACATTGGTCTCTGACGAATTTCGGAATATAAACAATAACAAAAAGGAGACATATAAAAGAAAAGGAAACATAACACAAGATCAAGCAGCAGCCATAAAATCAATGGCAGAAAACAGGAGAATAGTCATACGCAGTGCTGACAAGGGAGGTGGAGTAGTCATTCAAGATCGAACAACATATATAGCAGAAGCACTCAGAATCATTTCTGACTCAGACTATTATGTTGCCCTCCCTGAAGACCCCATCAAACAATACCAAGAAAGATGTCACCACATGATAGAAGAAGCATTCCAAAGTGGGGTTCTCAACAAAAAAGAAAAATAACATCTCAAAATCAAAAACCCAAAAACCCCCACGTTCTACCATCTGCCAAAGGTCCATAAGGATCAAAAGAATCCTCCCGGCTGACCCATAATTTCTGGGATTGGCTCAGTAACAAGTAACCTTTCACAATATGTAGATCTCCTTTTACAAAAATACATTGTCAATCTCACATCTAAAAGACACCCCTAATCTTATTCAGATCCTTGGTGAACAAGAATGGAATCAAATTACAAATGGGCAACTCTGGATGTGGCAGCTTTGTACTCAAACATCCCTCATCAAAAATGTAATCAAATCCATCCTAGAAAAAGACCAAACAATGCCACAGGAACAAAGGAATTTCATTACCGACAGCATAAAATTCATTTTAGAACACAACCACTTCCAGTTTGAAGGCAAGATATATAGACAAACCACAGGCACGGCAATGGGCACACGTTTTGCCTCATCCTTTGCAAATCTCTACATGGGAGCCTATGAAGAACAACTCATTTACAGCACACACCAGTGGAGAAATAACATCATCCTGTATAAAAGATACATTGACGATCTTCTCTTCATCTGGGAAGGTTCGATAGAATCATTCCAAAACTTCATGGCATACCTCAACACCAATACATGGCACCTAAATCTAACGGGCAAATGCAAAGCAAAGGCAAAAGATATTAACATGAAACTTGGCATACATGTTACTTATATGTCAACAACAAAGATATGATAGATGATTTAACCCTTAATCAACCCCATTTGCCAGGGTCAGGGTTTTTGTTTAAAGTCTCATACAAGTCTATGGAAAATATATGTTACTGCATAACTTTCCAAATGGCTGGAGATATTTTGATAATACTTGGTCAAATGTCTTTTATAGGATAACTTAAACTATGGGATAGTTAATTTAACCCTTAACTACCCCCATTTGTGAGGGTCGGGGTTTTTGTTTAAAATCCCATGCAAATCATTGGGAAATGTATGTTCCCACATAACTTCCATGCAGCTGGAGATATTTCAATAATACCTGATACACATATTACTTATATGTCAAATAAAAAGATATGATAGTTAAATTAACCTTACACCATACACCATACACCCTTATATAAAAGATGGGTTTTTGTTTCAAGTCCCATGCAAGTATATGGGACTTCCAGTACCTTACTCCACAAGCTCCGTTCTGCATCTCCTGGTGAATGTGTCAATCTGGCTTGCAAGCCACACCCCATCTTACATAGACAAGCCCACATTTTAAGCCCCACTCCTTATATTATCTACCCTTTTTGTGCATCGGTCTGGCTTGCAAATCACGCCCAGTCCCACAAAGCCATGTCCCCTTCTATTTTCAGCATACAATATCTTCATCACAAATCAGTCCCATCTGAGGACAGGATATGAGGATGGGACATAAGGTCGGGATATGAGGACAGGATATGAGGATGGGATATGAGGACGGTATATAAGGTTGGGATATAAAGATGGGATGTGAGGATAGGATATGAGGATGGGATATAAGGTCGGGATATGAGGATGGGATATGAGGTCAAGATAGGAGGTGGGAATATGAGGACAGGATATAAGGATGGCATATGAGGTTGAGATATGAGGACAGAATATGAGAATGGAATATGAGGACGGGATTGGAGGTCGAGATATGAGGACAGGTTTTGAGGATGGGATATGAGGATAGCATATGAGGTCGGGATATGAGGACAGGATGTGAAGTCGGGATATGAGGAAGGGATATGAGGTTGGGACATAAGGACGGGATATGGGGTCAGCATATGAGGAAGGGATATGAGAATAGTATATGAGGTTCGGATAAGAGGATGGGATATAAGGTCGGGATATGGGGTAGGGATATGAGGACAAGATGTGAGGACGGGATGTGAGGTCGGGATATGAGGACAGGATAAGAGGATGGGATACAAGGTCGGGATATGAGGTAGGGATATGAGGACAAGATGTGAGGACAGGATGTGAGGTCGGGATATGAGGACAGGATATTAGGTCATGATAAGAGGACGGATATGAGGACGGGATATGAGGTTGGGATATGAGGAAGGGATATGAGGATGGGATAGGAGGTCGAGATAGGAGGTCGGGATAGGAGGTCGAGATATGAGAATGGATATGAGGTCGGGATATGAGGACAGAATATGAGGTCAAGATAGGAGGACAGGATAGGAGGTCAGGATATGAGGACGGGATATGAGGTCGGAATAGGAGGACAGGCTATGAGGACAGGATATGAGGACAGAATATGAGGACAGGATATGAGGTTGAAATAGGAGGACGGGATAGGAGGTCGGGATATGAGGATGGGATATAAGGTTGAGATAGGAGGAGGGGATAGGAGATCAGGATATGAGGACAGGATATGAGGTCAGGATGGAAGGTCGGGATAGGAGGTAAGGATAGGAGGTGGAGATATGAGGTCGGGATATGAGGACAGGATATAAGGACATGATATGAGGTTGAAATAGGAGGATGGGATATGAGGTTGAGATATGAGAACTGGATAGGAGGATGGGATATGAGGTTATGATATGAGGACGGGATATGAGGATAGCATATGAGATCGGGATATGGGGACGTGATATGAGGATAGCATATGAGGATGGGATATGAGGATGGGATATGAGGATGGGATATAAGGACGGGATATGAGGTTGGGATATGAGGACGGGACATGAGGACGGAATATGTGGTCGAGATATGGGGACGGGATATGGGGTTGGGCTATGAGGACAGGGCATGAACAGGATAGGAGGTGGAGATAGGAGGACGGGATAGGAGGTAGTGATATATGCACGGGAAAGGAGGATGGGATATGAGGTCGAGAAAGGAGGTTGGGATAGGAGGTCAGCATAGGTCGGGATAGGAGGTCAGGATAGGAGGTTAAGATATGAGGTAGAGATATGAGGACGATATGAGGAAGGGATGTAAGGATGGGATAAAAGGACGGCATATAAGGTCGGTATATGAGGACGGGATGTTAGGTTGAGACATGAGGACGGGATATGAGGTCAGGATATGAGAACAGCAAATGAGGATGGGATATGAGGATAGCAAATGAGGTCAGGAAATGAGGACAGGATATGAGGTCGGGTTATGAGGATGGGATATGAGGTCAGGATATGAGGTCGGAATATGAATACAGCATATGAGGTTGGAATATGAGGATGAGATTTAAGGTCGGGATATGAGGACGGGATATAAGGTCAGGATATAAGGTCGGGATATGAGTAAAGCATATGAGGATGGGATATGAGGATAGCATATGAGGACGGGAAATGACGACAGGATATGAGGTCAGAATATGAGGATGGGATATGAGAATAGTATATGAGGACAGGATATTAGGTCAGGATATGGGGATGGGACATAAGGTCAGGATATAAGGTCGGGATATGAGTACAGCATATGAGGATGGGATATGAGGATAGCATATGAGGACGGGAAATGACGACAGGATATGAGGTCAGAATATGAGGATGGGATATGAGAATAGTATATGAGGACAGGATATTAGGTCAGGATATGGGGATGGGACATAAGGTCAGGATATAAGGTCGGGATATGAGTACAGCATATGAGGATCGGATATGAGGATAGCATAAGAGGACAGGATATGAGGTCAGGATATGAGTATGGGACATAAGGACGGGATATGAGGTTGCAATATGAGGACGAGATATAAGGTCGGGATATGAGGACAGGATATGAGGACGTGATATGAGGTCGGGTTATAAGGACGGGATATAAGGACGGCATATATGGTCGGGATGTGAGGTTGAGATATGAGGAAGGGATATGAGGTCGGGATATAAGGATGGGATAGGAGGATAGCATAGGGGGACAGGATATGAGGATGGGATATGAGTTTGGGATATGAGGATGGCATATAAGGATAGAATATGAGGATAGCATATGAGGACAAGATATTAGGTCGGAATATAAGGACAGAATAAGAGGATGGGATATGAGGTTGAGATAGGAGGACGGGATAGGAGGATGGTATATGAGGTCAGGATACGGGAATGGGATATGAGGTCAAGATAGGTCAAAACATTTCAGTTTTTGAGTTCAAAATACAGGCCTACCTCCTCCCCTTCAGCCTGCCTGTCCATCTCCTAAAATCCCCTTTTTAATAATTATAAGCTCCTCCTTTGAGAAAAGCATTGAAAAAAGTGCAAACAGTAAAGTTGCCAGATGCTACCATCCTTTCATCCATTTGTCCTTCTACACCTATTTTGCCAAACCATCATGCACTCATTCTGTTTTCATGTTTCCAAGTTATCAGACTACCTGGCCCCTAAAATATGGATTATAAAAGAGTAGCAGCATACGGAACAATTACACATTTTTAACCCAAAACCCCATTAGAGTTTTTAAGTTCAAAATTCTTGCCTATCTCCTCCCCTTCAGCCTGGCTGTCCATCTCCAAAAATACACTTTTTAACAATAATACGCTCCTCTATTGCTTTGAAAAAATGCAAACAGTAAGGTTGTCATATGCTGCTATCCTTTCATCCATTTGTCCTTCCACACCTATTTTCCCAATCCATCTTACACACTTAATGTTCTAATGTCGCCAAGTTATCGGATTACCTGGCCCAAAAATTATGGATTATAAAAGGGTAGCAGTGAAGGGAATATTACACATTTTCAACCCAAAAACCCATTTGAGTTTTTAAATTCAAAATACATGCCTACCTCCTCCCCTTCAGCCTGCCTGTCCATCTCCAAAAATACCTTTTTGTTAACATTTATAAGCTGCTCTTTTTCTTTGGAAAAATAAACAAGCAAACAGTAAATTTTCCATATGCAGCTATTCTTTCATCCATTTGTCCTTCTACACCTATTTTCCCAAACCATGCACTCATACTGTTCTCATATCGCCAAGTTATCGGAGTACCTAGCCCAAAAATGATGGCTTATAAAAGGGTAGCAGCATAAAGGAAAATTGCACATTTTGAACCCAAAAACCCATTCAAAATACAGGCCTACGTCCTCCCCTTCAGCCTGCCTGTCCATCTCCAAATTTACCCTTTTCAATAATTTTACGCTCCTCCTTTGCATTGAAAAAAGCAAACAGTAAAGTTGCCATATGCAGCCATCCTTTCATCCATTTGTTCTTCTGCACCTATTTTCCAAAACCATGCACTCATACTGTTATCATGTCGCCAAGTTATTAGACTACCTGGCCCAAAAATTATGGATTATAAAAGGGTAGCAGCATAAGGGAAAATTACCGTATTTATTGGGGTGTACCACTTACCGGCCTATAACACGCACCCTCATTTTACCAAGGATATTTGGGTAAAAAAAGTTTTTTACCCAAATATCCTTCATAAAATGAGGGTGCGTGTGTGTGCATGTGTATACCCCGATACACTGCTTCTCACCCCACAGAGCCCCCAGGAAAGGGAGGGGAGGAGAGGCCGTCGCTGCCTGCTTCTCTCCCCCTGCCTTTCCTGGGGTCTAGAGCCCTGCTACCGCCGCTTCTCTCCCCCTGCTATCATCGTCGCTGCCCCTTCTCTCCCCCTGGCTATCAGTGCCGCTGTCCCATCGCCAGCGCCGATAGCCAGGGGGAGAGAAGCGGCGCCGGCAATGGGGCAGCAGCACCGATAGCCAGGGGGAGATCAGGGGCAGCGGACCCATTGCCGGCTCCGCTGCCCCGTTGCCTCCCCCATCCCTAGTTGTATAATTACCTGTTGCCAGGGTCGGGTCCGCGCTGCTTCAGGCCTACGGTGTCCGTCCCCTGCATCATTGCTATGCGTTGCAAGACGCAATGATGAGTGACGTCACTCGTCATTGCGCCGTGCCATGCAGCGCATAGCAACAGCGCATGGGATGCACACCGGAGGCCTGAAGCAGCGCTGACCTGACCCCAGCAACACATAATTATACAACCGGGGATGGGGGAGGCAACGGGGCAGCGGCGCCGGCAATGGGTGCAGCCCCTTCTTTCCCCCTGTCTGTCGACATCGCTGCACCATTGCCGGCGCCGTTTCTCTCCCCCTGGCTATCGGCGCCGGCAATGGGGCAGCGGCACTGATAGCCAGGGGGAGAGAAGGGGCAGCAGCGCCGATAGCAGGGGTAACCATCATACACTTATACTGTTTTCACTTTGCCAAGTTATCGGACAACCTGGCCCCAAAATTATGGATTATAAAAGCATAGCAGCATAAGGGAAAAATACACATTTTGAACCCAAAAACCCATTTGAGTTTTTAAGTTCAAAATACAGGCCTACCTCCTCCCCTACAGCCTACCTGTCCATCTCCAAAAATACCCTTTTTAATAATTATACGCTCCTCCTTTGCATTGAAAAAAAGCAAACAGTAAAGTTGCCAGATGCGGCCATCCTTTCATCCATTTGTCCTTCTGTATCTATTTTCCCAAACCATGCACTCATACTGTTATTATGTCGCCAAGTAATTAGACTACCTGGCCCCAAAATTATGGATTATAATAGGATAGCAGCATAAGTTAAAAATACACATTTTGAACCCAAAAACCCATTTGAGTTCTTAAGTTCAAAATACAGGCCTACCTCCTCCCCTTCAGCCTGCCTGTCCATCTCCAAAAATACCTTTTTTAATAATTATACACTCTTCATTTGCTTTGGAAAAACAAACAGTTAAGTTGCCATATGCTGCTATCCTTTCATCCATTTGTCCTTCTACACCTATGTTCCCAAACCATCATACACTCATACTGTTTTCACTTTGCCAAGTTATCGGACAACCTGGCTCCAAAATTATGGATTATAAAAGGATAGCAGCATAAGGGAAAAATACACATTTTGAACCCAAAAACCCATTTGAGTTTTTAAGTTCAAAATACAGGCCTACCTCCTCCCCATCAGCCTGCCTGTCCATCTCCAAAAATACCCTTTTTTAATAATTATGCACTCTTCATTTGCTTTGGAAAAACAAACAGTTAAGTTGCCATATGCTGCTATCCTTTCATCGATTTGTGCTTCTACACCTATGTTCCCAAACCATCATACACTCATACTGTTTTCACTTTGCCAAGTTATCGGACAACCTGGCCCCAAAATTATGGATTATAAAAGGATAGCAGCATAAGGGAAAAATACACATTTTGAACCAAAAAACCCATTTGAGTTTTTAAGTTCAAAATACAGGCCTACCTCCTCCCCCACAGACTGCCTGTCCATCTCCAAAAATACCCTTTTTAATAATTATACGCTCCTCCTTTGCATTGAAAAAAAGCAAACAGTAAAGTTCCCAGATGCGGCCATCCTTTCATCCATTTGTCCTTCTGCATCTATTTTCCCAAACCATGCACTCATTATGTCGCCAAGTTATTAGACTACCTGGCCCAAAAATTATGGATTATAAAAGTTTAGCAGCATGAGGGAAAATTACCGTATTTATCGGGGTGTACCACGCACCGGCCTATAACACGCACCCTCATTTTACCAAGGATATTTGCGTAAAAAAAGTTTTTTACCCAAATATCCTTCATAAAATGAGGGTGCGTGTGTGTGCATGTGTATACCCCGATACAATGCTTCTCACCCCACAGAGCCCCCAGGAAAGGCAGGGGGAGAGAGGCCATCGCTGCCTGCTTCTCTCCTCCTGCCTTTCCTGGGGTCTAGAGCCCTGCTACCGCCGCTTCTCTCCCCCTGCTATCGGCGCCGCTGCCCCTTCTCTCCCCCTGGCTATCGGTGCTGCTGTCCCATTGCCAGCGCCGATAGCCAGGGGGAGAGAAGCGGCGCCGGCAATGGGGCAGCGGCACCGATAGCCAGGGGGAGATAAGGGGCAGCGGACCCATTGCTGGCGTCGCTGCCCCGTTGCCTCCCCCATCCCTAGTTGTATAATTACCTGTTGCCGGGGTCGGGTCCGCGCTGCTTCAGGCCTCCGGTGTGCGTCCCCTGCATCATTGCTATGCGTTGCGAGACGCTATGACGAGTGACGTCACTCATCATTGCGCCGCGCCATGCAGCGCATAGCAACGACGCAGGGAATGCACACCGGAGGCCTGAAGCAGCACTGACCCGACCCCAGCAACAGGTAATTATACAACCGGGGATGGGAGAGGCAACGGGGCAACGGTACCGGCAATGGGTGCCGCTGCCCCTTCTTTCCCCCGGTCTGTCGACGCCGCTGCCCCATTGCCGGCGCCGTCTCTCTCCCCCTGGCTATCGGCGCCGGCAATGGGGCAGCGGCACTGATAGTCAGGGGGAGAGAAGGGGCAGCAGCGCCGATAGCAGGGGTAGCCATCATACACTCATACTGTTTTCACTTTGCCAAGTTATCGGACAACCTGGCCCCAAAATTATGGATTATAAAAGGATAGCAGCATAAGGGAAAAATACACATTTTGAACCCAAAAACCCATTTGAGTTTTTAAGTTCAAAATACAGGCCTACCTCCTCCCCATCAGCCTGCCTGTCCATCTCCAAAAATACCCTATTTTAATAATTATGCACTCTTCATTTGCTTTGGAAAAACAAACAGTTAAGTTGCCATATGCTGCTATCCTTTCATCAATTTGTGTTTCTACACCTATGTTCCCAAACCATTATACACTCATACTGTTTTCACTTTGCCAAGTTATCGGACAACCTGGCCCCAAAATTATGGATTATAAAAGGATAGCAGCATTAGTGAAAAATACACATTTTGAACCCAAAAACCCATTTGAGTTTTTAAGTTCAAAATACAGGCCTACCTCCTCCCCTACAGCCTGCCTGTCCATCTCCAAAAATACCCTTTTTAATAATTATACGCTCCTCCTTTGCATTGAAAAAAACAAACAGTAAAGTTCCCAGATGCGGCCATCCTTTCATCCATTTGTCCTTCTGCATCTATTTTCCCAAACCATGCACTCATACTGTTATTATGTCGCCAAGTAATTAGACTACCTGGCCCAAAAATTATGGATTATAAAAGGGTAGCAGCAGAAGGGAACATTGCCGTATTTATCGGGGTGTACAACGCACCGGCCTATAACACGCACCCTCACTTTACCAATGATATTTGGGTAAAAAAAATGTTTTACCCAAATATCCTTCATAAAATGAGGGTGCGTGTGTGTGCATGTGTATACTACGATACACTGCTTCTCACCCCACAGAGCCCCCAGGAAAGGCAGGGGGAGAGAGGCCGTCGCTGCCTGCTTCTCTCCCCCTGCCTTTCCTGGGGTCTAGAGCCCTGCTACCGCCGCTTCTCTTCCCCTGCTATCGGCGCCGCTGCCCCTTCTCTCCCCCTGGCTATCGGTGCCGCTGTTCCATTGCCAGCGCCGATAGCCAGGGGGAGAGAAGCGGCGCCAGCAATGGGGCAGCGGCACCGATAGCCAGGGGGAGATAAGGGGCAGCGGCACCCATTGCCGGCGCCGCTGCCCCGTTGCATCCCCCATCCCTAGTTGTATAATTACCTGTTGCCGGGGTCGGGTCCGCTCTGCTTCAGGCCTCCGGTGTGCGTCCCCTGCATCATGGCTATGCGTTGCGAGACGCAATGACGAGTGACGTCACTCGTCATTGAGCCGCGCCATGCAGCGCATAGCAACGATGCAGGGGATGCACACCGGAGGCCTGAAGCAGCACTGACCCGACCCCAGCAACAGGTAATTATACAACCGGGAATGGGGGAGGCAACGGGGCAACGGGGCAGCGGCGCCGGCAATGGGTGCCGCTGCCCCTTCTTTCCCCCTGTCTGTGGATGCCGCTGGCCCATTGCCGGCGCCGTT
This sequence comes from Hyla sarda, assembly GCF_029499605.1. Taxonomy (NCBI): domain Eukaryota; kingdom Metazoa; phylum Chordata; class Amphibia; order Anura; family Hylidae; genus Hyla; species Hyla sarda. Next base: position 78,939,085 of record NC_079197.1, on the reverse strand, counting down.
TCTCTCCCCCTGGCTATCGGCGTCGGCAATGGGGCAGCGGCACTGATAGCCAGGGGGAGAGAAAGGGGCAGCAGCGCCGATAGCAGGGGTAAACATCATACACTCATACTGTTTTCACTTTGACAAGTTATCGGACAACCTGGCCCCAAAATTATGGATTATAAAAGGATAGCAGCATAAGGGAACAATACACATTTTGAACCCAAAAACCCATTTGAGTTTTTAAATTCAAAATACAGGCCTACCTCCTCCCCTACAGCCTGCCTGTCCATCTCCAAAAATACCCTTTTTAATAATTATACGCTCCTCCTTTGCATTGAAAAAAAGCAAACAGTAAAGTTCCCAGATGCGGCCATCCTTTCATTCATTTGTCCTTCTGCATCTATTTTCCCAAACCATGCACTCATACTAATATTATGTTGCCAAGTTATTAGACTACCTGGCCCAAAAATTATGGATTACAAAAGGATAGCAGCATTAGTGAAAAATACACATTTTGAACCCAAAAATCCATTTGAGTTTTTAAGTTCAAAATACAGGCCTACCTCCTCCCCTACAGCCTGCCTGTCCATCTCCAAAAATACCCTTTTTAATAATTATACGCTCCTCCTTTGCATTGAAATAAAGCAAACAGTAAAGTTGCCAGATGCGGCCATCCTTTCATCCATTTGTCCTTCTGCATCTATTTTCCCAAACCATGCACTCATACTGTTATTATGTCGCCAAGTAATTAGACTACCTGGCCCAAAAATTATGGATTATAAAAGGGTAGCAGCAAAAGGGAACATTACCGTATTTATCGGGGTGTACAACGCACCGGCCTATAACACGCACCCTCATTTTACCAAGGATATTTGGGTAAAAAAAGTTTTTACCCAAATATCCTTCATAAAATGAGGGTGCGTGTGTGTGCATGTGTGTACCCCGATACACTGCTTCTCAACCCACAGAGCCACCAGGAAAGGCAGGGGGAGAGAGGCCGTCGCTGCCTGCTTCTCTCCCCCTGCCTTTCCTGGGGTCTAGAGCCCTGCTACCGCCGCTTCTCTCCCCCTGCTATCGGCGCCGCTGCCCCTTCTCTCCCCCTGGCTATCGGTGCCGCTCTCCCATTGCCAGCGCCGATAGCCAGGGGGAGAGAAGCGGCGCCGGTAATAGGGCAACGGCACCGATAGCCAGGAAGGCATAAGGGGCATCGGCACCCATTGCCGGCGCCGCTGCCCGTTGCCTCCCCCATCCCTAGTTGTATAATTACCTGTTGCCGGGGTCGGGTCCGAGCTGCTTCAGGCCTCTGTTGTGCGTCCCCTGCATCATTGCTATGCGTTGCGAGACGCAATGACGAGTGACGTCTCTCGTCATTGCGCCGCGCCATGCAAAGCATAGCAACGACGCAGGGAATGCACACCGGAGGCCTGAAGCAGCGCTGACCCGACCCCAGCAACAGTTAATTATACAACCGGGGATGGGGGAGGCAACGGGGCAGCGGCGCCGGCAATGGGTGCCGCTGCCCCTTCTTTCCCCCTGTCTGTCGACATCGCTGCCCCATTGCCGGCGCCGTTTCTCTCCCCCTGGCTATCGGCGCCGGCAATGGGGCAGCGGCACTGATAGCCAGGGGGAGAGAAGGGGCAGCAGCGCCGATAGCAGGGGTAACCATCATACACTCATACTGTTTTCACTTTGCCAAGTTATCGGACAACCTGGCCCCAAAATTATGGATTATAAAAGGATAGCAGCATAAGGGAAAAATGCACATTTTGAACCCAAAAACCCATTTGAGTTTTTAAGTTCAAAATACAGGCCTACCTCCTCCCCTACAGCCTGCCTGTCCATCTCCAAAAATAGCCTTTTAATAATTATACGCTCCTCCTTTGCATTGAAAAAAAGCAAACAGTAAAGTTGCCAGATGCGGCCATCCTTTCATCCATTTGTCCTTCTGCATCTATTTTCCCAAACCACACACTCATACTGTTATTATGTCGCCAAGTAATTCGACTACCTGGCCCAAAAATTATGGATTATAAAAGGATAGCAGCATAAGGGAAAAATACACATTTTGAACCCAAAAACCCATTTGAGTTTTTAAGTTCAAAATACAGGCCTACCTCCTCCCCTACAACCTGCCTGTCCATCTCCAAAAATAGCCTTTTAATAATTATACGCTCCTCCTTTGCATTGAAAAAAAAGCAAACAGTAAAGTTGCCAGATGCGGCCATCCTTTCATCCATTTGTCCTTCTGCATCTATTTTCCCAAACCATGCACTCATACTGTTATTATGTCGCCAAGTAATTAGACTACCTGGCCCAAACCTTATGAATTATAAAAGGATAGCAGCATTAGTGAAAAATACACATTTTGAACCCAAAAACCCATTTGAGTTTTTAAGTTCAAAATACAGGCCTACCTCCTCCCCTACAGCCTGCCTGTCCATCTCCAAAAATACCCTTTTTAATAATTATACGCTCCTCCTTTGCATTGAAAAAAAGAAAACAGTAAAGTTGCCAGATGCGGCCATCCTTTCATCCATTTGTCCTTCTGCATCTTTTTTCCCAAACCATGCACTCATACTGTTATTATGTCGCCAAGTAATTCGACTACCTGGCCCAAACATTATGAATTATAAAAGGATAGCAGCATTAGTGAAAAATACACATTTTGAACCCAAAAACCCATTTGAGTTTTTAAGTTCAAAATACAGGCCTACCTCCTCCCCTACAGCCTGCCTGTCCATCTCCAAAAATACCCTTTTTAATAATTATACGCTCCTCCTTTGCATTGAAAAAAAGCAAAACAGTAAAGTTGCCAGATGCGGCCATCCTTTCATCCATTTGTCCTTCTGCATCTATTTTCCCAAACCATGCACTCATACTGTTATTATGTCGCCAAGTAAAAGACTACCTTGCCCAAAAATTATGGATTATAAAAGGATAGCAGCATTAGTGAAAAATACACATTTTGAACCCAAAAACCCATTTGAGTTTTTAAGTTCAAAATACAGGCCTACCTCCTCCCCTACAGCCTGCCTGTCCATCTCCAAAAATACCCTTTTTAATAATTATACGCTCCTCCTTTGCATTGAAAAAAAGCAAACAGTAAAGTTGCCAGATGCGGCCATCCTTTCATCCATTTGTCCTTCTGCATCTATTTTCCCAAACCATGCACTCATACTGTTATGTTGCCAAGTAATTAGACTACCTGGCCCAAAAATTATGGATTATAAAAGGGTAGCAGCATAAGGGAACATTACCGTATTTATCGGGGGGTGTACAACACCGGCCTATAACACGCACCCTCATTTTACCAAGGATATTTGGGTAAAAAAAAGTTTTTACCCAAATATGCTTCATAAAATGAGGGTGCGTGTGTGTGTGCATGTGTACGCCCTGATACACTGCTTCTCACCCCACAGAGCCCCCAGGAAAGGCAGGGGGAGAAAGGCCGTCGCTGCATGCTTCTCTCCCCCTGACTTTCCTGGGGTCTAGAGCCCTGCTACCGCCGCTTCTCTCCCCCTGCTATCGGAGCCGCTGCCCCTTCTCTCCCCCTGGCTATCAGTGCCGCTGTCCCATTGCCAGCGCCGATAGCCAGGGGGAGAGAAGCGGCGCCGGCAATGGGGCAGCGGCACCGATAACCAGGGGGAGATAAGGGGCAGCGGCACCCATTGCCGGCGCCGCTACCCCGTTGCCTACCCCATCCCTAGTTGTATAATTACCTGTTGCCGGGGTCGGGTCCGCGCTGCTTCAGGCCTCCGGTGTGCGTCCCCTGCATCATTGCTATGCGTTGCGAGACGCAATGACGAGTGACGTCACTCGTCATTGTGCCTCGCCATGCATTGCATAGCAACAACGCAGGGGATGCACATCGGAGGCCTGAAGCAGCGCTGACCCGACCCCAGCAACAGGTAATTATACAATCGGGGATGGGGGAGGCAACGGGGCAGCGGCGCCGGCAATGGGTGCCGCTGCCCCTTCTTTCTTTCTTTCTACCTCCTCCCCTACAGCCTGCCTGTCCATCTCCAAAAATACCCTTTTTAAAAATTATACGCTCCTCCTTTGCATTGAAAAAAAGCAAACAGTAAAGTTGCCAGATGCGGCCATTTTTTCATCCATTGTCCTTCTGCATCTATTTTCCCAAACCATGCACTCATACTGTTATTATGTCGCCAAGTAATTAGACTACCAGGCCCAAAAATTATGGATTATAAAAGGATAGCAGCATTAGTGAAAAATACACATTTTGAACCCAAAAACCCATTTGAATTTTTAAGTTCAAAATACAGGCCTACCTCCTCCCCTTCAGCCTGCCTCTCCATCTCCAAAAATACCTTTTTTAATAATTATACACTCTTCGTTTGCTTTGGAAAACAAACAGTTAAGTTGCCATATGCTGCTATCCTTTCATCGATTTGTGCTTCTACACCTATGTTCCCAAACCATCATACACTCATACTGTTTTCACTTTGCCAAGTTATCGGACAACCTGGCCCCAAAATTATGGATTATAAAAGGATAGCAGCATGAGGGAAAAATACACATTTTGAACCCGAAAACCCATTTCAGTTTTTAAGTTCAAAATACAGGCCTACGTCCTCCCCTTCAGCCTGCCTGTCCATCTCCAAATATACCCTTTTTAATAATTTTACGCTACTCCTTTGCATTGAAAAAAAGCAAACAGTAAAGTTGCCATATGCAGCCATCCTTTCATCCATTTGTCCTTCTGCACCTATTTTCCGAAACCATGCACTCATACTGTTATCATGTCGCCAAGTTATTAGACTACCTGGCCCAAAAATTATGGATTATAAAAGGGTAGCAGCATGATGGAAAATTACAGTATTAATCGGGGTGTACCATGCACCGGCCTATAACACGCACCCTCATTTTACCAAGGATATTTGGGTAAAAAACAGTTTTTTACCCAAATATCCTTCATAAAATGAGGGTGCGTGTGTGTGCATGTGTATACCCCGATACACTGCTTCTCACCCCACAGAGCCCCCAGGAAAGGCAGGGGGAGAGAGGCCGTCGCTGCCTGCTTCTCTCCCCCTGCCTTTCCTAGGGTCTAGAGCCCTGCTACCGCCGCTTTTTTCCCCCTGCTATCGGCGCCGCTGCCCCTTCTCTCCCCCTGGCTATCGGTGCAGCTGTCCCACTGCCAGCACCGATAGCCAGGGGGAGAGAAGCGGTGCTGGCAATGGGGAACGGCACCGATAGCCAGGGGGGATAAGGGGCAGCGGCACCCATTGCCGGCGCCGCTGCCCCGTTGCCCCCCCCATCCCTAGTTGTATAATTACCTGTTGCCGGGGTCGGGTCCGCGCTGCTTCAGGCCTCCGGTGTGCGTCCCCTGCATCATTGCTTTGCGTTGCGAGACGCAATGACGAGTGACGTCTCTCGTCATTGCGCCGCGCCATGCAAAGCATAGCAACGACGCAGGGAATACACACCGGAGGCCTGAAGCAGCGCTGACCCGACCCCAGCAACAGGTAATTATACAACCGGGGATGGGGGAGGCAACGGGGCAATGGGTGCCGCTGCCCCTTCTTTCCCCCTGTCTGTCGACGCCGCTGCCCCATTGCCGGCGCCGTTTCTCTCCCCCTGGCTATCGGCGCCGGCAATGGGGCAGCGGCACTGATAGCCAGGGGGAGAGAAGGGGCAGCAGCGCCGATAGCAGGGGTAACCATCATACACTCATACTGTTTTCACTTTGTCAAGTTATCGGACAACCTGGCCCCAAAATTATGGATTATAAAAGGATAGCAGCATAAGGGAAAAATACACATTTTGAACCCAAAAACCCATTTGAGTTTTTAAGTTCAAAATACAGGCCTACCTCCTCCCCATCAGCCTGCCTGTCCATCTCCAAAAATACCCTTTTTTAATAATTATGCACTCTTCATTATCTTTGGAAAAACAAACAGTTAAGTTGCCATATGCTGCTATCCTTTCATCGATTTGTGCTTCTACACCTATGTTCCCAAACCATCATACACTCATACTGTTTTCACTTTGCCAAGTTATCGGACAACCTGGCCCCAAAATTATGGATTATAAAAGGATAGCAGCATAAGGTAAAAATACACATTTTGAACCCAAAAACCCATTTGAGTTTTTAAGTTCAAAATACAGGACTACCTCTTCCCCATCAGCCTGCCTGTCCATCTCCAAAAATACCCTTTTTTTTAAATAATTATGCACTCTTCATTTGCTTTGGAAAAACAAACAGTTAAGTTGCCATATGCTGCTATCCTTTCATCGATTTGTGCTTCTACACCTATGTTCCCAAACCATCATGCACTCATACTGTTTTCACTTTGCCAAGTTATCGGACAACCTGGCCCCAAAATTATGGATTATAAAAGGATAGCAGCATAAGGGAAAAATACATATTTTGAACCCAAAAACCCATTTGAGTTTTTAAGTTCAAAATACAGGCCTACCTCCTCCCCATCAGCCTGCCTGTCCATCTCCATAAATACCCTTTTTTAATAATTATGCACTCTTCATTTGCTTTGGAAAAACAAACAGTTAAGTTGCCATATGCTGCTATCCTTTCATCGATTTGTGCTTCTACACCTATGTTCCCAAACCATCATACACTCATACTGTTTTCACTTTGCCAAGTTATCGGACAACCTGGCCCCAAAATTATGGATTATAAAAGGATAGCAGCATGAGGGAAAAATACACATTTTGAACCCAAAAACCCATTTGAGTTTTTAAGTTCAAAATACAGGCCTACCTCCTCCCCTACAGCCTGCCTGTCCATCTCCAACAATACCTTTTTCAATAATTATAAGCTCCTCCACTGCATTGAAAAAAACATCAAACAGTAAACTTGCCATATGCGGCCATCCTTTCATCGAATTGTGCTTCAACACCTATGTTCCCAAACCATCATACACTCATACTGTTCTCGCTTTAACAAGTTATCGGAGTACCTAGCCCCAAAATTATGGATTTTAAAAGGATAGCAGCATAAGGGAAAAATACACATTTTGAACCCAAAAACCCATTCAAAATACAGGCCTACGTCCTCCCCTTCAGCCTGCCTGTCCATCTCCAAATATACCCTTTTTAATAATTTTACGCTCCTCCTTTGCAATGAAAAAAAGCAAACAGTAAAGTTGCCATATGCAGCCATGCTTTCATCCATTTGTCCTTCTGCACCTATTTTCCGAAACCATGCACTCATACTGTTATCATGTCGCCAAGTTATTAGACTACCTGGCCCAAAAATTATGGATTATAAAAGGGTAGCAGCATAAGGGAAAATTACCGTATTTATCGAGGTGTACCACGCACCGGCCTATAACACGCACCCTCATTTTACCAAGGATATTTGGGTAAAAAAAGTTTTTTACTCAAATATCCTTCATAAAATGAGGGTGCGTGTGTGTGCATGTGTATACCCCGATACACTGCTTCTCACCCCACAGAGCCCCCAGGAAAGGCAGGGGGAGAGAGGCCGTCGCTGCCTGATTCTCTCCCCCTGCCTTTCCTGGGGTCTAGAGCCCTGCTACCGCCGCTTCTCTCCCCTGCTATCGGCGTCACTGCCCCTTCTCTCCCCCTGGCTATTGGTGCCGCTGTCCCATTGCCAGCACCGATAGCCAGGGGGGGATAAGGGGCAGCGGCACCCATTGCCGGCGCCGTTGCCCTGTTGCCTCCCCCATCCCTAGTTGTATAATTACCTGTTGCCGGGGTCGGGTCCGCGCTGCTTCAGGCCTCCGGTGTGCGTCCCCTGCATCATTGCTATGCGTTGCGAGTCGCAATGACGTCTTCCGTTATTGCGCCGCGCCATGCAAAGCATAGCAACGACGCAGGGAATGCACACCGGAGGCCTGAAGCAGCGCTGACCTGACCCCAGCAACAGGTAATTATACAACCGGGGATGGGGGAGGCAACAGGGCAGCGGCGCCGGCAATGGGTGCCGCTGCCCCTTCTTTCCCCCTGTCTGTCGACACCGCTGCCCCATTGCCGGCGCCGTTTCTCTCCCCCTGGCTATCGGCGCCGGCAATGGGGCAGCGGCACTGATAGCCAGGGGGAAAGAAGGGGCAGCAGCGCCGATAGCAGGGGTAACCATCATACACTCATACTGTTTTCACTTTGCCAAATTATCGGACAACCTGGCCCCAAAATTATGGATTATAAAAGGATAGCAGCATAAGGGAAAAATACACATTTTGAACCCAAAAACCCATTTGAGTTTTGAAATTCAAAATACAGGCCTAGCTACTCCCCTTCACCCTGCCTGTCCATCTTTAAAGGGGTACTCCGGTGAAAAACTTTTTTTTTTAAATCAACTGGTGCCAGAAAGTTTAACAGATTTGTAAATGACTTCTATTAAAAAATATTAATCCTTCCTGTACTTATTAGCTGCTGAATACTACAGCAAAAATTATTTTCTTTTTGAAACACAGAACTGTCTGCTGACATCACGAGCACAGTGCTCTCTGCTGACATCTCTGTCCATTTTATGAACTGTCCAGAACAGCATATGTTTGCTATGGGGATTTCCTTTTACCCTGGACAGTTCCTAAAATGGAAAGAGATGTCAGCAGAGACCACTGTGCTCATGATGTCAGCAGAATTTCCACTGTAGTATTCAGCAGAAAGAAGTTTTTCACCGGAGTACCCCTTTAACTCCTTGGGGACGGAGCCCATTATAACCCTAAGGACGGGAGCATTTTTTGCAATTCTGACCACTGTCACTTTAAGCATTAATAACTCTGGGATGCCTTTACTTTTCATTCCGATTCTGAGATTGTTTTTTTCGGGACATATTCTACTTTATGTTAGTGGTAATTTTTTGTCGATTCTTGCATCATTTCTTGGTGAAAAATGCAAAAATTTGATGAAAAAATTTAAAATGTAGCATTTTTCTAACTTTGAAGCTCTCTGCTTGTAAGGAAAACAGACATTCCAAATAAATTATATATTGATTTACAAATACAATATGTCTACTTTATGTTTGCATCATAAAGTTGACATGTTTTTACTTTTGGAAAACATCAGAGGGCTTAAAAGTTCAGAAGCAATTTTTCAGGGGCCAGTTCAGTTTTGAAGTGGATTTGAAGGGCCCTCATATTAGAAATACCCCATAAATTACCCCATTATAAAAACTGCACCACTCAAAGTATTGAAAATGACATTCAGTAAGTTTGTTAACCCTTTAGGTGTTTCACCGGAATAGCAGCAAAGTGAAGGAGAAAATTCAAAATCTTCATTTTTTACACTCGCATGCTCTTGTAGACCCAGTTTTTGAAATTTTACAAGGGAGAATAGGAGAAAAAGACCCCCAAAATGTGTAACCCAATTTCTCTCAAGTATGGAAATGCCTCATATGTGTATGTCAAGTGTTCGGCGGGCGCAGTAGAGGGCTCAGAATGGAAGGAGCGACAATGGGATTTTGGAGAGTGAATTTTGCTGAAATGGTTTTTGGGGGCATGTCACATTTAGGAAGCCCCTATGGTGCCAGAACAGCAAAAAAAAAAAAAAAAAAAACACATGGCATACTATTTAGGAAACTACACCCCTCAAGGCACGTAACAAGGAGTCCGGTGAGCCTTAACACCCCACAGGTGTTTGACGACTTTTTTGTTAAATTCGGATGTGTAAATGAAAAAAAAAAAATTCACTAAAGTGCAGTTTTTTTCCCCAAATGTACCATTTCTACAAAGGGTAATGGGAGAAAAATCCCCCCAAAATTTGGAACACAATTTCTCCCGAGTATGGAGATACTCCATATGTGGCCCTAAACTGTTGCCTTGAAATACGACAGGGCTCTGAAGTGCGCATTTGAGGCCTGAATAAGGAATTTTCAATAGGGGCGGACCGGGTTACAAGGACGGGGCTTGTCTCCACCAAAACCCTAAAGCAGTGTTTCCCAAACAGGGTGCCTCCAGCTGTTGCAAGACTCACAGCCTGTCAGGACAGTCTATGGCTGTCCGGCAACACTGGGAGTTGTGGTTTTGCAACAGCTGGAGGCGCCGTTTAGGAAACACTACCGTATGAGACGTTTTTCATTTTTATTGGGGGGGGGGCGACGTGTAAGGGGGTGTATATGTAGCGTTTTATTTTTTATTATTTGTTAGTGTAGTGTTTTTAGGGTATATTCACACAGGCAGGGGTTCACAATAAGTTTCCTTGAAGGAAACCCACTGTAGATCCGCCTGTGTGAATGTACCCTGTACATTCACATGGGGGGGGGGGGCGCCCCAAACCTTCAGCGGTGGCAAAATGACAACTCCCAGAATGCACTGACAGACCGTACATGCTGGGAGTTGTAGTTTTACAACAGCTGTAGGCACACTGGTGGGGAATCACTGAGTTAGAAAACAGACTCTAGCTCAGTGATTCCAACCCATGTGCCTCCAGCTGTTGCAAGACTACAACTCCCAGCATGTACGGTCTGTCAGTGCACTCTGGGAGTTGTAGTTTTGCAACAGCTGGAGGCACGTGGGTTGGAATCACTGAGTTAGGAAACAGACTCTCGCTCAGTGTTTCCCAACCAGTGTGCCTACAGCTGTTGCAAAACTACAATTCCCAGCGTGGCCAGACAGTCAGGGATGCTGGGCATGTAGTTCTGCAATATCTGGCCCTTCAGATGTTGCAGAACTACAACTCCCAGCATGCCTGGACAGTCTGGGCATGCTAGGAGTTGTAGTTCTGCAACAACTGGGGAAGAACAGTTTGGAGACCGCTAAGTAGTGGCCTCCAAACTGTAGCCCTCCAGATGTTGCAAAACTACAACTCCAAGCATGCCCAGACTGTCCAGGCATGTTGGGAGTTGTAGTTCTGCAACATCTGAAGGGCCAGATATTGCAGAACTACACGCCCAGCATCCCTGACTGTCTGGGCATGCTGGGAGTTGTAGTTTTGCAACATCTGGAGGGCTACAGTTTGGAGACCACCATATAGTGGTCTCCAAACTGTGTCACTTCAGATGTTGCAAAACTACAACTCCCAGCATGCCCAGACAGTCAGTGAATGCTGAAATTTGTAGTTTTGCAACATCTGGAGGACCACAGTTTAGAGACCACTACACAGTGGTCTCCAAACTGTGACCCTCCAGATGCTGCAAAACTACAACTCCCAGCATGCCCAGACAGCCTTTGGCTGTGTGGGCATGCTGGGAGTTGTAGTTTTGCAGCTTATAGAAGGCCACAGTGAAGATCACTTATAGCAATCTTCACTGCAGCCTTCTCCGCCGCACTTTCCGGCCGCCGTTCTTCCTGCTTGCGCCACTGCTACGGGATGCCGCCTCCGAAGGTCCGGGTAAGCCGGGCCATGCTCACCGCTCTCCGCTCGTGTTCCCCCGCTCTGTACCGACTTCCGATCGGTGGCCAGAGCGGGGGAAATTAACTCTAACCCCCCAGCTCTGCTACATACACACACTCACACACCTGCCTCTGCTACATACACATACTCACACATATACATAGACCTAACAGCGATATCTTCTTGTCTCTCCCTGCACATACAGTGGTATATTCTTAGCTGTGGTCACCATGGTTACACTACACAGGTGCAATCTCCTGCACTCATCAAGAGCAGCTGGGGAGTTTGAATTTTACACAGTTTGAAGTCTGAACTGTGCCGGAAGTATTTCACCTGCACTATAACCTGATGTATTTTCCAGTTGAATCAGGTTAGACTGCGGGTGAAGGGGTGATCGTCAGTGGTCTATAATCATTTCATTTTTTTTAAAAGGTACATGAAAAAGATTTTAAGTATCACAGAGATAATCTGACTGGCGACAAAAGCATAGTAATCTCCGCAATCCAAATGGAAAATTAAATGCATGATTTAGAGCATCTTGCTAAGTGCAGTCCAAGATGGCTTTAAAAATATGGTCATCCCGCAAGATTTCTGTCGGTAAATGAAATGTATGCAGTTAATAAATTTGTGTGTACTAAATATGTCACTCCAAGGTACACCAAAACTTACACATCTGGAGGAAATGCTCCACCAGAATGTGCGCAAAAAAACAGCTTGCGCAAAACTTTGCGCAAAAAATTAAACACAATGTGTGTAAGCACTCCCTTCTCCAATTTCCCCAAATAGCAGGGGGGTGAAAGATATTGTAGGGAAAGTGTATAAAGAAAAAAGGGGGAGGTGTAGAATGCATTTGACTGATTTCACATTGGGGTGACCAAAACTAGGCAACCAGTACTACTCGCCAAGTTCGCACAAAAAAAGTCCCCTCCAGGAGCTCACAATTTATCAAAACCTGTGCAGAGGAAATGTTGCCCAGTTGCCCATAGCAACCAATCAGCTTGCTTATTTTATTTTTAACAAGGCCTCTGCAAAATTTATTTTAATCTGACAATGAAAATTAATCTGATTGGTTGCTATTGGCAACTGGTCAACTTTTCCTTTGCACAGATTTTGATAAATCTCACCAAAAATCTCTAAAGGATGAAAGATGATACTCTTCCTGTACATAGGTTTTGATAAATATCCCATGTGTCTAGAAGTTCAGCACTGAGGCCATTGAAATGATTGTGTTAGTTACATGAATCTGGTGTTAATAGTGAGAAATGTATAGAAAAACATGTAGTGTCCTACCTGTGCCGTCCATCAGATGAATGTTGCTGCATCCTAGGAGTTTGTTAAAAGGGAATAGAAAACAGAACTATTTGTTTCCAAAAACAGCACCATACCTGTCCTCATGTTGTATGTAATATTACAAGTTTTCTCCATTCACTTTTGAAGAATTGAGCAGCGATATCACACACAACATTAGGACAGAGGTGGTGCAGTTTTCAGAAGAAATCAGCTCTGATTTTCTCATCCTGGATTACCCCTTTCAACTTCTCTTTGCTGAATGTTTTCTTTATCCTGTCCTAGGCATTTTGAAGGCATGCTAGGAACCAATCTTCTTGGTTTGTTGGTTGTATTCGGCTGCTCCTGGCCATCCTCCCTCTGATCCTTGAAATGTCTTGTCTTCTTTGTTGCCTGATTATAAGAAAGGCAAAGATATAGCTAATCCCTTGTGAGGTCACATGTGTGATGTCACCAACCTTGTCTCACAGTTCTATAAGCGAGGGAAGAAATGTAAAAAACACACACACATATAATAGATAGATAGATACTTGTCTCTATTGCTATGGAAAAGGGTAATTTTTGAATTTTTCTGCCATTTTCTTCTACATAGTAGTTCTATTCTGCATGCTTTAATATATATATATATATATATATATATATATATATATATATATAAAAACTCAATCGGGGAGATTTATCAAAACCTGTGCAGAGGAAAAGTTGCCCAGTTGTCCATAGCAACCAATCAGATCACTTATTTCATTTTGCAGAGGCCTTCCTAAAAATGAAAGAAGCGATCCGATTGGTTGCTATGGGCAACTCAGCAACTTTTCCTCTGGACATGTTTTGCTAAATCTCCCCCAATGTGTGCATGTGTGTACGTTCCGGCATCACGTCCAAACGGCTAAAGATATTAACATGAAACTTGGTACACATGTTACTTATATGTCAACAACAAACATAGGATAGGTGATTTAACCCTTACTCACCCCCATTTGCCAGGGGCGGGGTTTATGCTTAAAGTCCCATACAAGTCAATGGGAAATGTGTGTTCCCACATAACTTCAAGAGATATTTCAATACCTGGTACACATATTACTGGTCGGGATAGGAGGTCGGGATATGAGGACTGGAAAGGAGGATGGGATAGGAGGTCGGGATAGGAGGACGGGATAGGAGGACCAGGATAAGAGGTCGGGATATGAGGTCGGGATAGGAGGTCGAGATAGGAGGACGGGATAGGAGGACGGGATAGGAGGACGGGATAGGAGGATAGGATATGAGAACGTGATAGGAGGAAGGGATAGGGGACGGGATAGGAGGTCGAGATAGATGGACTGGATAGGAGGTCAGGATAGGAAGTCGGGATAGGAAGTCGAGATAGGAGGACGGGATAGGAGGACAAGATAGGAGGACGAGATAGGAGGACGGGATAGGAGGTCGAGATAGGAGGTCGGGATAGGAGGTTGGGATATGAGGATGGGATATGGGGTTGGGATATGACAACAATATATGAGGAGGGGATATGAAATCAAAAGCTTCCTCCTTTGTTTATTTTCCTCCCCAACAAGGATTAGAAAGGAAAAACGGGGCAATGCCGGGTATTCAGCTAGTATATATATATATATATATATATATATATATATATATATATATATATATAAAACTCAATGGGAGAGATTTAACAAAACTTGTGCAGAGCAAGAGTGGTGCAGTTGCCCTTGGCAACCAATCAGATTGCTTCTTTCATTTTACAGAGGCCTTTTTAAAAAAGGAAAGAAGCAAGCTGATTGGTTGCTATGGGCAACTGGGCAACTTTTCCTGTGGACAGGTTTTGATAAATCTCCCCCAATGTGTGTGTGTGTGTATGTATGTGTGTATGTTCCAGCATCACGTCCAAACGGCAAAAGATATTAACATGAAACTTGGCACACATGTTACTTATATGTCAACAACAAAGATAGGATAGGTGATTTAACCCTTACTCAACCCCATTTGCCAGGGTCAGGGTTTTTGTTTAAAGTCCCATACAAGTCTATGGAAAATATGTTACTGCATAACTTTTGAAATGGCTGGAGATATTTCGATAATACCTTTAACTACCCCATTTGTGAGGGTCAGGGTTTTTGTTTAACCCCCCTCACGACGAGTGACGTACATGTACGGCGCCACGAAGTGTCACTTGGCGTGCGGCGACGTACATGTACGTCGCGGGGTTCCGGGAGCGCCGCGTCACCGGTAGCGGTGATCGGGCCGGGATGACTGCTGTTATCCAACAGCAGGCATCCCGGCACATCGCCGAGGGGGTACTGAGAACCCCCCATGACCGCGATGGGCGCCAATCGCAGGTCAATTCAGACCTGCGATCTGCGCGATTCCGGGTCATACGGGTCACTGGTGACCCGGTGACCTGGAAAATAAGAGGGTTCGGGGGTGTCCGAGACACTCTTGATCCCCCTGAAGGGATAGGTGCCACCCCTCCTATCCCTGCTATTGGTCGGCCGAGCAACCGACCAATAGCAGACCGGGGGAAGGGGGGGGGGGTTAAAGTTCGGTTTCCCCGCTTTGCCCACCTATCGGTGTCCGGGCAAAATGGGGGAACTGTCCAGGGACCGTCGCCGAAGGTCCCTTACCTGGATCCCGGAGCGCGATCCACCACGTGCGGTGGCAGCAGCAATTCATCCGGGTCCTGCCAGGTGAGTTGTTGCCTAGCAACATCCGGAGGACCAGTTTACAGAGGGGTTCAGGTTGTAGATCACTATACAGTGGTCTCAAACTGTAGACCTCCAGATGTTGCAAAACTACAACTCTCAGCATGCCCAGACAGCAGTTTGTAGTTTTGCAACATCTGGAGGGCCACAGTTTAGAGACCACTGGACAGTGATTTACAACCTGAACCCCTCTAAATCTTGCAAAACTACAACTCCCAGCATTCAGGAACAGCATAAGGCTGTCTTGGCATGCTGGGAGTTGTAACTACATCTCCCAGCATGCCCTTCCGCAATCAGTACATGCTGGGAGTTGTAGTTTTACAACAGCTGGAGGCACACTGGTTGGAAAATACTGAGTTAGGTCATAGAACCTAATTCAAGGTTTTCCAACCAGTGTGCCTCCAGCTGTTGCAAAACTACAACTCCCCGCATGCATGGTCTATCAGTGCATGCTGGGAGTTGTAGTTTTGCCCCCCCCCCCCTCCTCCCATGTGAATGTACAGGCTACATTCACACTGGCAGCAGATTACAGTGAGTTCCCCGCTTCAAGTTTGAGCTTCGGCAAATTTTCTGCCACAGCTCAAACTCCTAGCGGTAGACTCGGTGTAATCTGCCTCCAGTGTGAATGTAGCCTGTACATTCACATGGGAGGGGGGGTGAAAACTACAACTCCCAGCATGCACAGACAGATCATGCATGCTGGGAGTTGTAGTTTTGCAACAGCTGGAGGCACACTGGTTGGAAAATACTGAGTTAGGTCATAGAACCTAATTCAAGGTTTTTCAACCAGTGTGCCCCCAGCTGTTGCAAAACTACAACTACCAGCATGCATGGTCTGTCAGTGTATGCTGGGAGTTGTAGTTTTGACCCCCCCTCCCATGTGAATGTACAGGCTACATTCACACTGGCGGCAGATTACAGTGAGTTCCCCGCTTCAAGTTTGAGCTGCAGCAAATTTTCTGCCGCAGCTCAAACTCCTAGCGGGAGACTCAGTGTAATCTGCCTCCAGTGTGAATGCAACCTAAAAACACTACACTACACTAACATAAAATAAAGAGTAAAACACTACATATACACACATACACTGCCCCCCCTACCACCCCCCTTCCCCAATGAAAATGAAAAACTTATTGTACGGCAGTGTTTCTAAGATGGAGCCTCCAGCTGTTGCAAAACGAAAACTTCCAGCATTTCTGGACAGCAATTGACTGTCCAAGCATGTTGGGAGTTTTACAACAGCTGGAGGCACCCTGTTTGGGAATCACTGGCATAAAATACCCCTATGTCCCTAATTCAGGCCTCAAATGCGCATGGCGCTCTCATTTTGAAGCCCTGTTGTATTTCAAGGCAACAGTATAGGGTCACATATGGGGTATCCCTGTACTCGGGAGAAACTGCCTAACAAATTTTGGGGGGCTTTTTCTCCTTTTACCCCTTATGAAAAGGAACAGTTGGGGTCTACACCAGCATGTTAGTGTAAAAAAATAAACATTTTTACACTAACATGCTGGTGTTGCCCTATACTTTTCATTTTCACAAGAGGTAAAAGGGAAAAACGCCCCCCAAAATTTGTAACGCAATTTCTCACGAGTACGGAGATACCCCATATGTGGGCGCAAAGTGCTCTGGGGCACACAACAAGGCCCAGAAGGGAGAGTGCGCCATGTACATTTGAGGTGATTTGCACAGGGGTGGCTGATTGTTACAGCGGTTCTGACAAAACACACCCACATGTGACCCCATTTTGGAAACTACACCCCTCACAGATTTTCCTTACAAGCAGAGAGCTTCAAAGTTAGAAAAATGCAAAATTGTTATTTTTTTTCATCAAATTTGGGGATTTTTCACCAAGAAAGGATGCAAGTTACCACAAAAATTTACCACTATGCTAAAGAAGAAAATGTCACGAAAATACAATCTCAGAATCAGAATGATAAGTAAAAGCATTCCAGAGTTATTAATGTTTAAAGTGACAGTGGTCAGATTTGCAAAAAAGGGCTTCGTCCCAGAGGTGAAAATGGGCTGCGTCCTTAAGGGGTTAAAGTCCCATGCAAATCATTGGGAAATGTATGTTCCCACATAACTTCCGTACAGGTGGAGATATTTCAATAATACCTGGTACACATATTACTTGTATGTCAAATAAAAAGATATGATAGTTAAATTAACCCTTACATACACCCTTATATAAAAGATGGGTTTTTGTTTCAAGTCCCATGCAAGTATATGGGACTTCCAGTACCTTACTCCACAAGCTCCGTTCTGCATCTCCTGGTGAATGTGTCAATCTGGCTTGCAAGCCACACCCCATCTCACATAGATAAGCCCACATTTTAAGCCCCACTCCTTATATTATCTACCCTTATTGTGCATCGGTCTGGCTTGCAAATCACACCCAGTCCCACAAAGCCACGTCCCCTTCTATTTTCAGCTTACAATATCTTCACCACAAATCAGTCCCATCTGAGGACAGGATATGAGGATGGGACATAAGGAAGGGATATGAGGTCGGGATATGAGGACAGGATATGAGGATGGGATATAAGGATGGTATATGAGGTCGGGATACAAAGACGGGATGTGGGGACAGGATATGAGGATGGGATATAAGGTCGGGATATGAGGATGGGATATGAGGTCAAGATAGGAGGTGGGAATATGAGGACAGGATATAAGGATGGGATATGAGGTTGAGATATGAGGACAGAATATGAGAATGGAATATGAGGACGGGATAGAAGGTCGAGATATGAGGACAGGATTTGAGGATGGGATATGAGGATGGGATATAAGGTCGGGATATGAGGACAGGATATGAAGTCGGGATATGAGGACGGGATATGAGGTTGGGACATAAGGACGGGATATGAGGATAGCATATGAGGACAGGATATGAGGATGGGACATAAGGATGGGATATGAGGTTGTGATATGAGGATGGGATATGAGGACAGGATATGAGGATGGGATGTGAGGACGGGATAGGAGGATGGGATATTAGGTCTGGATAGGAGGACAGCATATGAGGATGGCATACGAGGTCGAGATATGAGAATGGGATATGAGGACAGGATAGGAGGTCGGGATATGAGGACAGGATAAGAGGATGGGATATAAGGTCGGGATATGAAGTAGGGATATGAGGACAAGATGTGAGGATGGGATGTGAGGTCGGGATATGAGGACAGGATATTAGGTCGTGATAAGAGGATGGATATGAGGACAGGATATGAGGTCGGGATATGAGGAAGGGATATGAGGATTGGATTGGAGGTCGAGATAGGAGGTCGGGATAGGAGGTCGAGATAGGAGGATGGGATATGAGGACGGGATAGGAGGACGAGATAGAAGGACGGAATAGGAGGTCGGGATAGGAGGTCGAGATATGATGACAGGATAGGAGATTGGGATATGAGGACGTGATATGGGGTTGGGATATGACAACAATATATGAGGACGGGATATGAAGTCAAAAGCTTCCTCCTCTGTTTATTTTCCTCCCCAACAAGCATTAGGAAGGAAAAACCGGGCAATGATGGGTATTCAGCTAGTATATATATATAAAACTCAATGAGGGAGATTTATCAAAACTTGTGCAGAGCAAGAGTGGTGCAGTTGCCCATGGCAACCAATCAGATTGCTTCTTTCATTTTACAGAGGCCTTATTAAAAACGGAAAGAAGCAAGCCGATTAGTTGCTATGGGCAACTGAACAACTGGACAACTTTTCCTGTGGACAGGTTTTGATAAATCTCCCCCAATGTGTGTGTGTGTGTGTGTGTGTGTGTATGTGTGTGTATGTGTGTGTATGTTCCAGCATTACGTCCAAAAGGCAAAAGATATAAACATGAAACTTGGCACACACGTTACTTATATGTCAACAACAAAGATATGATAGGTGATTTAACCCTTACTCCCCATTACACCCCATTTGCCAGGGTCAGGGTTTTTGTTTAAAGTCCCATACAAGTCTATGGAAAATATATGTTACTGCATAACTTTCCAAAATGGCTTGAGATATTTCGATAATACTTGGTCACATGTTACTTATATGACCACTTAAACTATAGGATAATTAATTTAACCCTTAACTACCCCCATTTGTCAGGGTCGGGGTTTTTGTTTAAAGTCCCATGCAAATCATTGGGAAATGTATGTTCCGACATAACTTCCGTACAGCTGGAGATATTTCAATAATACCTGGTACACATATTACTTATATGTCAAATAAAAAGATATGATAGTTAAATTAACCTTATATAAAAGATGGGTTTTTGTTTCAAGTCCCATGCAAGTATATGGAACTTCCAGTACCTTACTCCACAAGCTCCGTTCTGCATCTCCTGGTGAATGTGTCAATCCGGCTTGTAAGCCATACCCCATCTCACATAGACAAGCCCACATTTTAAGCCCCACTCCTTATATTATCTACCCTTTTATGTGCATCGGTATGGCTTGCAAATCATGCCCAGTCCCACAAAGCCACGTCCCCTTCTATTTTCAGCTTACAATATCTTCATCACAAATCAGTCCCATCTGAGGACAGGATATGAGGATGGGATATAAGGTCGGGATATGAGGATGGGATATGAGGTCAAGATAGGAGGTGGGAATATGAGGACAGGATATAAGGATGGGATATGAGGTTGAGATATGAGGACAGAATATCAGAATGAAATATGAGGACGGGATAGGAGGATGGGAGATAAGGACGGGATATGAGGATGGGATATGAGGACAGGATATGAGGTCGGGATATGAGGTCTGGATAGGAGGACAGCATATGAGGATGGCATACGAGGTCGGGATATGAGAATGGGATATAAGGACAGGATATGAGGTACAGGATAAGAGGATGGGATATAAGGTCGGGATATGAGGTAGGGATATGAGGACAAGATGTGAGGACAGGATGTGAGGTCGGGATATGAGGACAGGATATTAGGTCGTGACAAGAGGATTGATATGAGGACAGAATATGAGGTTGGGATACACTAATACTCTTCTCACTTTGCCAAGTTATCGGACAACCTGGCCCCAAAATTATGGATTATAGAAGGATAGCAGCATTGTCACGATGCCGGCTGGCAGGTAGTGGATCCTCTGTGCCAGAGAGGGATTGGCGTGGACCGTGCTAGAGGATCGGTTCTAAGTCACTACTGGTTTTCACCAGAGCCCGCCGCAAAGCGGGATGGTCTTGCTGCGGCGGTAGTGACCAGGTCGTATCCCCTAGCAACGGCTCAACCTCTCTGGCTGCTGAAGATAGGCGCGGTACAAGGGAGTAGACAGAAGCAAGGTCGGACGTAGCAGAAGGTCGGGGCAGGCAGCAAGGATCGTAGTCAGGGGCAACGGCAGAAGGTCTGGAATCACAGGCAAGGAACACACAAGGAACGCTTTCACTGGCACTAGGGCAACAAGATCCGGCGAGGGAGTGAAGGGGAAGTGAGGTGATATAGGGAAGTGCACAGGTGTAAACACTAATTGGAACCACTGCACCAATCAGCGGTGCAGTGGCCCTTTAAATCGCAAAGACCCGGCGCGCGCGCGCCCTAGGGAGCGGGGCCGCGCGCGCCGGGACAGAACTGACGGGGAGCGAGTAAGGTACGGGAGCCGGGGTGCGCATCGCGAGCGGGCGCTACCCGCATCGCGAATCGCATCCCGGCCGGAGGTAGTAACGCAGCGCCCCGGGTCCGTGGAACCGACCGGGGCGCTGCAGTGAGGGAAGTGTAGCGAGCGCTCCGGGGAGGAGTGGGGACCCGGAGCGCTCGGCGTAACAGTACCCCCCCCCTTGGGTCTCCCCCTCTTCTTGGGGCCTGAGAACCTGAGGATCAGACTTTTGTCCAGGATATTGTCCTCAGGTTCCCAGGACCTCTCTTCTGGACCACAACCCTCCCAATCCACTAAAAAAAAAGTTCTTCCCCTGACCTTTTTAGAGGCCAAAATCTCTTTGACAGAGAAGATGTCCGAGGAGCCGGAAACAGGAGTGGGAGGAACAGATTTAGGAGAAAAACGGTTGAGGATGAGAGGTTTAAGAAGAGAGACGTGAAAGGCATTAGGGATACGAAGAGAAGGAGGAAGAAGAAGTTTGTAAGAGACAGGATTAATTTGACACAAAACTTTAAAAGGACCAAGATAGCGTGGTCCCAACTTATAGCTCGGGACACGGAAACGGACATATTTAGCGGAGAGCCATACCTTGTCTCCAGGGGAAAAAATGGGAGGAGCTCTTCTTTTCTTATCTGCGAATCTCTTCATGCGAGAAGAAGCCTGTAAGAGAGAATTTTGGGTCTCTTTCCATATGGTGGAAAGATCACGAGAAATTTCATCCACAGCGGGCAGACCAGAGGGCAAGGGGGTAGGGAGGGGGGGAAGAGGGTGACGGCCGTACACCACGAAAAACGGAGATTTGGAGGAAGATTCAGAGATTCTGAAATTATACGAGAATTCGGCCCAAGGTAGAAGATCTGCCCAGTCATCCTGGCGGGAGGAAACAAAATGTCGTAAATAGTCACCCAAGATCTGGTTAATTCTCTCTACTTGTCCATTGGATTGAGGATGGTATGCAGAAGAAAAATTTAATTTAATCTTGAGTTGTTTACAGAGAGCCCTCCAGAATTTAGACACAAATTGGACGCCTCTATCCGAGACGATCTGTGTAGGCAACCCGTGAAGACGAAAAATGTGTACAAAAAATTGTTTAGCCAACTGAGGCGCTGAAGGAAGACCAGGAAGAGGGATGAAATGTGCCATTTTGGAGAATCGATCAACGACCACCCAAATAACAGTGTTGCCATGGGATGGGGGTAAGTCAGTAATAAAATCCATACCAATCAGAGACCAAGGTTGTTCGGGGACAGGTAGAGGATGAAGAAAACCAGCGGGCTTCTGGCGAGGAGTCTTATCCCGGGCACAGATAGTGCAGGCTCGCACAAAGTCCACCACATCAGTCTCTAGAGTCGGCCACCAATAGAAGCGAGAGATGAGTTGCACAGATTTCTTGATGCCCGCATGACCTGCGAGATGGGAGGAGTGACCCCATTTGAGGATCCCAAGGCGTTGGCGTGGAGAAACAAAGGTCTTTCCTGGAGGAGTTTGCCTGATGGAGGCTGGAGAAGTGGAAATCAGGCAGTCAGGAGGAATGATGTGTTGAGGAGAGAGTTCAATTTCAGAGGCATCTGAGGAACGAGAGAGAGCATCGGCCCTAATGTTTTTATCAGCAGGCCGAAAGTGAATTTCAAAATTAAATCGGGCAAAGAACAGAGACCACCTGGCCTGACGAGGATTCAGCCGTTGGGCAGACTGGAGGTAGGAGAGGTTCTTGTGATCGGTGTAAATAATAACTGGAAATCTTGATCCCTCCAGCAGATGCCTCCATTCCTCAAGTGCTAATTTAATGGCTAGAAGCTCTCGATCCCCGATGGAGTAGTTCCTCTCCGCCGGAGAGAAGGTCCTGGAAAAAAAACCACAAGTAACAGCATGCCCGGAAGAGTTTTTTTGTAGAAGGACAGCTCCAGCTCCCACTGAGGAGGCATCAACCTCCAATAGGAAGGGTTTAGATGGGTCAGGTCTGGAGAGCACGGGAGCCGAAGAAAAGGCAGACTTGAGTCGTTTAAAGGCGTCTTCCGCTTGAGGAGGCCAAGACTTGGGATCGGCATTTTTTTTTGTTAAAGCCACAATAGGAGCCACAATGGTAGAAAAATGTGGAATAAATTGCCTGTAATAATTGGCGAACCCCAAAAAACGTTGGATGGCACGGAGTCCGGAGGGGCGTGGCCAATCTAAGACGGCAGAGAGTTTATCTGGGTCCATTTGTAGTCCCTGGCCAGAGACCAAGTATCCTAGAAAAGGAAGAGATTGGCATTCAAACAGACATTTCTCTATTTTGGCATAGAGTTGATTATCACGAAGTCTCTGAAGAACCATACGGACATGCTGGCGGTGTTCTTCAAGATTGGCAGAAAAAATCAGGATATCGTCCAGATATACAACAACACAGGAGTATAGTAGATCACGAAAAATTTCATTAACAAAGTCTTGGAAGACGGCAGGGGCGTTGCATAGACCAAAGGGCATGACCAGATACTCAAAGTGTCCATCTCTGGTGTTAAATGCCGTTTTCCATTCATCCCCCTCTCTGATGCGGATGAGATTATAAGCACCTCTTAAGTCCAGTTTGGTAAAAATATGGGCACCTTGGAGACGATCAAAGAGTTCAGAGATGAGGGGTAGGGGGTAGCGGTTCTTAACCGTGATTTTATTAAGACCGCGGTAGTCAATGCAAGGACGTAGAGAGCCATCTTTTTTGGACACAAAGAAAAATCCGGCTCCGGCAGGAGAGGAGGATTTACGGATAAAGCCCTTTTTTAAATTTTCTTGGACGTATTCAGACATGGCAAGAGTCTCTGGGACGGACAGAGGATAGATTCTGCCCCGGGGTGGAGTAGTGCCCGGGAGGAGGTCAATGGGACAATCATAAGGCCTGTGAGGAGGTAGAGTCTCAGCTTGTTTTTTGCAAAAAACGTCCGCAAAGTCCATATAGGCCTTAGGGAGACCGGTTACATGAGGAAGCACAGGGACACGGCAAGGTTTACTGGGAACCGGTTTTAAGCAGTCCTTGGAACAAGAGGGCCCCCAACTCTTGATCTCCCCAGTGGACCAATCCAGGATTGGGGAATGGAGTTGAAGCCAGGGAAGTCCAAGAAGGATTTCAGAAGTGCAATTGGGGAGAACCAACAGTTCAATCCTCTCGTGATGAGATCCGATGCACATTAGAAGGGGCTCCGTGCGGAAACGTATAGTACAGTCCAATCTTTCATTGTTTACACAATTGATGTAGAGGGGTCTGGCGAGACTGGTCACCGGGATGTTGAACCTGTTGACGAGGGAGGCTAAGATGAAATTTCCTGCAGATCCAGAGTCCAAGAAGGCCACAGCAGAGAAGGAGAAGGCAGAGGCAGACATCCGCACAGGCACAGTAAGACGTGGAGAAGCAGAGTAGACATCAAGGACTGTCTCACCTTTGTGCGGAGTCAGCGGACGTCTTTCCAGGCGGGGAGGACGGATAGGACAATCCTTCAGGAAGTGTTCGGTACTAGCACAGTACAGGCAGAGATTCTCCATGCGGCGTCGTGTCCTCTCTTGGGGTGTCAGGCGAGACCGGTCGACCTGCATAGCCTCCACGGCGGGAGGCACAGGAACAGATTGCAGGGGACCAGAGGAGAGAGGAGCCGGGGAGAAGAAACGCCTCGTGCGAACAGAGTCCATATCCTGGCGGAGCTCCTGACGCCGTTCGGAAAAACGCATGTCAATGCGAGTGGCAAGATGGATGAGTTCATGTAGGTTAGCAGGGATTTCTCGTGCGGCCAGAACATCTTTAATGTTGCTGGATAGGCCTTTTTTAAAGGTCGCGCAGAGTGCCTCATTATTCCAGGATAATTCTGAAGCAAGGGTACGGAACTGTACGGCATACTCGCCAACGGAAGAATTACCCTGGACCAGGTTCAACAGGGCAGTCTCAGCAGAAGAGGCTCGGGCAGGTTCCTCAAAGACACTTCGAATTTCCGAGAAGAAGGAGTGTACAGAGGCAGTGACGGGGTCATTGCGGTCCCAGAGCGGTGTGGCCCAAGCCAGGGCTTTTCCAGACAGCAGGCTGACTACGAAAGCCACCTTAGACCTTTCAGTGGGGAACTGGTCCGACATCATCTCCAAGTGTAATGAACATTGGGAAAGAAAGCCACGGCAAAACTTAGAGTCCCCATCAAATTTATCCGGCAAGGATAGTCGTATTCCAGAAGCGGCCACTCGCTGCGGAGGAGGTACAGGAGCTGGCGGAGGAGATGATTGCTGGAGCTGTGGTAGTAACTGTTGTAGCATAACAGTCAGTTGAGACAGCTGTTGGCCTTGTTGCGCAATCTGTTGTGACTGCTGGGCGACCACCGTGGTGAGGTCAGCGACAACTGGCAGAGGAACTTCAGCGGGATCCATGGCCGGATCTACTGTCACGATGCCGGCTGGCAGGTAGTGGATCCTCTGTGCCAGAGAGGGATTGGCGTGGACCGTGCTAGAGGATCGGTTCTAAGTCACTACTGGTTTTCACCAGAGCCCGCCGCAAAGCGGGATGGTCTTGCTGCGGCGGTAGTGACCAGGTCGTATCCCCTAGCAACGGCTCAACCTCTCTGGCTGCTGAAGATAGGCGCGGTACAAGGGAGTAGACAGAAGCAAGGTCGGACGTAGCAGAAGGTCGGGGCAGGCAGCAAGGATCGTAGTCAGGGGCAACGGCAGAAGGTCTGGAATCACAGGCAAGGAACACACAAGGAACGCTTTCACTGGCACTAGGGCAACAAGATCCGGCGAGGGAGTGAAGGGGAAGTGAGGTGATATAGGGAAGTGCACAGGTGTAAACACTAATTGGAACCACTGCACCAATCAGCGGTGCAGTGGCCCTTTAAATCGCAAAGACCCGGCGCGCGCGCGCCCTAGGGAGCGGGGCCGCGCGCGCCGGGACAGAACTGACGGGGAGCGAGTAAGGTACGGGAGCCGGGGTGCGCATCGCGAGCGGGCGCTACCCGCATCGCGAATCGCATCCCGGCCGGAGGTAGTAACGCAGCGCCCCGGGTCCGTGGAACCGACCGGGGCGCTGCAGTGAGGGAAGTGTAGCGAGCGCTCCGGGGAGGAGTGGGGACCCGGAGCGCTCGGCGTAACAAGCATAAGGGAAAAATACACATTTTGAACCGAAAAACCCATTCAAAATACAGGCCTACGTCCTCCCCTTCAACCTGCCTGTCCATCTACAAATATACCCTTTTTAATAATAATAATACACTCCTCCTTTGCATTGAAAAAAGCAAACAGTAAAGTTGCCACATGCAGCCATCCTTTCATCCATTTGTCCTTCTGCACCTATTTTCCCAAACCATGCACTCATACTGTTCTCATTTTGCCAAGTTATCGGACAACCTGGCCCCAAAATTATGGATTATAAAAGGGTAGCAGCATAAGGAAAAATTACAGTATTTATCGGGGTATACCACACACCGGCCTATAACACGCACCCTCATTTTACCAAAGATATATGGGTAAAAAAAAGTTTTATACCCCAATATCCTTCATTAAATGAGGGTGCGTGTGTGTGCATGTGTATACCCCGATACACTGTTTCTGACCCCACAGAAGCCCCAGGAAAGGCAGGGGGAGAGAGGCCATTGCTGCCCGCTTCTCTCCCCCTGCCTTTCCTGGGGTCTAGAGCCCTGCTACCGCCGCTTCTCTCCCTCTGCTATCGGCGCCGCTGCCCCTTCTCTCCCCCTGGCTATTGGTGCTGCTGCCCCATTGCCGGCGCCGATAGCCAGAGGGAGAGAAGCGGCGCCGGCAATGGGGCAGCGGCACCGATAGCCAGGGGGAGAGAAGGGGCAGCGGCACCCATTGCCGGCGCCGCTGCCCCGTTGCCTCCCCCATCCCTGGTTGTATAGTTAC
Source organism: Hyla sarda (assembly GCF_029499605.1). Classification (NCBI taxonomy): domain Eukaryota; kingdom Metazoa; phylum Chordata; class Amphibia; order Anura; family Hylidae; genus Hyla; species Hyla sarda. The sequence goes on along the minus strand of NC_079197.1, from coordinate 78,912,375 downwards.
CTGTTGCCAGGGTCGGGTCCGCGCTGCTAAAGGCCTCCGGTGTGCGTCCCCTGCGTCATTGCTATGTGCTGCGAGACGCAATGACGAGTGACGTCACTCGTCATTGCGCCGCGCCATGCAGCGCACAGCAACGACGCAGGGTATGCACACTGGAGGCCTGAAGCAGCCCTGACCCGACCCAAGCAACAGGTAATTATACAACCGGGGATGGGGGAGGCAACGGGGCAGCGGCGCAGGCAATGGGTGCCGCTGCACCTTTTCTCCCCCTGTCTGTCGGCGCCGCTGCCCCATTGCCGGCGCCACTTCTCTCCCCCTGGCTATCGGTGCCGGCAATGGGGCAGCGGCACCGATAGCCAGGGGGAGAGAAGGGGCAGCGGCGCCGATAGCAGGGATAGAGAAGCAGTCAGCGACGGCAGGTCTCTGCACCTGCAAAAGCCGCTGCAGTTCATTGATGTAAAGCACCCGCTTTAAATCACTGAACTGCAGCGGCTTATCGGCGTATAACACGCAGATAGACTTTAGGCTAAAAATTTTAGCCTAAAAAATGTGTGTTATACGCCGATAAATAAGGTACACATTTTGAACCGAAAAACCCATTTGAGTTATTACGTTCAAAATACAGGCCTACCTCCTCCCCTTCTGCCTGCCTGTCCATCTCCAAATATACTCTTTTTAATAATTTTACGCTCCTCCTTTGCATTGAAAAAAAGCAAACAGTAAAGTTGCCATATGCAGCCATCCTTTAATCCATTTGTCCTTCTGCACCTATTTTCCCAAACCATGCACTCATACTGTTATCATGTCGCCAAGTTATTAGACTACCTGGCTCAAAAATTATGGATTATAAAAGGGTAGCAGCATAAGGGAAAATTACCATATTTATATGGGTATACCACGTACATGCCTATAACACGAACCTTCATGTTAACAAGGATATTTGTGAAAAAAAATTTTTTACCCAAATATCCTTGATAAAATGAGGGTGCATTTGTGTGCATGTGTACACCCCGATACACTGTTTCTGACCCCACAAAAGCCTCCAGGAAAGGCAGGGGGAGAGAGGCCGTCGCTGCCCGCTTCTCTCCCTCTGCCTTTCCTGGGGTCTAGAACCCTGCTACCGCAGCTTCTCTCCCCCTGCTATAGGCGCCACTGCCCCTTCTCTCCCCCTGGCTATCGGTGCCGCTGCCCCATTGCCAGCGCCGATAGCCAGGGGAGAGAAGCGGCGCCGGCAATGGGGCAGCGGCGCCGATAGCCAGGGGGAGAGAAGGGGCAGCGGCAGCCATTGCCTTAGACGGTGCGCTGCTTCAGGCCTACGGCGTGCGTCCCCTGCGTCGTTGCTATGCGCTGCGAGACGCAATGACGAGTGACGTCACTCCTCATTGCGCCGCGCAGTGCATAGCAACGACGCAGGGGATGCATACCGGAGGCCTGAAGCAGCGCTGACCCGACCCCGGCAACAGGTAATTATACAACATTATACAATGGCTGCAGCTGCCCCTTCTCTCCCCCTGTCTGTTGGCGCCTTTGCCCCATTGCCGGCGCCGCTTCTCTCCCCCTGGCTATCGGTGCCGGCAATGGGGCAGCGGCACCGATAGCCAGGGGGAGAGAAGGGGCAGCGGTGCCGATAGCAGGGGGAGAGAAGCCGTCAGCGACAGCAGGTCTCTGCACCTGCAAAAGCTGCTGCAGGTCATTGATTTAAAGCGCCCGCTTTAAATCACTGAACTGCATCGGCTTATCGGCGTATAACACGCAGATAGACTTTAGGCTAAAAATTTTAGCCTAAAAAATGCGTGTTATACGCCGATAAATACGGTACACATTTTGAGCCGAAAAACCCATTTGAGTTATTATGTTCAAAAAACAGGCCTACCTCCTCCCCTACAGCCTGCCTGTCCATCTCCAAAAATAAATTTTTTAACAATTATACGCTCTTCTTTTACTTTGGTAAAACTAATAAACAGTTGAGTTGCCATATGCTGCTATCCTTTCATCGATTTGTGCTTCTACACCTATGTTCCGAAACCATCATACACTCATACTGTTTTCACTTTGCCAAGTTATTGGACAACCTGGCCCCAAAATTATGGATTATAAAAGGATAGCAGCATAAGGGAAAAATACACATTTTGAACCCAAAAACCCATTTGAGTTTTTGAGTTCAAAATACAGGCCTACCTCCTCCCCTACAGCCTGCCTGTCCATCTCCCTTCTGCTTTGGGGCAATTTTCTCCAGATCCTTTAGTTAGAATACATCTTTAGTTTCGAAAAATATTTCCATCATCTTCGTTCTTTTTTTCATCGACACTAAGACCTCTTTTCTTAGACATTCTGCCGCTAGTCACGCGGGAAACCCGAGAACTGTAAAGATACTGATACCTTTTTTAATAATCATATACTCTTCTTTGCTTTGGAAAAACAAACAGTTAAGTTGCCATATGCAACTATCCTTTCATCGATTTGTGCTTCTACACCTATGTTCCCAAACCATGCACTCATACTGTTTTCACTTTGCCAAGTTATCGGATAACCTGGCCCAAAAATTATCGATTATAAAAGGATAGCAGCATAAGGGAAAAATACATATTTTGAACCCAAAAACCCATTTGAGTTTTTAAGTTCAAAATACAGGCCTACCTCCTCCCCATCAGCCTGCCTGTCCATCTCCAAAAATACCCTTTTTTAATAATTATGCACTCTTCATTTGCTTTGGAAAAACAAACAGTTAAGTTGCCATATGCTGCTATCCTTTCATCGATTTGTGCTTCTACACCTATGTTCCCAAACCATCATACACTCATACTGTTTTCACTTTGCCAAGTTATCGGACAACCTGGCCCCAAAATTATGGATTATAACAGGATAGCAGCATAAGGGAAAAATACACATTTTGAACCCAAAAACCCATTTGAGTTTTTAAGTTCAAAATACAGGCCTACCTCCTCCCCTACAGCCTGCCTGTCCATCTCCAAAAATAGCCTTTTAATAATTATACGCTTCTCCTTTGCATTGAAAAAAAGCAAACAGTAAAGTTGCCAGATGCGGCCATCCTTTCATCCATTTGTCCTTCTGCATCTATTTTCCCAAACCACGCACTCATACTGTTATTATGTCGCCAAGTAATTAGACTACCTGGCCCAAAAATTATGGATTATAAAAGGATAGCAGCATAAGGGAAAAATACACATTTTGAACCCAAAAACCCATTTGAGTTTTTAAGTTAAAAATACAGGCCTACCTCCTCCCCTACAGCCTGCCTGTCCATCTCCAAAAATACCCTTTTTAATAATTATACGCTCCTCCTTTGCATTGAAAAAAAGCAAACAGTAAAGTTGCCAGATGCGGCCATCCTTTCATCCATTTGTCCTTCTGCATCTATTTTCCCAAACCATGCACTCATACTGTTATTATGTCGCCAAGTAATTAGACTACCTTGCCCAAAAATTATGGATTATAAAAGGATAGCAGCATTAGTGAAAAATACACATTTTGAACCCAAAAACCCATTTGAGTTTTTAAGTCCAAAATACAGGCCTACCTCCTCCACTACAGCCTGCCTGTCCATCTCCAAAAATACCCTTTTTAATAATTATACGCTCCTCCTTTGCATTGAAAAAAAGCAAACAGTAAAGTTGCCAGATGCGGCCATCCTTTCATCCATTTGTCCTTCTGCATCTATTTTCCCAAACCATGCACTCATACTGTTATTATGTCGCCAAGTAATTAGACTACCTGGCCCAAAAATTATGGATTATAAAAGGGTAGCAGCATAAAGGAACATTACCGTATTTATCGGGGTGTACCACGCATCCGCCTATAACACACACCCTCATTTTATCAAGGATATTTGGGTAAAAGAATTTTTTTACCCAAATATCCTTCATAAAATGAGGGTGCGTGTGTGTGCATGTGTATACCCCAATACACTGCTTCTCACCCCACAGAGCCCCCAGGAAAGGCAGGGGGAGAGAGGCCGTCGCTGCCTGCTTCTCTCCCCCTGCCTTTCCTGGGGTCTAGAACCCTGCTACCGCCGCTTCTCTCCCCCTGCTATCGGCGCCGCTGCCCCTTCTCTCCCCCTGGCTATCGTTGCCGCTGTCCTATGGCCAGCGCCGATAGCCAGGGGGAGAGAAGCGGTGTCGGCAATGGGGCAGCTGCACCGATAGCCAGGGGGAGATAAGGGGCAGCGGCACCCATTGCCGTGGCCGCTGCCCCGTTGCCTCCCCCATCCCTAGTTGTATAATTACCTGTTGCCGGGGTCGGGTCCGCGCTGCTTCAGGCCTCCGGTGTGCGTCCCCTACATCATTGCTATGCGTTGCGAGACGCAATGACGAGTGATGTCACTCGTCATTGCGCCGCGCCATGCAGCGCATAGCAACGACGCAGGGGATGCACCCCGGAGTCCTGAAGCAGCGCTGACCCGACCCCAGCAACAGGTAATTATACAACCGGGGATGGGGGAGGCAACAGGGAAGCGGCGCCGGCAATGGGTGCCGCTGCCCCTTCTTTCTTTCTTTCTACCTCCTCCCCTACAGCCTGCCTGTCCATCTCCAAAAATACCCTTTTTAATAATTATACGCTCCTCCTTTGCATTGAAAAAAAGCAAACAGTAAAGGTGCCAGATGCGGCCATCCTTTCATCCATTTGTCCTTCTGCATCTATTTTCCCAAACCATGCACTCATACTGTTATTATGTCGCCAAGTAATTAGACTACCTGGCCCAAACATTATGAATTATAAAAGGATAGCAGCATTAGTGAAAAAAACACATTTTGAACCCAAAAACCCATTTGAGTTTTTAAGTTCAAAATACAGGCCTACCTCCTCCCCTACAGCCTGCCTGTCCATCTCCAAAAATACGATTTTTAATATTTATACGCCTCTCCTTTGCATTGAAAAAAAGCAAACAGTAACGTTGCCAGATGCGGCCATCCTTTCATCCATTTGTCCTTCTGCATCTATTTTCCCAAACCATGCACTCATGCTGTTATTATGACGCCAAGTAATTAGACTACCTGGCCCAAAAATTATGGTTTATAAAAGGATAGCAGCATTAGTGAAAAAAACACATTTTGAACCCAAAAACCCATTTGAGTTTTTAAGTTCAAAATACAGGCCTACCTCCTCCCCTACAGCCTGCCTGTCCATCTCCAAAAATACCATTTTTAATAATTATACGCTCCTCCTTTGCATTGAAAAAAAGCAAACAGTAAAGTTGCCAGATGCGGCCATCCTTTCATCCATTTGTCCTTCTGCATCTATTTTCCCAAACCATGCACTCATACTGTTATTATGTCGCCAAGTAATTAGACTACCTGGCCCAAAAATTATGGATTATAAAAGGGTAGCAGCATAAGGGAACATTACCGTATTTATCGGGGTGTACATCGCACTGGCCTATAACACGCACCCTCATTTTACCAAGGATATTTGGGTAAAAAAAGTTTTTACCCAAATATCCTTCATAAAATGAGGGTGCGTGTGTGTGCATGTGTGTACCCCGATACACTGCTTCTCAACCCACAGAGCCCCCAGGAAAGGCAGGGGGAGAGAGGCCGTCACTGCCTGCTTCTCTCCCCCTGCCTTTCCTGGGGTCTAGATCCCTGCTAACGCCGCTTCTCTCCCCCTGCTATCGGCGCCGCTGCCCCTTCTCTCCCCCTGGCTATCGGTGCCGCTGTCCCATTGCCAGCGCCGATAGCCAGGGGGAGAGAAGCGGCGCTGGTAATGGGGCAACGGCACCGATAGCCAGGGGGGCATAAGGGGCAGCGGCACCTATTGCCGGCGCCGCTGCCCCGTTGCCTCCCCCATCCCTAGTTGTATAACTACCTGTTGCCGGGGTCGGGTCCGAGCTGCTTCAGGCCTCTGTTGTGCGTCCCCTGCATCATTGCTATGCGTTGCGAGACCCAATGACGAGTGACGTCTCTCGTCATTGCGCCTCGCCATGCAAAGCATAGCAACGACGCAGGGAATTCACACAAGAGGCCTGAAGCAGCGCTGACCCGACCCCAGCAACAGGTAATTATACAACCGGGGAAGGGGGAGGCAACGGGGCAGCGGCGCCGGCAATGGGTGCCGCTGCCCCTTCTTTCCCCCTGTCTGTCGATATCGCTGCCCCATTGCCGGCGCCGTTTCTCTCCCCCTGGCTATCGGCGCCGGCAATGGGGCAGCGGCACTGATAGCCAGGGGACGAGAAGGGGCAGCAGCGCCGATAGCAGGGGTAACCATCATACACTCATACTGTTTTCACTTTGCCAAGTTATCGGACAACCTGGCCCCAAAATTATGGATTATAAAAGCATAGCAGCATAAGGGAAAAATACACATTTTGAACCCAAAAACCCATTTGAGTTTTTAAGTTCAAAATACAGGCCTACCTTCTCCCCTACAGCCTGCCTGTCCATCTCCAAAAATAGCCTTTTAATAATTATACGCTCCTCCTTTGCATTGAAAAAAAGCAAACAGTAAAGTTGCCAGATGCGGCCATCCTTTCATCCATTTGTCCTTCTGCATCTATTTTCCCAAACCACGCACTCATACTGTTATTATGTCGCCAAGTAATTAGACTACCTGGCCCAAAAATTATGGATTATAAAAGGATAGCAGCATAAGGGAAAAATACACATTTTGAACCCAAAAACCCATTTGAGTTTTTAAGTTCAAAATACAGGCCTACCTCCTCCCCTACAGCCTGCCTGTCCATCTCCAAAAATACCCTTTTTAATAATTATACGCTCCTCCTTTGCATTGAAAAAAAGCAAACAGTAAAGTTGCCAGATGCGGCCATCCTTTCATAAATTTGTCCTTCTGCATCTATTTTCCCAAACCATGCACTCATACTGTTATTATGTCGCCAAGTAATTAGACTACCTTGCCCAAAAATTATGGATTATAAAAGGATAGCAGCATTAGTGAAAAATACACATTTTGAACCCAAAAACCCATTTGAGTTTTTAAGTTCAAAATACAGGCCTACCTCCTCCCCTACAGCCTGCCTGTCCATCTCCAAAAATACCCTTTTTAATAAGTATACGCTCCTCCTTTGCATTGAAAAAAAGCAAACAGTAAAGTTGCCAGATGCGGCCATCCTTTCATCCATTTGTCCTTCTGCATCTATTTTCCCAAACCATGCACTCATACTGTTATTATGTCGCCAAGTAATTAGACTACCTGGCCCAAACATTATGAATTATAAAAGGATAGCAGCATTAGTGAAAAAAACACATTTTGAACCCAAAAACCCATTTGAGTTTTTAAGTTCAAAATACAGGCCTACCTCCTCCCCTACAGCCTGCCTGTCCATCTCCAAAAATACGATTTTTAATAATTATACGCCTCTCCTTTGCATTGAAAAAAAGCAAACAGTAAAGTTGCCAGATGCGGCCATCCTTTCATCCATTTGTCCTTCTGCATCTATTTTCCCAAACCATGCACTCATGCTGTTATTATGTCGCCAAGTAATTAGACTACCTGGCCCAAAAATTATGGTTTATAAAAGGATAGCAGCATTAGTGAAAAATACACATTTTGAACCCAAAAACCCATTTGAGTTTTTAAGTTCAAAATACAGGCCTACCTATTCCCCTACAGCCTGCCTGTCCATCTCCAAAAATACCATTTTAATAATTATACGCTCCTCCTTTGCATTGAAAAAAAGCAAACAGTAAAGTTGCCAGATGCGGCCATCCTTTCATCCATTTGTCCTTCTGCATCTATTTTCCCAAACCATGCACTCATACTGTTATTATGTTGCCAAGTAATTAGACTACCTTGCCCAAAAATTATGGATTATAAAAGGATAGCAGCATTAGTGAAAAAAACACATTTTGAACCCAAAAACCCATTTGAGTTTTTAAGTTCAAAATACAGGCCTACCTCCTCCCCTACAGCCTGCCTGTCCATCTCCAAAAATACCATTTTTAATAATTATACGCTCCTCCTTTGCATTGAAAAAAAGCAAACAGTAAAGTTGCCAGATGCGGCCATCCTTTCATCCATTTGTCCTTCTGCATCTCTTTTCCCAAACCATGCACTCATACTGTTATTATGTCGCCAAGTAATTAGACTACCTGGCCCAAAAATTATGGATTATAAAAGGGTAGCAGCATAAGGGAACATTACCGTATTTATCGGGGTGTACATCGCACTGGCCTATAACACGCACCCTCATTTTACCAAGGATATTTGGGTAAAAAAAGTTTTTACCCAAATATCCTTCATAAAATGAGGGTGCGTGTGTGTGCATGTGTGTACCCCGATACACTGCTTCTCAACCCACAGAGCCCCCAGGAAAGGCAGGGGGAGAGAGGCCGTCACTGCCTGCTTCTCTCCCCCTGCCTTTCCTGGGGTCTAGATCCCTGCTAACTCCGCTTCTCTCCCCCTGCTATCGGCGCCGCTGCCCCTTCTCTCCCCCTGGCTATCGGTGCCGCTGTCCCATTGCCAGCGCCGATAGCCAGGGGGAGAGAAGCGGCGCCGGTAATGGGGCAACGGCACCGATAGCCAGGGGGGCATAAGGGGCAGCGGCACCTATTGCCGGCGCCGCTGCCCCGTTGCCTCCCCCATCCCTAGTTGTATAATTACCTGTTGCCGGGGTCGGGTCCGAGCTGCTTAAGGCCTCTGTTGTGCGTCCCCTGCATCATTGCTATGCGTTGCGAGACGCAATGACGAGTGACGTCTCTCGTCATTGCGCCGCGCCATGCAAAGCATAGCAACGACGCAGGGAATGCACACCGGAGGCCTGAAGCAGCGCTGACCCGACCCCAGCAACAGGTAATTATACAACCGGGGAAGGGGGAGGCAACGGGGCAGCGGCGCCGGCAATGGGTGCCACTGCCCCTTCTTTCCCCCTGTCTGTCGATATCGCTGCCCCATTGCCGGCGCCGTTTCTCTCCCCCTGGCTATCGGCGCCGGCAATGGGGCAGCGGCACTGATAGCCAGGGGACGAGAAGGGGCAGCAGCGCCGATAGCAGGGGTAACCATCATACACTCATACTGTTTTCACTTTGCCAAGTTATCGGACAACCTGGCCCCAAAATTATGGATTATAAAAGCATAGCAGCATAAGGGAAAAATACACATTTTGAACCCAAAAACCCATTTGAGTTTTTAAGTTCAAAATACAGGCCTACCTCCTCCCCTACAGCCTGCCTGTCCATCTCCAAAAATAGCCTTTTAATAATTATACGCTCCTCCTTTGCATTGAAAAAAAGCAAACAATAAAGTTGCCAGATGCGGCCATCCTTTCATCCATTTGTCCTTCTGCATCTATTTTCCCAAACCACGCACTCATACTGTTATTATGTCGCCAAGTAATTAGACTACCTGGCCCAAAAATTATGGATTATAAAAGGATAGCAGCATAAGGGAAAAATACACATTTTGAACCCAAAAACCCATTTGAGTTTTTAAGTTCAAAATACAGGCCTACCTCCTCCCCTACAGCCTGCCTGTCCATCTCCAAAAATACCCTTTTTAATAATTATACGCTCCTCCTTTGCATTGAAAAAAAGCAAACAGTAAAGTTGCCAGATGCGGCCATCCTTTCATAAATTTGTCCTTCTGCATCTATTTTCCCAAACCATGCACTCATACTGTTATTATGTCGCCAAGTAATTAGACTACCTTGCCCAAAAATTATGGATTATAAAAGGATAGCAGCATTAGTGAAAAATACACATTTTGAACCCAAAAACCCATTTGAGTTTTTAAGTTCAAAATACAGGCCTACCTCCTCCCCTACAGCCTGCCTGTCCATCTCCAAAAATACCCTTTTTAATAAGTATACGCTCCTCCTTTGCATTGAAAAAAAGCAAACAGTAAAGTTGCCAGATGCGGCCATCCTTTCATCCATTTGTCCTTCTGCATCTATTTTCCCAAACCATGCACTCATACTGTTATTATGTCGCCAAGTAATTAGACTACCTGGCCCAAACATTATGAATTATAAAAGGATAGCAGCATTAGTGAAAAAAACACATTTTGAACCCAAAAACCCATTTGAGTTTTTAAGTTCAAAATACAGGCCTACCTCCTCCCCTACAGCCTGCCTGTCCATCTCCAAAAATACGATTTTTAATAATTATACGCCTCTCCTTTGCATTGAAAAAAAGCAAACAGTAAAGTTGCCAGATGCGGCCATCCTTTCATCCATTTGTCCTTCTGCATCTATTTTCCCAAACCATGCACTCATGCTGTTATTATGTCGCCAAGTAATTAGACTACCTGGCCCAAAAATTATGGTTTATAAAAGGATAGCAGCATTAGTGAAAAATACACATTTTGAACCCAAAAACCCATTTGAGTTTTTAAGTTCAAAATACAGGCCTACCTATTCCCCTACAGCCTGCCTGTCCATCTCCAAAAATACCATTTTAATAATTATACGCTCCTCCTTTGCATTGAAAAAAAGCAAACAGTAAAGTTGCCAGATGCGGCCATCCTTTCATCCATTTGTCCTTCTGCATCTATTTTCCCAAACCATGCACTCATACTGTTATTATGTTGCCAAGTAATTAGACTACCTTGCCCAAAAATTATGGATTATAAAAGGATAGCAGCATTAGTGAAAAAAACACATTTTGAACCCAAAAACCCATTTGAGTTTTTAAGTTCAAAATACAGGCCTACCTCCTCCCCTACAGCCTGCCTGTCCATCTCCAAAAATACAATTTTTAATAATTATACGCTCCTCCTTTGCATTGAAAAAAAGCAAACAGTAAAGTTGCCAGATGCGGCCATCCTTTCATCCATTTGTCCTTCTGCATCTATTTTCCCAAACCATGCACTCATACTGTTATTATGTCGCCAAGTAATTAGACTACCTGGCCCAAAAATTATGGATTATAAAAGGGTAGCAGCATAAGGGAACATTACCGTATTTATCGGGGTGTACATCGCACTGGCCTATAACACGCACCCTCATTTTACCAAGGATATTTGAGTAAAAAAAGTTTTTACCCAAATATCCTTCATAAAATGAGGGTGCGTGTGTGTGCATGTGTGTACCCCGATACACTCCTTCTCAACCCACAGAGCCCCCAGGAAAGGCAGGGGGAGAGAGGCCGTCGCTGCCTGCTTCTCTCCCCCTGCCTTTCCTGGGGTCTAGATCCCTGCTAACGCTGCTTCTCTCCCCCTGCTATCGGCGCCGCTGCCCCTTCTCTCCCCCTGGCTATCGGTGCCGCTGTCCCATTGCCAGCGCCGATAGACAGGGGGAGAGAAGCGGCGCCGGTAATGGGGCAACGGCACCGATAGCCAGGGGGGCATAAGGGGCAGCGGCACCCATTGCCGGCGCCGCTGCCCCGTTGCCTCCCCCATCCCTAGTTGTATAATTACCTGTTGCCGGGGTCGGGTCCGAGCTGCTTCAGGCCTCTGTTGTGCGTCCCCTGCATCATTGCTATGCGTTGCGAGACGCAATGACGAGTGACGTCTCTCGTCATTGCGCCGCGCCATGCAAAGCATAGCAACGACGCAGGGAATGCACACCGGAGGCCTGAAGCAGCGCTGACCCGACCCAAGCAACAGGTAATTATACAACCGGGGATGGGGGAGGCAACGGGGCAGCGGCGCCGGCAATGGGTGCCGCTGCCCCTTCTTTCCCCCTGTCTGTCGACATCGCTGCCCCATTGCCGGCGCCGTTTCTCTCCCCCTGGCTATCGGCGCCGGCAATGGGGCAGCGGCACTGATAGCCAGGGGGAGAGAAGGGGCAGCAGCGCCGATAGCAGGGGTAACCATCATACACTCATACTGTTTTCACTTTGCCAAGTTATCGGACAACCTGGCCCCAAAATTATGGATTATAAAAGCATAGCAGCATAAGGGAAAAATACACATTTTGAACCCAAAAACCCATTTGAGTTTTTAAGTTCAAAATACAGGCCTACCTCCTCCCCTACAGCCTGCCTGTCCATCTCCAAAAATAGCCTTTTAATAATTATACGCTCCTCCTTTGCATTGAAAAAAAGCAAACAGTAAAGTTGCCAGATGCGGCCATCCTTTCATCCATTTGTCCTTCTGCATCTATTTTCCCAAACCACGCACTCATACTGTTATTATGTCGCCAAGTAATTAGACTACCTGGCCCAAAAATTATGGATTATAAAAGGATAGCAGCATAAGGGAAAAATACACATTTTGAACCCAAAAACCCATTTGAGTTTTTAAGTTCAAAATACAGGCCTACCTCCTCCCCTACAGCCTGCCTGTCCATCTCCAAAAATACCCTTTTTAATAATTATAAGCTTCTCCTTTGCATTGAAAAAAAGCAAACAGTAAAGTTGCCAGATGCGGCCATCCTTTCATCCATTTGTCCTTCTGCATCTATTTTCCCAAACCATGCACTCATTTTGTTATTATGTCGCCAAGTAATAAGACTACCATGCCCAAAAATTATGGATTATAAAAGGATAGCAGCATTAGTGAAAAATACACATTTTGAACCCAAAAACCCATTTGAGTTTTTAAGTTCAAAATACAGGCCTACCTCCTCCCCTACAGCCTGCCTGTCCATCTCCAAAAATACCCTTTTTAATAATTATACGCTCCTCCTTTGCATTGAAAAAAAGCAAACAGAAAAGTTCCCAGATGCGGCCATCCTTTCATCCATTTGTCCTTCTGCATCTATTTTCCCAAACCATGCACTCATACTGTTATTATGTCGCCAAGTAATTAGACTACCTGGCCCAAAAATTATGGATTATAAAAGGGTAGCAGCATAAAGGAACATTACCGTATTTATCGGGGTGTACCACGCATCCGCCTATAACACACACCCTCATTTTATCAAGGATATTTGGGTAAAATAATTTTTTTACCCAAATATCCTTCATAAAATGAGGGTGCGTGTGTGTGCATGTGTATACCCCAATACACTGCTTCTCACCCCACAGAGCCCCCAGGAAAGGCAGGGGGAGAGAGGCCGTCGCTGCCTGCTTCTCTCCCCCTGCCTTTCCTGGGGTCTAGAGCCCTGCTACCGCCGCTTCTCTCCCCCTGCTATCGGCGCCACTGCCCCTTCTCTCCCCCTGGCTATCGTTGCCGCTGTCCTATGGCCAGCGCCGATAGCCAGGGGGAGAGAAGCGGTGTCGGCAATGGGGCAGCTGCACCGATAGCCAGGGGGAGATAAGGGGCAGCGGCACCCATTGCCGTCGCCGCTGCCCCGTTGCCTCCCCCATCTCTAGTTGTATAATTACCTGTTGCCGGGGTCGGGTCCGCGCTGCTTCAGGCCTCCAGTGTGCGTCCCCTACATCATTGCTATGCGTTGCGAGACACAATGACGAGTGATGTCACTCGTCATTGCGCCGCGCCATGCAGCGCATAGCAACGACGCAGGGGATGCACCCCGGAGTCCTGAAGCAGCGCTGACCCGACCCCAGCAACAGGTAATTATACAACCGGGGAAGGGGGAGGCAACAGGGAAGCGGCGCCGGCAATGGGTGCCGCTGCCCCTTCTTTCTTTCTTTCTACCTCCTCCCCTACAGCCTGCCTGTCCATCTCCAAAAATACCCTTTTTAATAATTATACGCTCCTCCTTTGCATTGAAAAAAAGCAAACAGTAAAGGTGCCAGATGCGGCCATCCTTTCATCCATTTGTCCTTCTGCATCTATTTTCCCAAACCATGCACTCATACTGTTATTATGTCGCCAAGTAATTAGACTACCTGGCCCAAATATTATGAATTATAAAAGGATAGCAGCATTAGTGAAAAAAACACATTTTGAACCCAAAAACCCATTTGAGTTTTTAAGTTCAAAATACAGGCCTACCTCCTCCCCTACAGCCTGCCTGTCCATCTCCAAAAATACAATTTTTAATAATTATACGCTCCTCCTTTGCATTGAAAAAAAGCAAACAGTAAAGTTGCCAGATGCGGCCATCCTTTCATCCATTTGTCCTTCTGCATCTATTTTCCCAAACCATGCACTCATACTGTTGTTATGTCGCCAAGTAATTAGACTACCTGGCCCAAAAATTATGGTTTATAAAAGGATAGCAGCATTAGTGAAAAATACAAATTTTGAACCCAAAAACCCATTTGAGTTTTTAAGTTCAAAATACAGGCCTACCTCCTCCCCTACAGCCTGCCTGTCCATCTCCAAAAATACCCTTTTTAATAATTATACGCTCCTCCTTTGCATTGAAAAAAAGCAAACAGTAAAGTTGCCAGATGCGGCCATCCTTTCATCCATTTGTCCTTCTGCATCTATTTTCCCAAACCATGCACTCATACTGTTATTATGTCGCCAAATAATTAGACTACCTGGCCCAAAAATTATGGTTTATAAAAGGATAGCAGCATTAGTGAAAAATACACATTTTGAACCCAAAAACCCATTTGAGTTTTTAAGTTCAAAATACAGGCCTACCTCCTCCCCTACAGCCTGCCTGTCCATCTCCAAAAATACCCTTTTAATAATTATACTTTTCTCCTTTGCATTGAAAAAAAGCAAACAGTAAAGTTGCCAGATGCGGCCATCCTTTCATCCATTTGTCCTTCTGCATCTATTTTCCCAAACCATGCACTCATACTGTTATTATGTCGCCAAGTAATTAGACTACCTTGCCCAAAAATTATGGATTATAAAAGGATAGCAGCATTAGTGAAAAAAACACATTTTGAACCCAAAAACCCATTTGAGTTTTTAAGTTCAAAATACAGGCCTACCTCCTTCCCTACAGCCTGCCTGTCCATCTCCAAAAATACCATTTTTAATAATTATACGCTCCTCCTTTGCATTGAAAAAAAGCAAACAGTAAAGTTGCCAGATGCGGCCATCCTTTCATCCATTTGTCCTTCTGCATCTATTTTCCCAAACCATGCACTCATACTGTTATTATGTCGCCAAGTAATTAGACTACCTGGCCCAAAAATTATGGTTTATAAAAGGATAGCAGCATTAGTGAAAAATACACATTTTGAACCCAAAAACCCATTTGAGTTTTTAAGTTCAAAATACAGGCCTACCTCCTCCCCTACAGCCTGCCTGTCCATCTCCAAAAATACCCTTTTTAATAATTATACGCTCCTCCTTTGCATTGAAAAAAAGCAAACAGTAAAGTTCCCAGATGCGGCCATCCTTTCATCCATTTGTCCTTCTGCATCTATTTTCCCAAACCATGCACTCATACTGTTATTATGTCGCCAAGTAATTAGACTACCTGGCCCAAAAATTATGGATTATAAAAGGGTAGCAGCATAAGGGAACATTACCGTATTTATCGGGGTGTGCAACGCACCGGCCTATAACACGCACCCTCATTTTACCAAGGATATTTGGGTAAAAAAAGTTTTTACCCAAATATCCTTCATAAAATGAGGGTGCGTGTGTGTGCATGTGTGTACCCCGATACACTGCTTCTCAACCCACAGAGCCCCCAGGAAAGGCAGGGGGAGAGAGGCCGTCGCTGCCTGCTTCTCTCCCCTTGCCTTTCCTGGGGTCTAGAGCCCTGCTACCGCCGCTTCTCTCCCCCTGCTATCGGCGCCGCTGCCCCTTCTCTCCCCCTGGCTATCGGTGCCGCTGTCCCATTGCCAGCGCCGATAGCCAGGGGGAGAGAAGCGGCGCCGGTAATGGGGCAACGGCACCGATAGCCAGGGGGGCATAAGGGGCAGCGGCACCCATTGCCGGCGCCGCTGCCCCGTTGCCTCCCCCATCCCTAGTTGTATAATTACCTGTTGCCGGGGTCGGGTCCGAGCTGCTTCAGGCCTCTGTTGTGCGTCCCCTGCATCATTGCTATAAGTTGCGAGACGCAATGACGAGTGACGTCTCTCGTCATTGCGCCGCGCCATGCAAAGCATAGCAACGACGCAGGGAATGCACACAAGAGGCCTGAAGCAGCGCTGACCCGACCCCAGCAACAGGTAATTATACAACCGGGGATGGGGGAGGCAACGGGGCAGCGGCACCGGCAATGGGTGCCGCTGCCCCTTCTTTCCCCTGTCTGTCGACATTGCTGCCCCATTGCCGGCGCCGTTTCTCTCCCCCTGGCTATCGGCGCCGGCAATGGGGCAGTGGCACTGTTAGCCAGGGGGAGAGAAGGGGCAGCAGCGCCGATAGCAGGGGTAACCATCATACACTCATACTGTTTTCACTTTGCCAAGTTATCGGACAACCTGGCCCCAAAATTATGGATTATAAAAGGATAGCAGCATAAGGGAAAAATACACATTTTGAACCCAAAAACCCATTTGAGTTTTTAAGTTCAAAATACAGGCCTACCTCCTCCCCTACAGCCTGCCTGTCCATCTCCAAAAATACCCTTTTTAATAATTATACGCTCCTCCTTTGCATTGAAAAAAAGCAAACAGTAAAGTTGCCAGATGCGGCCATCCTTTCATCCATTTGTCCTTCTGCATCTATTTTCCCAAACCATGCACTCATACTGTTATTATGTCGCCAAGTAATTAGACTACCTGGCCCAAAAATTATGGATTTTATATCAGACAGGAGGCCTTCGCATTATATTGCATAACTTTCTTTACTGCAAATATATAGCAGCCATATTAAACATGTTTCAACAAGTAATCAAGAAAAAACTTTAGGTACACAGGTGTAGCATTACAGGTACATACAACCAAGCATGCTAGATATAGTAACAACCAATGAGCATGTAGCCCAGGTGATATAAGGTCTCCACTGACAGGATTAATCTTCTTTCTTTGCTGCTGCTTCACAGTTACAGATGAGTATTCCTTGCTCTGTCACTGTATAATCATTTGCATCTCTATTGTACTTCAAGTTAATCACTATAACATTTTTCTATACTTATTTTCTTTCATACATTATTTCCCTTTCTCAATTGTACTACTAGTCCCTGTTACAATACTTTATCATTGTCCCGACAGGCTCCGGTTTCCTCCCGGGGGATATACTACCCCCGTACTATAAATTCACTTTCCATATACATTCCGACTGTCATTTTCTCTTAGTACCTGGTTCTCACATCGCTACCGCCCCCATTTCACATTCTTTATCTTTTCCAACGCTCGTGCCGCTGCCTCTGTCTGTCTCTGACATAGCTCTATTTTCCCCTCCTCCCTCCGGTCACGTGACTTAGCTGGTACTCAGCTAAACCGTTCCCGCCCTGTTCTCCTCACTCGCTCACATCTCCGTCACTCAGCACCTCAGGGAAGTAATTTGTCAGACATTTCTGACTAAAAAATATTTCAAAAGTTGCCTAATACTGCCCTCTTGTGTCCTTTTTAGGACATTGCAGTCCTCCCTTATCATTTACTCCTGATATATTTTTCTTGACAAAAATTTTTACCTCATAGCTTGATTTATACCTGAGAGACTCCTTCATAATCCCTACTGTACCTAACCTCTATTAGACTGATATATATATATATATATAAAAATATATAAATATTTATTTAATTTCAGATTTTATTTTACAAAGCACTTATATATATTATTATCGGATTATAATATGTCCACTGAAAAAGCTATGTCTGCCATGTCTAATTTTGTAACTGGCGATCAAATCAATGAACTGGTAGATCAATCTGTTGCCAGATCAGTCAAATCAGCAGTATCCTCTGCTATGATATCTATACAAGAGACTCTTGCTAAATCTGTTGCCCAAACTTTAACACAGTTTTCGGCTCAACAGGCGCAAACTGCGCATAGGTCTAAGAGTCGTGCAAAAAAGAGGCTATACCATAATGACGACCCTGTTCATGAACATACTTCTGTGGGTCAAGACATATCTGATGACATGCACCCCTCATGCAGTCATCACACAGATGCCCATGCGTCGCATCTTCAACCCTCTACCCGAGAGGCAGAGTTAAATATTCGGGGTCCTAAAGCCTCAAAACGCAACAAACCAAATTCTTTTTCTGAACATATTTCTGACGACTCTGATGACCAATCTGATGATTCAGAATCAAATGACCCTTCCTATAACCCTATAGATACGGAAGGCAGTGACACAAACCCTGAGGATCATAATACCTCAGATTCAGCCGTCATTGACGGACTGGGATTACCCTTTTTTGATCCATCACAGATTTCTCATCCCAGATCAAGTGAATGGACTCCGAATGCGGAGGTGGAGAATTTCATATCTCATTGGATAAGGAAGGGATTAGACAGAAAAGCTAGAAATAAGCTTCGGGCAGAATGCCCAAGACCCTCATTATCCCTTAATACGGCTCAAACGCCAGAGTTAGACCCAATCTTAATAAAATATTTACAGAAATCGGGAAAGAACCCCAAAAAAGGCATCGACCGTAGTTTCAAGGCATGCCAAGATAAATTCCTGGACGTACTTGGTCCTCTGTCTAAATTATTGGACATTATTGAACAAGCATATGTTAACAAAACTACTCTTGATGTCCCCACTGTGAGGGGATGGGCTCACAGAGCCATGTGCCTATTCGGTAATGCGAATCAGGCTTTTAATACGGAAAGACGTCGCTCCATTCTCATGAAGCTGGATCCCCAGCTCACACATTTAGCG
Source organism: Hyla sarda (assembly GCF_029499605.1). Lineage (NCBI taxonomy): Eukaryota > Metazoa > Chordata > Amphibia > Anura > Hylidae > Hyla > Hyla sarda. The sequence continues at coordinate 78,893,930 of NC_079197.1, read as the reverse complement.
ACCTCTGAACCTACCACCCCAACCGAAGGGTTTCTATTCGGTGATAATTTCATTAAAGAAATTTCTAAATATGTTGGCCTATTTTCAAGCCTTGACAAGGCTCAGTCTTCGTTGAAAAAAGTTTTTTCTAGTAAAATTTTTGGACGGGCTGGGAAAAGTAGGGGCCGTTTTCCCAGCCGAGCCTCTCACAGCAGAACTCAATACAGAGGCCCCCAACAGCCACAAGACAGAACTGTCTACATCCCCCCTCCTCCTCAACCGCCACCCTTCTTTCCCTATTGGGGACGCCCTTGGAGGGCAAGAGGTCAGAGAGGCGCTTCAAGATCAAGGCCAACAGGTGAGTCAACCTCATTTTTCTCACCCTCCAGTAGGAGGAAGACTCCTTTATTTTTCCCTAAATTGGGAGATAATTTCTTCAGATCACTGGATTCTTTCTACAGTGAAGGGTTTTCAAATAGAATTTATGACCAATCCAATTCAATCTCATCTTCCACACCCGATACAATTCTCAAAGGAAGACCAAACACTAGTCAACTCAGAAGTGACAGACCTATACACAAAAAATGCCATCATACAGGTTCCACTACAATCACCAGGTTTTATCAGCAACCTCTTTTTAGTAAAAAAGAAGGATGGTGGTCACAGACCAGTCATAAATCTAAAAATCTTGAACAATTTCGTTTAATACCGTCATTTCAAAATGGAGGGAATCCATCTCCTCAGAGACCTCCTTCAACAAGGGGATTGGTTGATCAAAATCGACCTCAAGGATGCTTACCTCACGGTTCCCATCCATCCACTTTCTCAACCCTTTCTCCAATTTTATTGGAACAACAAGAAATGGCAATTCACTTGCCTTCCCTTTGGGCTTTCATCAGCCCCTTGGTGTTTCACAAAATTGATGAAACCTGTGGTGGCTCTCCTCCGTTCACGTGGAGTTCGTCTAATAATTTATCTGGACGACATACTCATTATGGCGTCATCAGTCCATCTAGCATATCTTCATATGGAATGGACGTTATCCCTTCTAATCGATCTCGGTTTCCTCATCAATTACGACAAATCTATACTTCTTCCATCCCAAGAATTAGAATTCTTGGGTTTCCTTATAAATACTCGTTCGACTCTCCTAAGTCTTCCTCCAAAAAAGTTGAAGACTATTCGAAGAGAGATCCGATCCCTTCTCAACAAGGATCGGATGTCTCTTCGATCCATCGCCAGAGTTGTGGGTCTCCTTTCAGCCTCTATTCAGGCTATATTTCCAGCCCCTCTACATTACAGGGCTCTCCAACGCCTGAAGATTCAACATCTTCAAGAAGGTCTGGCATATTCGGACGAAATCAATCTGTCTCCAGAAGCCAAAGAAGAACTTCTTTGGTGGCTTCAAAATATACAACAATGGAATGGGAAAACAATATTTTCCTTCCGTCCAGACATTATTCTGGAATCGGATGCCAGTCTCTCCGGATGGGGAGCTCGCTTCGGTTCTCTATCCACAGGAGGCAAATCGTCCCCCTCAGAATCAATTCTACATATCAATTGTCTCGAACTCCTTGCGGGATTCTTCGCCCTAAAAAGCTTTGCGAAAGATATGTCGCATTGCTGCATTCTATTACGTATGGACAACATATCAGCTGTCCAACATATAAATCGCCTAGGTGGAACCAAATCGGAAATCCTCGCCAATCTTACGAAAGATCTTTGGCACTTCTGCCTAGACAGAGACATTATTCTGAAGGCAGAATATCTCCCCGGGCTATCCAACATTGTAGCAGACTGGAATTCTCGTTATCTTGTGGATTCCAGCGACTGGAAGTTAGATCCTCAAATTTTTCAACAAATCAAACTCCTTTGGGGTCCCATTCATCTGGACTTATTCGCTTCTCGTCTCAACCGTCAGCTTCCACTATTTTACAGCTGGCGCCCAGACCCAGAAGCTCTGGGGGTAGACGCGCTTCTTCAGACTTGGCCTTCCCAAACGCTCTATGCGTTCCCTCCTTTCAACCTTATTCCCAGGGTCCTGTTTCAGACTCTCCTGCAGAAATCAACCATTGTTCTCATCACTCCTTAGTGGCCAACCCAATCCTGGTTCCCCCAATTACTCAGCATGGTTATAGATTTTCCGAGAATCATTCCGCATTCTCCTTACCTTCTTCTGGACCCACAGAACAATCCTCATCCTCTTATTGTCTACCTTCAACTTCATCTGGTTGCATGGCTAATTTCGGGTCAATCTCATTTGACTCGCAATTTTCTTCATCAACTAGAGCAATCCTCTCTGAGGCCTGGGCTCCAGGCACCAGGACTGCTTACCGATCAGCCTGGAAACTTTGGGTTGATTGGTGCACACAACGGAACCTGGATCCCGTTCTTGCATCTATCCCACACATCTTAAATTACCTCTCTTTCTCTTTTGATTCTGGTAAAGCTTACCGTACTTTAAACCTATATCGTTCAGCTATCTCCTTTTATCATGACCCTATTAATTCTATCCCTATCGGCAAACATCCATTGGTTTGCAAACTCCTTAAAGGAATTCGCTTTAAACGACCACCTATGCCTAAATATCATTCCACTTGGGATGTCAATCTTATCCTTAATCTGTTTATTTCTTGGGACGATAACGATTTACTATCACTTAAATTACTCTCTTTTAAACTCACTACTCTCCTTTGTCTAATTTCCATCAAAAGAGTCTCTGATGTCAGATCTTTAGACATATCCTGTAGAACTTTCACACCTCAAGGTGTCTTATTTTCCATTCATAGACGTACAAAAACCAACTTACACGAAGTTTTTTACCCCGCTTTTCCACATCATGATAAATTGTGTGTAGTACGTTGCCTTAAATCCTATGAAACTAAAACTGAGTCACTTAGATCTACATCTTCTTCTCAATTACTTATCTCCTACTGTAAGCCTCACTTACCTGTTTCTTCTGCCACCCTGGCCAGATGGATCAGACAGGTTATGGCCCTAGCCAATATTGACACATCTGCTTTTGGCGCACACTCTACTAGAGGTGCAGTTTCTACAAAACTCATTCAAACAGGAGGATCCCTTTCAGATCTTCTCAAAGCTGCTGATTGGTCTTCAGATTCAACATTTAAGACCTTTTACTTTAGACCTGAATCTCATATTTCTATGAATCTTTTATAGTTGTACTATTTTGTTGTTTAATCGTATAGTTAATTTTATTTTATTTTCTATAACATTATTAGCTTTAAAATTGCAATATAATGCGAAGGCCTCCTGTCTGATATAAAATTGGAGATTTTCCTATCCTTGGTGACGGAAAATATAGATTTTATGAAAGACAGGAGGCGAGCATTATCCCTCCCTTAACCCATCCCACTAATAATTTTTTATTCTATTTTCAGCTTATTAACCATCCTGACATCGGGAGTTATTTGTTCTATTTCTCATCGTTTTGGATCATCTTCACGTTCCTTTCTCAAGTTTTTCTTCAGATTCATCGATGAACAATCTTCTTCATCTTCTAGAGATCTTCCTGCCGGAGAATTCATTCTCAATATGAGTACATTTCCTGTTATGGTTTTTGTTAATTATTCTCTTCTTGGACACCTACGTAATGGACTATTCATCAAAGAAAGAAGATTAATCCTGTCAGTGGAGACCTTATATCACCTGGGCTACATGCTCATTGGTTGTTACTATATCTAGCATGCTTGGTTGTATGTACCTGTAATGCTACACCTGTGTACCTAAAGTTTTTTCTTGATTACTTGTTGAAACATGTTTAATATGGCTGCTATATATTTGCAGTAAAGAAAGTTATGCAATATAATGCTCGCCTCCTGTCTTTCATAAAATCTATATTTTCCGTCACCAAGGATAGGAAAATCTCCAATTATAAAAGGATAGCAGCATAAGGGAAAAATACATATTTTGAACCCAAAAACCCATTTGAGTTTTTAAGTTCAAAATACAGGCCTACCTCCTCCCCATCAGCCAGCCTGTCCATCTCCAAAAATACCCTTTTTTAATAATTATGCACTCTTCATTTGCTTTGGAAAAACAAACAGTTAAGTTGCCATATGCTGCTATCCTTTCATCGATTTGTGCTTCTACACCTATGTTCCCAAACCATCATACACTCATACTGTTTTCACTTTGCCAAGTTATCGGACAACCTGGCCCCAAAATTATGGATTATAAAAGGATAGCAGTATAAGGGAAAAATACACATTTTGAACCCAAAAACCCATTTGAGTTTTTAAGTTCAAAATACAGGCCTACCTCCTCCCCTACAGCCTGCCTGTCCATCTCCAAAAATACCCTTTTTAATAATTATACGCTCCTCCTTTGCATTGAAAAAAAGCAAACAGTAAAGTTCCCAGATGAGGCCATCCTTTCATCCATTTGTCCTTCTGCATCTATTTTCCCAAACCATGCACTCATACTGTTATTATGTCGCCAAGTAATTAGACTACCTGGCCCAAAAATTATGGATTATAAAAGGGTAGCAGCATAAGGGAACATTACCGTATTTATCGGGGTGTGCAACGCACCGGCCTATAACACGCACCCTCATTTTACCAAGGATATTTGGGTAAAAAAAGTTTTTACCCAAATATCCTTCATAAAATGAGGGTGCGTGTGTGTGCATGTGTGTACCCCGATACACTGCTTCTCAACCCACAGAGCCCCCAGGAAAGGCCGGGGGAGAGAGGCCGTCGCTGCCTGCTTCTCTCCCCCTGCCTTTCCTGGGGTCTAGAGCCCTGCTACCGCCGCTTCTCTCCCCCTGCTATCGGCGCCGCTGCCCCTTCTCTCCCCCTGGCTATCGGTGCCGCTGTCCCATTGCCAGTGCCGATAGCCAGGGGGAGAGAAGCGGCGCCGGTAATGGGGCAACGGCACCGATAACCAGGGGGGCATAAGGGGCAGCGGCACCCATTGCCGGCGCCGCTGCCCCGTTGCCTCCACCATCCCTAGTTGTATAATTACCTGTTGCCGGGGTCGGGTCCGAGCTGCTTCAGGCCTCTGTTGTGCGTCCCCTGCATCATTGCTATGCGTTGCGAGACGCAATGACGAGTGACGTCTCTCGTCATTGCGCCGCGCCATGCAAAGCATAGCAACGACGCAGGGAATGCACACAAGAGGCCTGAAGCAGCGCTGACCCGACCCCAGCAACAGGTAATTATACAACCGGGGATGGGGGAGGCAACGGGGCAGCGGCGCCGGCAATGGGTGCCGCTGCCCCTTCTTTCCCCTGTCTGTCGACATCGCTGCCCCATTGCCGGCGCCGTTTCTCTCCCCCTGGCTATCGGCGCCGGCAATGGGGCAGTGGCACTGTTAGCCAGGGGGAGAGAAGGGGCAGCAGCGCCGATAGCAGGGGTAACTATCATACACTCATACTGTTTTCACTTTGCCAAGTTATCGGACAACCTGGCCCCAAAATTATGGATTATAAAAGGATAGCAGCATAAGGGAAAAATACACATTTTGAACCCAAAAACCCATTTGAGTTTTTAAGTTCAAAATACAGGCCTACCTCCTCCCCTACAGCCTGCCTGTCCATCTCCAAAAATACCCTTTTTAATAATTATACGCTCCTCCTTTGCATTGAAAAAAAGCAAACAGTAAAGTTGCCAGATGCGGCCATCCTTTCATCCATTTGTCCTTCTGCATCTATTTTCCCAAACCATGCACTCATACTGTTATTATGTCGCCAAGTAATTAGACTACCTGGCCCAAAAATTATGGATTATAAAAGGATAGCAGCATAAGGGAAAAATACATATTTTGAACCCAAAAATCCATTTGAGTTTTTAAGTTCAAAATACAGGCCTACCTCCTCCCCATCAGCCTGCCTGTCCATCTCCAAAAATACCCTTTTTTAATAATTATGCACTCTTCATTTGCTTTGGAAAAACAAACAGTTAAGTTGCCATATGCTGCTATCCTTTCATCGATTTGCGCTTCTACACCTATGTTCCCAAACCATCATACACTCATACTGTTTTCACTTTGCCAAGTTATCGGACAACCTGGCCCCAAAATTATGGATTATAAAAGGATAGCAGTATAAGGGAAAAATACACATTTTGAACCCAAAAACCCATTTGAGTTTTTAAGTTCAAAATACAGGCCTACCTTCTCCCCTACAGCCTGCCTGTCCATCTCCAAAAATAGCCTTTTAATAATTATACGCTCCTCCTTTGCATTGAAAAAAAGCAAACAGTAAAGTTGCCAGATGCGGCCATCCTTTCATCCATTTGTCCTTCTGCATCTATTTTCCCAAACCATGCACTCATACTGTTATTATGTCGCCAAGTAATTAGACTACCTGGCCCAAACATTACGAATTATAAAAGGATAGCAGCATTAGTGAAAAAAACACATTTTGAACCCAAAAACCCATTTGAGTTTTTAAGTTCAAAATACAGGCCTACCTCCTCCCCTACAGCCTGCCTGTCCATCTCCAAAAATACGATTTTTAATAATTATACGCCTCTCCTTTGCATTGAAAAAAAGCAAACAGTAAAGTTGCCAGATGCGGCCATCCTTTCATCCATTTGTCCTTCTGCATTTATTTTCCCAAACCATGCACTCATACTGTTATTATGTCGCCAAGTAATTACACTACCTGGCCCAAAAATTATGGTTTATAAAAGGATAGCAGCATTAGTGAAAAATACACATTTTGAACCCAAAAACCCATTTGAGTTTTTAAGTTCAAAATACAGGCCTACCTCCTCCCCTACAGCCTGCCTGTCCATCTCCAAAAATACCATTTTTAATAATTATACGCTCCTCCTTTGCATTGAAAAAAGCAAACAGTAAAGTTGCCAGATGCGGCCATCCTTTCATCCATTTGTCCTTCTGCATCTATTTTCCCAACCATGCACTCATACTGTTATTATGTCGCCAAGTAATTAGACTACCTGGCCCAAAAATTATGGTTTATAAAAGGATAGCAGCATCAGTGAAAAATACACATTTTGAACCCAAAAACCCATTTGAGTTTTTAAGTTCAAAATACAGGCCTACCTCCTCCCCTACAGCCTGCCTGTCCATCTCCAAAAATACCCTTTTTTAATAATTATGCACTCTTCATTTGCTTTGGAAAAACAAACAGTTAAGTTGCCATATGCTGCTATCCTTTCATCGATTTGCGCTTCTACACCTATGTTCCCAAACCATCATACACTCATACTGTTTTCACTTTGCCAAGTTATCGGACAACCTGGCCCCAAAATTATGGATTATAAAAGGATAGCAGTATAAGGGAAAAATACACATTTTGAACCCAAAAACCCATTTGAGTTTTTAAGTTCAAAATACAGGCCTACCTCCTCCCCTACAGCCTGCCTGTCCATCTCCAAAAATAGCCTTTTAATAATTATACGCTCCTCCTTTGCATTGAAAAAAAGCAAACAGTAAAGTTGCCAGATGCGGCCATCCTTTCATCCATTTGTCCTTCTGCATCTATTTTCCCAAACCACGCACTCATACTGTTATTATGTCGCCAAGTAATTAGACTACCTGGCCCAAAAATTATGGATTATAAAAGGATAGCAGCATAAGGGAAAAATACACATTTTGAACCCAAAAACCCATTTGAGTTTTTAAGTTCAAAATACAGGCCTACCTCCTCCCCTACAGCCTGCCTGTCCATCTCCAAAAATACCCTTTTTAATAATTATACGCTCCTCCTTTGCATTGAAAAAAAGCAAACAGTAAAGTTGCCAGATGCGGCCATCCTTTCATCCATTTGTCCTTCTGCATCTATTTTCCCAAACCATGCACTCATACTGTTATTATGTCGCCAAGTAATTAGACTACCTGGCCCAAACATTACGAATTATAAAAGGATAGCAGCATTAGTGAAAAAAACACATTTTGAACCCAAAAACCCATTTGAGTTTTTAAGTTCAAAATACAGGCCTACCTCCTCCCCTACAGCCTGCCTGTCCATCTCCAAAAATACGATTTTTAATAATTATACGCCTCTCCTTTGCATTGAAAAAAAGCAAACAGTAAAGTTGCCAGATGCGGCCATCCTTTCATCCATTTGTCCTTCTGCATTTATTTTCCCAAACCATGCACTCATACTGTTATTATGTCGCCAAGTAATTACACTACCTGGCCCAAAAATTATGGTTTATAAAAGGATAGCAGCATTAGTGAAAAATACACATTTTGAACCCAAAAACCCATTTGAGTTTTTAAGTTCAAAATACAGGCCTACCTCCTCCCCTACAGCCTGCCTGTCCATCTCCAAAAATACCATTTTTAATAATTATACGCTCCTCCTTTGCATTGAAAAAAGCAAACAGTAAAGTTGCCAGATGCGGCCATCCTTTCATCCATTTGTCCTTCTGCATCTATTTTCCCAAACCATGCACTCATACTGTTATTATGTCGCCAAGTAATTAGACTACCTGGCCCAAAAATTATGGTTTATAAAAGGATAGCAGCATTAGTGAAAAATACACATTTTGAACCCAAAAACCCATTTGAGTTTTTAAGTTCAAAATACAGGCCTACCTCCTCCCCTACAGCCTGCCTGTCCATCTCCAAAAATACCCTTTTTTAATAATTATGCACTCTTCATTTGCTTTGGAAAAACAAACAGTTAAGTTGCCATATGCTGCTATCCTTTCATCGATTTGCGCTTCTACACCTATGTTCCCAAACCATCATACACTCATACTGTTTTCACTTTGCCAAGTTATCGGACAACCTGGCCCCAAAATTATGGATTATAAAAGGATAGCAGTATAAGGGAAAAATACACATTTTGAACCCAAAAACCCATTTGAGTTTTTAAGTTCAAAATACAGGCCTACCTCCTCCCCTACAGCCTGCCTGTCCATCTCCAAAAATAGCCTTTTAATAATTATACGCTCCTCCTTTGCATTGAAAAAAAGCAAACAGTAAAGTTGCCAGATGCGGCCATCCTTTCATCCATTTGTCCTTCTGCATCTATTTTCCCAAACCACGCACTCATACTGTTATTATGTCGCCAAGTAATTAGACTACCTGGCCCAAAAATTATGGATTATAAAAGGATAGCAGCATAAGGGAAAAATACACATTTTGAACCCAAAAACCCATTTGAGTTTTTAAGTTCAAAATACAGGCCTACCTCCTCCCCTACAGCCTGCCTGTCCATCTCCAAAAATACCCTTTTTAATAATTATACGCTCCTCCTTTGCATTGAAAAAAAGCAAACAGTAAAGTTGCCAGATGCGGCCATCCTTTCATCCATTTGTCCTTCTGCATCTATTTTCCCAAACCATGCACTCATACTGTTATTATGTCGCCAAGTAATTAGACTACCTGGCCCAAACATTACGAATTATAAAAGGATAGCAGCATTAGTGAAAAAAACACATTTTGAACCCAAAAACCCATTTGAGTTTTTAAGTTCAAAATACAGGCCTACCTCCTCCCCTACAGCCTGCCTGTCCATCTCCAAAAATACGATTTTTAATAATTATACGCCTCTCCTTTGCATTGAAAAAAAGCAAACAGTAAAGTTGCCAGATGCGGCCATCCTTTCATCCATTTGTCCTTCTGCATTTATTTTCCCAAACCATGCACTCATACTGTTATTATGTCGCCAAGTAATTACACTACCTGGCCCAAAAATTATGGTTTATAAAAGGATAGCAGCATTAGTGAAAAATACACATTTTGAACCCAAAAACCCATTTGAGTTTTTAAGTTCAAAATACAGGCCTACCTCCTCCCCTACAGCCTGCCTGTCCATCTCCAAAAATACCATTTTTAATAATTATACGCTCCTCCTTTGCATTGAAAAAAGCAAACAGTAAAGTTGCCAGATGCGGCCATCCTTTCATCCATTTGTCCTTCTGCATCTATTTTCCCAAACCATGCACTCATACTGTTATTATGTCGCCAAGTAATTAGACTACCTGGCCCAAAAATTATGGTTTATAAAAGGATAGCAGCATTAGTGAAAAATACACATTTTGAACCCAAAAACCCATTTGAGTTTTTAAGTTCAAAATACAGGCCTACCTCCTCCCCTACAGCCTGCCTGTCCATCTCCAAAAATACCCTTTTAATAATTATACGCTCCTCCTTTGCATTGAAAAAAAGCAAACAGTAAAGTTGCCAGATGCGGCCATCCTTTCATCCATTTGTCCTTCTGCATCTATTTTCCCAAACCATGCACTCATACTGTTATTATGTCGCCAAGTAATTAGACTACCTGGCCCAAAAATTATGGATTATAAAGGGGTAGCAGCATAAGGGAACATTACCGTATTTATCGGGGTGTACATCGCACCGGCCTATAACACGCACCCTCGTTTTACCAAGGATATTTGGGTAAAAAAAGTTTTTACCCAAATATCCTTCATAAAATGAGGGTGCGTGTGTGTGCATGTGTGTACCCCGATACACTGCTTCTCAACCCACAGAGCCCCCAGGAAAGGCAGGGGGAGAGAGGCCGTCGCTGCCTGCTTCTCTCCCCCTGCCTTTCCTGGGGTCTAGAGCCCTGCTACCGCCGCTTCTCTCCCCCTGCTATCGGCGCCGCTGCCCCTTCTCTCCCCCTGGCTATCGGTGCCGCTGTCCCATTGCCAGCGCCGATAGCCAGGGGGAGAGAAGCGGCGCCGGTAATGGGGCAACGGCACCGATAGCCAGGGGGGCATAAGGGGCAGCGGCAACCATTGCCGGCGCCGCTGCCCCGTTGCCTCCCCCATCCCTAGTTGTATAATTACCTGTTGCCGGGGTCGGGTCCGAGCTGCTTCAGGCCTCTGTTGTGCGTCCCCTGCATCATTGCTATAAGTTGCGAGACGCAATGACGAGTGACGTCTCTCATCATTGCGCCGCGCCATGCAAAGCATAGCAACGATGCAGGGAATGCACACCGGAGGCCTGAAGCAGTGCTGACCCGACCCCAGCAACAGGTAATTATACAACCGGGGATGGGGGAGGCAACGGGGCAGCGGCGCCGGCAATGGGTGCCGCTGCCCCTTCTTTCCCCCTGTCTGTCGACATCGCTGCCCCATTGCCGGCGCCGTTTCTCTCCCCCTGGCTATCGGCGCCGGCAATGGGGCAGCGGCACTGATAGCCAGGGGGAGATAAGGGGCAGCAGCGCCGATAGCAGGGGTAACCATCATACACTCATACTGTTTTCACTTTGCCAAGTTATCGGACAACCTGGCCCCAAAATTATGGATTATAAAAGGATAACAGCATAAGGGAAAAATACATATTTTGAACCCAAAAACCCATTTGAGTTTTTAAGTTCAAAATACAGGCCTACCTCCTCCCCTACAGCCTGCCTGTCCATCTCCAAAAATAGCCTATTAATAATTATACGCTTATCCTTTGCATTGAAAAAAAGCAAACAGTAAAGTTGCCAGATGCGGCCATCCTTTCATCCATTTGTCCTTCTGCATCTATTTTCCCAAACCATGCACTCATTTTGTTATTATGTCGCCAAGTAATTAGACTACCATGCCCAAAAATTATAGATTATAAAAGGATAGCAGCATTAGTGAAAAATACACATTTTGAACCCAAAAACCCATTTGAGTTTTTAAGTTCAAAATACAGGCCTACCTCCTCCCCTACAGCCTGCCTGTCCATCTCCAAAAATACCATTTTTAATAATTATACGCTCCTCCTTTGCATTGAAAAAAGCAAACAGTAAAGTTGCCAGATGCGGCCATCCTTTCATCCATTTGTCCTTCTGCATCTATTTTCCCAACCATGCACTCATACTGTTATTATGTCGCCAAGTAATTAGACTACCTGGCCCAAAAATTATGGTTTATAAAAGGATAGCAGCATCAGTGAAAAATACACATTTTGAACCCAAAAACCCATTTGAGTTTTTAAGTTCAAAATACAGGCCTACCTCCTCCCCTACAGCCTGCCTGTCCATCTCCAAAAATACCCTTTTTTAATAATTATGCACTCTTCATTTGCTTTGGAAAAACAAACAGTTAAGTTGCCATATGCTGCTATCCTTTCATCGATTTGCGCTTCTACACCTATGTTCCCAAACCATCATACACTCATACTGTTTTCACTTTGCCAAGTTATCGGACAACCTGGCCCCAAAATTATGGATTATAAAAGGATAGCAGTATAAGGGAAAAATACACATTTTGAACCCAAAAACCCATTTGAGTTTTTAAGTTCAAAATACAGGCCTACCTCCTCCCCTACAGCCTGCCTGTCCATCTCCAAAAATAGCCTTTTAATAATTATACGCTCCTCCTTTGCATTGAAAAAAAGCAAACAGTAAAGTTGCCAGATGCGGCCATCCTTTCATCCATTTGTCCTTCTGCATCTATTTTCCCAAACCACGCACTCATACTGTTATTATGTCGCCAAGTAATTAGACTACCTGGCCCAAAAATTATGGATTATAAAAGGATAGCAGCATAAGGGAAAAATACACATTTTGAACCCAAAAACCCATTTGAGTTTTTAAGTTCAAAATACAGGCCTACCTCCTCCCCTACAGCCTGCCTGTCCATCTCCAAAAATACCCTTTTTAATAATTATACGCTCCTCCTTTGCATTGAAAAAAAGCAAACAGTAAAGTTGCCAGATGCGGCCATCCTTTCATCCATTTGTCCTTCTGCATCTATTTTCCCAAACCATGCACTCATACTGTTATTATGTCGCCAAGTAATTAGACTACCTGGCCCAAACATTACGAATTATAAAAGGATAGCAGCATTAGTGAAAAAAACACATTTTGAACCCAAAAACCCATTTGAGTTTTTAAGTTCAAAATACAGGCCTACCTCCTCCCCTACAGCCTGCCTGTCCATCTCCAAAAATACGATTTTTAATAATTATACGCCTCTCCTTTGCATTGAAAAAAAGCAAACAGTAAAGTTGCCAGATGCGGCCATCCTTTCATCCATTTGTCCTTCTGCATTTATTTTCCCAAACCATGCACTCATACTGTTATTATGTCGCCAAGTAATTACACTACCTGGCCCAAAAATTATGGTTTATAAAAGGATAGCAGCATTAGTGAAAAATACACATTTTGAACCCAAAAACCCATTTGAGTTTTTAAGTTCAAAATACAGGCCTACCTCCTCCCCTACAGCCTGCCTGTCCATCTCCAAAAATACCATTTTTAATAATTATACGCTCCTCCTTTGCATTGAAAAAAGCAAACAGTAAAGTTGCCAGATGCGGCCATCCTTTCATCCATTTGTCCTTCTGCATCTATTTTCCCAAACCATGCACTCATACTGTTATTATGTCGCCAAGTAATTAGACTACCTGGCCCAAAAATTATGGTTTATAAAAGGATAGCAGCATTAGTGAAAAATACACATTTTGAACCCAAAAACCCATTTGAGTTTTTAAGTTCAAAATACAGGCCTACCTCCTCCCCTACAGCCTGCCTGTCCATCTCCAAAAATACCCTTTTTTAATAATTATGCACTCTTCATTTGCTTTGGAAAAACAAACAGTTAAGTTGCCATATGCTGCTATCCTTTCATCGATTTGCGCTTCTACACCTATGTTCCCAAACCATCATACACTCATACTGTTTTCACTTTGCCAAGTTATCGGACAACCTGGCCCCAAAATTATGGATTATAAAAGGATAGCAGTATAAGGGAAAAATACACATTTTGAACCCAAAAACCCATTTGAGTTTTTAAGTTCAAAATACAGGCCTACCTCCTCCCCTACAGCCTGCCTGTCCATCTCCAAAAATAGCCTTTTAATAATTATACGCTCCTCCTTTGCATTGAAAAAAAGCAAACAGTAAAGTTGCCAGATGCGGCCATCCTTTCATCCATTTGTCCTTCTGCATCTATTTTCCCAAACCACGCACTCATACTGTTATTATGTCGCCAAGTAATTAGACTACCTGGCCCAAAAATTATGGATTATAAAAGGATAGCAGCATAAGGGAAAAATACACATTTTGAACCCAAAAACCCATTTGAGTTTTTAAGTTCAAAATACAGGCCTACCTCCTCCCCTACAGCCTGCCTGTCCATCTCCAAAAATACCCTTTTTAATAATTATACGCTCCTCCTTTGCATTGAAAAAAAGCAAACAGTAAAGTTGCCAGATGCGGCCATCCTTTCATCCATTTGTCCTTCTGCATCTATTTTCCCAAACCATGCACTCATACTGTTATTATGTCACCAAGTAATTAGACTACCTGGCCCAAACATTACGAATTATAAAAGGATAGCAGCATTAGTGAAAAAAACAAATTTTGAACCCAAAAACCCATTTGAGTTTTTAAGTTCAAAATACAGGCCTACCTCCTCCCCTACAGCCTGCCTGTCCATCTCCAAAAATACGATTTTTAATAATTATACGCCTCTCCTTTGCATTGAAAAAAAGCAAACAGTAAAGTTGCCAGATGCGGCCATCCTTTCATCCATTTGTCCTTCTGCATTTATTTTCCCAAACCATGCACTCATACTGTTATTATGTCGCCAAGTAATTACACTACCTGGCCCAAAAATTATGGTTTATAAAAGGATAGCAGCATTAGTGAAAAATACACATTTTGAACCCAAAAACCCATTTGAGTTTTTAAGTTCAAAATACAGGCCTACCTCCTCCCCTACAGCCTGCCTGTCCATCTCCAAAAATACCATTTTTAATAATTATACGCTCCTCCTTTGCATTGAAAAAAGCAAACAGTAAAGTTGCCAGATGCGGCCATCCTTTCATCCATTTGTCCTTCTGCATCTATTTTCCCAAACCATGCACTCATACTGTTATTATGTCGCCAAGTAATTAGACTACCTGGCCCAAAAATTATGGTTTATAAAAGGATAGCAGCATTAGTGAAAAATACACATTTTGAACCCAAAAACCCATTTGAGTTTTTAAGTTCAAAATACAGGCCTACCTCCTCCCCTACAGCCTGCCTGTCCATCTCCAAAAATACCCTTTTAATAATTATACGCTCCTCCTTTGCATTGAAAAAAAGCAAACAGTAAAGTTGCCAGATGCGGCCATCCTTTCATCCATTTGTCCTTCTGCATCTATTTTCCCAAACCATGCACTCATACTGTTATTATGTCGCCAAGTAATTAGACTACCTGGCCCAAAAATTATGGATTATAAAGGGGTAGCAGCATAAGGGAACATTACCGTATTTATCGGGGTGTACATCGCACCGGCCTATAACACGCACCCTCGTTTTACCAAGGATATTTGGGTAAAAAAAGTTTTTACCCAAATATCCTTCATAAAATGAGGGTGCGTGTGTGTGCATGTGTGTACCCCGATACACTGCTTCTCAACCCACAGAGCCCCCAGGAAAGGCAGGGGGAGAGAGGCCGTCGCTGCCTGCTTCTCTCCCCCTGCCTTTCCTGGGGTCTAGAGCCCTGCTACCGCCGCTTCTCTCCCCCTGCTATCGGCGCCGCTGCCCCTTCTCTCCCCCTGGCTATCGGTGCCGCTGTCCCATTGCCAGCGCCGATAGCCAGGGGGAGAGAAGCGGCGCCGGTAATGGGGCAACGGCACCGATAGCCAGGGGGGCATAAGGGGCAGCGGCAACCATTGCCGGCGCCGCTGCCCCGTTGCCTCCCCCATCCCTAGTTGTATAATTACCTGTTGCCGGGGTCGGGTCCGAGCTGCTTCAGGCCTCTGTTGTGCGTCCCCTGCATCATTGCTATAAGTTGCGAGACGCAATGACGAGTGACGTCTCTCATCATTGCGCCGCGCCATGCAAAGCATAGCAACGATGCAGGGAATGCACACCGGAGGCCTGAAGCAGTGCTGACCCGACCCCAGCAACAGGTAATTATACAACCGGGGATGGGGGAGGCAACGGGGCAGCGGCGCCGGCAATGGGTGCCGCTGCCCCTTCTTTCCCCCTGTCTGTCGACATCGCTGCCCCATTGCCGGCGCCGTTTCTCTCCCCCTGGCTATCGGCGCCGGCAATGGGGCAGCGGCACTGATAGCCAGGGGGAGATAAGAGGCAGCAGCGCCGATAGCAGGGGTAACCATCATACACTCATACTGTTTTCACTTTGCCAAGTTATCGGACAACCTGGCCCCAAAATTATGGATTATAAAAGGATAACAGCATAAGGGAAAAATACATATTTTGAACCCAAAAACCCATTTGAGTTTTTAAGTTCAAAATACAGGCCTACCTCCTCCCCTACAGCCTGCCTGTCCATCTCCAAAAATAGCCTATTAATAATTATACGCTTATCCTTTGCATTGAAAAAAAGCAAACAGTAAAGTTGCCAGATGCGGCCATCCTTTCATCCATTTGTCCTTCTGCATCTATTTTCCCAAACCATGCACTCATTTTGTTATTATGTCGCCAAGTAATTAGACTACCATGCCCAAAAATTATAGATTATAAAAGGATAGCAGCATTAGTGAAAAATACACATTTTGAACCCAAAAACCCATTTGAGTTTTTAAGTTCAAAATACAGGCCTACCTCCTCCCCTACAGCCTGCCTGTCCATCTCCAAAAATACCCTTTTTAATAATTATACGCTCCTCCTTTGCATTGAAAAAAAGCAAACAGTAAAGTTGCCAGATGCGGCCATCCTTTCATCCATTTGTCCTTCTGCATCTATTTTCCCAAACCATGCACTCATACTGTTATTATGTCGCCAAGTAATTAGACTACCTGGCCCAAACATTATGGATTATAAAAGGATAGCAGCATAAGGGAAAAATACATATTTTGAACCCAAAAACCCATTTGAGTTTTTAAGTTCAAAATACAGGCCTACCTCCTCCCCATCAGCCTGCCTGTCCATCTCCAAAAATACCCTTTTTTAATAATTATGCACTCTTCATTTGCTTTGGAAAAACAAACAGTTAAGTTGCCATATGCTGCTATCCTTTCATCGATTTGTGCTTCTACACCTATGTTCCCAAACCATCATACACTCATACTGTTTTCACTTTGCCAAGTTATCGGACAACCTGGCCCCAAAATTATGGATTATAAAAGGATAGCAGCATAAGGGAAAAATACACATTTTGAACCCAAAAACCCATTTGAGTTTTTAAGTTCAAAATACAGGCCTACCTCCTCCCCTACAGCCTGCCTGTCCATCTCCAAAAATAGCCTTTTAATAATTATACGCTCCTCCTTTGCATTGAAAAAAAGCAAACAGTAAAGTTGCCAGATGCGGCCATCCTTTCATCCATTTGTCCTTCTAAATCTATTTTCCCAAACCACGCACTCATACTGTTATTATGTCGCCAAGTAATTAGACTACCTGGCCCAAAAATTATGGATTATAAAAGGATAGCAGCATAAGGGAAAAATACACATTTTGAACCCAAAAACCCATTTGAGTTTTTAAGTTCAAAATACAGGCCTACCTCCTCCCCTACAGCCTGCCTGTCCATCTCCAAAAATACCCTTTTTAATAATTATACGCTCCTCCTTTGCATTGAAAAAAAGCAAACAGTAAAGTTGCCAGATGTGGCCATCCTTTCATTCATTTGTCCTTCTGCATCTATTTTCCCAAACCATGCACTCATACTGTTATTATGTCGCCAAGTAATTAGACTACCTGGCCCAAACATTATGAATTATAAAAGGATAGCAGCATTAGTGAAAAAAACACATTTTCAACCCAAAAACCCATTTGAGTTTTTAGGTTCAAAATACAGGCCTACCTCCTCCCCTACAGCCTGCCTGTCCATCTCCAAAAATACGATTTTTTAATAATTATACGCTTCTCCTTTGCATTGAAAAAAAGCAAACAGTAAAGTTGCCAGATGCGGCCATCCTTTCATCCATTTGTCCTTCTGCATCTATTTTCCCAAACCATGCACTCATACTGTTATTATGTCGCCAAGTAATTAGACTACCTAGCCCTAAAATTATGGATTATAAAAGGGTAGCAGCATAAGGGAACATTACCGTATTTATCGGGGTGTACAACGCACCGGCCTATAACACGCACCCTCATTTTACCAAGGATATTTGGGTAAAAAAAGTTTTTACCCAAATATCCTTCATAAAATGAGGGTGCGTGTGTGTGCATGTGTGTACCCCGATACACTGCTTCTCAACCCACAGAGCCCCCAGGAAAGGCAGGGGGAGAGAGGCCATCGCTGCCTGCTTCTCTCCCCCTGCCTTTCCTGGGGTCTAGAGCCCTGCTACCGCCGCTTCTCTCCCCCTGCTATCGGCGCCGCTGCCCCTTCTCTCCCCCTGGCTATCGGTGCCGCTGTCCCATTGCCAGCGCCGATAGCCAGGGGGAGAGAAGCGGCGCCGGTAATGGGGCAACGGCACCGATAGCAAGGGGGGCTTAAGGGGCAGCGGCACCCATTGCCGTCGCCGCTGCCCCGTTGCCTCCCCCATCCCTAGTTGTATAATTACCTGTTGCCGGGGTCGGGTCCGCGCTGCTTCAGGCCTCCGGTGTGCGTCCCCTACATCATTGCTATGCGTTGCGAGACGCAATGACGAGTGATGTCACTCGTCATTGCGCCGCGCCATGCAGCGCATAGCAACGACGCAGGGGATGCACCCCGGAGGCCTGAAGCAGCGCTGACCCGACCCCAGCAACAGGTAATTATACAACCGGGGATGGGGGAGGCAACAGGGAAGCGGCGCCGGCAATGGGTGCCGCTGCCCCTTCTTTCTTTCTTTCTACCTCCTCCCCTACAGCCTGCCTGTCCATCTCCAAAAATACCCTTTTTAATAATTATACGCTCCTCCTTTGCATTGAAAAAAAGCAACAGTAAAGGTGCCAGATGCGGCCATCCTTTCATCCATTTGTCCTTCTGCATCTATTTTCCCAAACCATGCACTCATACTGTTATTATGTCGCCAAGTAATTACACTACCTGGCCCAAAAATTATGGATTATAAAAGGATAGCAGCATAAGGGAAAAATACATATTTTGAACCCAAAAACCCATTTGAGTTTTTAAGTTCAAAATACAGGCCTACCTCCTCCCCATCAGCCTGCCTGTCCATCTCCCAAAATACCCTTTTTTAATAATTATGCACTCTTCATTTGCTTTGGAAAAACAAACAGTTAAGTTGCCATATGCTGCTATCCTTTCATCGATTTGTGCTTCTACACCTATGTTCCCAAACCATCATTCACTCATACTGTTTTCACTTTGCCAAGTTATCGGACAACCTGGCCCCAAAATTATGGATTATAAAAGGATAGCAGCATAAGGGAAAAATACACATTTTGAACCCAAAAACCCATTTGAGTTTTTAAGTTCAAAATACAGGCCTACCTCCTCACCTACAGCCTGCCTGTCCATCTCCAAAAATAGCCTTGTAATAATTATACGCTCCTCCTTTGCATTGAAAAAAAGCAAACAGTAAAGTTGCCAGATGCGGCCATCCTTTCATCCATTTGTCCTTCTGCATCTATTTTCCCAAACCACGCACTCATACTGTTATTATGTCGCCAAGTAATAAGACTACCTGGCCCAAAAATTATGGATTATAAAAGGATAGCAGCATAAGGGAAAAATACACATTTTGAACACAAAAACCCATTTGAGTTTTTAAGTTCAAAATACAGGCCTACCTCCTCCCCTACAGCCTGCCTGTCCATCTCCAAAAATACCCTTTTTAATAATTATACGCTCCTCCTTTGCATTGAAAAAAAGCAAACAGTAAAGTTGCCAGATGCGGCCATCCTTTCATCCATTTGTCCTTCTGCATCTATTTTCCCAAACCATGCACTCATACTGTTATTATGTCGCCAAGTAATTAGACTACCTGGCCCAAACATTACGAATTATAAAAGGATAGCAGCATTAGTGAAAAAAACACATTTTGAACCCAAAAACCCATTTGAGTTTTTAAGTTCAAAATACAGGCCTACCTCCTCCCCTACAGCCTGCCTGTCCATCTCCAAAAATACGATTTTTAATAATTATACGCCTCTCCTTTGCATTGAAAAAAAGCAAACAGTAAAGTTGCCAGATGCGGCCATCCTTTCATCCATTTGTCCTTCTGCATTTATTTTCCCAAACCATGCACTCATACTGTTATTATGTCGCCAAGTAATTACACTACCTGGCCCAAAAATTATGGTTTATAAAAGGATAGCAGCATTAGTGAAAAATACACATTTTGAACCCAAAAACCCAATTGAGTTTTTAAGTTCAAAATACAGGCCTACCTCCTCCCCTACAGCCTGCCTGTCCATCTCCAAAAATACCATTTTTAATAATTATACGCTCCTCCTTTGCATTGAAAAAAGCAAACAGTAAAGTTGCCAGATGCGGCCATCCTTTCATCCATTTGTCCTTCTGCATCTATTTTCCCAAACCATGCACTCATACTGTTATTATGTCGCCAAGTAATTAGACTACCTGGCCCAAAAATTATGGATTATAAAAGGGTAGCAGCATAAGGGAACATTACCGTATTTATCGGGGTGTACCACGCATCCGCCTATAACACACACCCTCATTTTACCAAGGATATTTGGGTAAAAGAATTTTTTTACCCAAATATCCTTCATAAAATGAGGGTGCGTGTGTGTGCATGTGTGTACCCCGATACACTGCTTCTCAACCCACAGAGCCCCCAGGAAAGGCAGGGGGAGAGAGGCCGTCGCTGCCTGCTTCTCTCCCCCTGCCTTTCCTGGGGTCTAGAGCCCTGCTACCACCGCTTCTCTCCCCCTGCTATCGGCGCCGCTGCCCCTTCTCTCTCCCTGGCTATCGGTGCCGCTGTCCCATTGCCAGCGCCGATAGCCAGGGGGAGAGAAGCGGCGCCGGTAATGGGGCAACGGCACCGATAGCCAGGGGGGCATAAGGGGCAGCGGCACCCATTGCCGGCGCCGCTGCCCCGTTGCCTCCCCCATCCCTAGTTGTATAATTACCTGTTGCCGGGGTCGGGTCCGAGCTGCTTCAGGCCTCTGTTGTGCGTCCCCTGCATCATTGCTATAAGTTGCGAGACGCAATGACGAGTGACGTCTCTCATCAATGCGCCGCGCCATGCAAAGCATAGCAACAATGCAGGGAATGCACACCGGAGGCCTGAAGCAGCGCTGACCCGACCCCAGCAACAGGTAATTATACAACCGGGGATGGGGGAGGCAACGGGGCAGCGGCGCCGGCAATGGGTGCCGCTGCCTCTTCTATCCCCCTGTCTGTCGACATCGCTGCCCCATTGCCGGCGCCGTTTCTCTCCCCCTGGCTATCGGCGCCGGCAATGGGGCAGCGGCACTGATAGCCAGGGGGAGATAAGGGGCAGCAGCGCCGATAGCAGGGGTAACCATCATACACTCATACTGTTTTCACTTTGCCAAGTTATCGGACAACCTGGCCCCAAAATTATGGATTATAAAAGGATAGCAGGATAAGGGAAAAATACACATTTTGAACCCAAAAACCCATTTGAGTTTTTAAGTTCAAAATACAGGCCTACCTCCTCCCCTACAGCCTGCCTGTCCATCTCCAAAAATAGCCTTTCAATAATTATACGCTCCTCCTTTGCATTGAAAAAAAGCAAACAGTAAAGTTGCCAGATGCGGCCATCCTTTCATCCATTTGTCCTTCTGCATCTATTTTCCCAAACCACGCACTCATACTGTTATTATGTCGCCAAGTAATTAGACTACCTGGCCCAAAAATTATGGATTATAAAAGGATAGCAGCATAAGGGAAAAATACACATTTTGAACCCAAAAACCCATTTGAGTTTTTAAGTTCAAAATACAGGCCTACCTCCTCCCCTACAGCCTGTCTGTCCATCTCCAGAAAATACTCTTTTTAATAATTATACGCTCCTCCTTTGCATTGAAAAAATGCAAACAGTAAAGTTGCCAGATGCGGCCATCCTTTCATCCATTTGTCCTTCTGCATCTATTTTCCCAAACCATGCACTCATTTTGTTATTATGTCGCCAAGTAATTAGACTACCATGCCCAAAAATTATGGATTATAAAAGGATAGCAGCATTAGTGAAAAATACACATTTTGAACCCAAAAACCCATTTGAGTTTTTAAGTTCAAAATACAGGCCTACCTCCTCCCCTACAGCCTGCCTGTCCATCTCCAAAAATACCCTTTTTAATAATTATACGCTCCTCCTTTGCATTGAAAAAAAGCAAACAGTAAAGTTGCCAGATGTGGCCATCCTTTCATTCATTTGTCCTTCTGCATCTATTTTCCCAAACCATGCACTCATACTGTTATTATGTCGCCAAGTAATTAGACTACCTGGCCCAAACATTATGAATTATAAAAGGATAGCAGCATTAGTGAAAAAAACACATTTTCAACCCAAAAACCCATTTGAGTTTTTAGGTTCAAAATACAGGCCTACCTCCTCCCCTACAGCCTGCCTGTCCATCTCCAAAAATACGAT
This sequence comes from Hyla sarda, assembly GCF_029499605.1. NCBI lineage: Eukaryota > Metazoa > Chordata > Amphibia > Anura > Hylidae > Hyla > Hyla sarda. The sequence continues at coordinate 78,871,643 of NC_079197.1, read as the reverse complement.
TTTTTAATAATTATACGCTTCTCCTTTGCATTGAAAAAAAGCAAACAGTAAAGTTGCCAGATGCGGCCATCCTTTCATCCATTTGTCCTTCTGCATCTATTTTCCCAAACCATGCACTCATACTGTTATTATGTCGCCAAGTAATTAGACTACCTAGCCCTAAAATTATGGATTATAAAAGGGTAGCAGCATAAGGGAACATTACCGTATTTATCGGGGTGTACAACGCACCGGCCTATAACACGCACCCTCATTTTACCAAATATATTTGGGTAAAAAAAGTTTTTACCCAAATATCCTTCATAAAATGAGGGTGCGTGTGTGTGCATGTGTGTACCCCGATACACTGCTTCTCAACCCACAGAGCCCCCAGGAAAGGCAGGGGGAGAGAGGCCATCGCTGCCTGCTTCTCTCCCCCTGCCTTTCCTGGGGTCTAGAGCCCTGCTACCGCCGCTTCTCTCCCCCTGCTATCGGCGCCGCTGCCCCTTCTCTCCCCCTGGCTATCGGTGCCGCTGTCCCATTGCCAGCGCCGATAGCCAGGGGGAGAGAAGCGGCGCCGGTAATGGGGCAACGGCACCGATAGCAAGGGGGGCTTAAGGGGCAGCGGCACCCATTGCCGTCGCCGCTGCCCCGTTGCCTCCCCCATCCCTAGTTGTATAATTACCTGTTGCCGGGGTCGGGTCCGCGCTGCTTCAGGCCTCCGGTGTGCGTCCCCTACATCATTGCTATGCGTTGCGAGACGCAATGACGAGTGATGTCACTCGTCATTGCGCCGCGCCATGCAGCGCATAGCAACGACGCAGGGGATGCACCCCGGAGGCCTGAAGCAGCGCTGACCCGACCCCAGCAACAGGTAATTATACAACCGGGGATGGGGGAGGCAACAGGGAAGCGGCGCCGGCAATGGGTGCCGCTGCCCCTTCTTTCTTTCTTTCTACCTCCTCCCCTACAGCCTGCCTGTCCATCTCCAAAAATACCCTTTTTAATAATTATACGCTCCTCCTTTGCATTGAAAAAAAGCAACAGTAAAGGTGCCAGATGCGGCCATCCTTTCATCCATTTGTCCTTCTGCATCTATTTTCCCAAACCATGCACTCATACTGTTATTATGTCGCCAAGTAATTACACTACCTGGCCCAAAAATTATGGATTATAAAAGGATAGCAGCATAAGGGAAAAATACATATTTTGAACCCAAAAACCCATTTGAGTTTTTAAGTTCAAAATACAGGCCTACCTCCTCCCCATCAGCCTGCCTGTCCATCTCCCAAAATACCCTTTTTTAATAATTATGCACTCTTCATTTGCTTTGGAAAAACAAACAGTTAAGTTGCCATATGCTGCTATCCTTTCATCGATTTGTGCTTCTACACCTATGTTCCCAAACCATCATTCACTCATACTGTTTTCACTTTGCCAAGTTATCGGACAACCTGGCCCCAAAATTATGGATTATAAAAGGATAGCAGCATAAGGGAAAAATACACATTTTGAACCCAAAAACCCATTTGAGTTTTTAAGTTCAAAATACAGGCCTACCTCCTCACCTACAGCCTGCCTGTCCATCTCCAAAAATAGCCTTGTAATAATTATACGCTCCTCCTTTGCATTGAAAAAAAGCAAACAGTAAAGTTGCCAGATGCGGCCATCCTTTCATCCATTTGTCCTTCTGCATCTATTTTCCCAAACCACGCACTCATACTGTTATTATGTCGCCAAGTAATAAGACTACCTGGCCCAAAAATTATGGATTATAAAAGGATAGCAGCATAAGGGAAAAATACACATTTTGAACACAAAAACCCATTTGAGTTTTTAAGTTCAAAATACAGGCCTACCTCCTCCCCTACAGCCTGCCTGTCCATCTCCAAAAATACCCTTTTTAATAATTATACGCTCCTCCTTTGCATTGAAAAAAAGCAAACAGTAAAGTTGCCAGATGCGGCCATCCTTTCATCCATTTGTCCTTCTGCATCTATTTTCCCAAACCATGCACTCATACTGTTATTATGTCGCCAAGTAATTAGACTACCTGGCCCAAACATTACGAATTATAAAAGGATAGCAGCATTAGTGAAAAAAACACATTTTGAACCCAAAAACCCATTTGAGTTTTTAAGTTCAAAATACAGGCCTACCTCCTCCCCTACAGCCTGCCTGTCCATCTCCAAAAATACGATTTTTAATAATTATACGCCTCTCCTTTGCATTGAAAAAAAGCAAACAGTAAAGTTGCCAGATGCGGCCATCCTTTCATCCATTTGTCCTTCTGCATTTATTTTCCCAAACCATGCACTCATACTGTTATTATGTCGCCAAGTAATTACACTACCTGGCCCAAAAATTATGGTTTATAAAAGGATAGCAGCATTAGTGAAAAATACACATTTTGAACCCAAAAACCCATTTGAGTTTTTAAGTTCAAAATACAGGCCTACCTCCTCCCCTACAGCCTGCCTGTCCATCTCCAAAAATACAATTTTTAATAATTATACGCTCCTCCTTTGCATTGAAAAAAGCAAACAGTAAAGTTGCCAGATGCGGCCATCCTTTCATCCATTTGTCCTTCTGCATCTATTTTCCCAAACCATGCACTCATACTGTTATTATGTCGCCAAGTAATTAGACTACCTGGCCCAAAAATTATGGTTTATAAAAGGATAGCAGCATTAGTGAAAAATACACATTTTGAACCCAAAAACCCATTTGAGTTTTTAAGTTCAAAATACAGGCCTACCTCCTCCCCTACAGCCTGCCTGTCCATCTCCAAAAATACCCTTTTTTAATAATTATGCACTCTTCATTTGCTTTGGAAAAACAAACAGTTAAGTTGCCATATGCTGCTATCCTTTCATCGATTTGCGCTTCTACACCTATGTTCCCAAACCATCATACACTCATACTGTTTTCACTTTGCCAAGTTATCGGACAACCTGGCCCCAAAATTATGGATTATAAAAGGATAGCAGTATAAGGGAAAAATACACATTTTCAACCCAAAAACCCATTTGAGTTTTTAAGTTCAAAATACAGGCCTACCTCCTCCCCTACAGCCTGCCTGTCCATCTCCAAAAATAGCCTTTTAATAATTATACGCTCCTCCTTTGCATTGAAAAAAAGCAAACAGTAAAGTTGCCAGATGCGGCCATCCTTTCATCCATTTGTCCTTCTGCATCTATTTTCCCAAACCACGCACTCATACTGTTATTATGTCGCCAAGTAATTAGACTACCTGGCCCAAAAATTATGGATTATAAAAGGATAGCAGCATAAGGGAAAAATACACATTTTGAACCCAAAAACCCATTTGAGTTTTTAAGTTCAAAATACAGGCCTACCTCCTCCCCTACAGCCTGCCTGTCCATCTCCAAAAATACCCTTTTTAATAATTATACGCTCCTCCTTTGCATTGAAAAAAAGCAAACAGTAAAGTTGCCAGATGCGGCCATCCTTTCATCCATTTGTCCTTCTGCATCTATTTTCCCAAACCATGCACTCATACTGTTATTATGTCGCCAAGTAATTAGACTACCTGGCCCAAACATTACGAATTATAAAAGGATAGCAGCATTAGTGAAAAAAACACATTTTGAACCCAAAAACCCATTTGAGTTTTTAAGTTCAAAATACAGGCCTACCTCCTCCCCTACAGCCTGCCTGTCCATCTCCAAAAATACGATTTTTAATAATTATACGCCTCTCCTTTGCATTGAAAAAAAGCAAACAGTAAAGTTGCCAGATGCGGCCATCCTTTCATCCATTTGTCCTTCTGCATTTATTTTCCCAAACCATGCACTCATACTGTTATTATGTCGCCAAGTAATTACACTACCTGGCCCAAAAATTATGGTTTATAAAAGGATAGCAGCATTAGTGAAAAATACACATTTTGAAATCAAAAACCCAATTGAGTTTTTAAGTTCAAAATACAGGCCTACCTCCTCCCCTACAGCCTGCCTGTCCATCTCCAAAAATACCATTTTTAATAATTATACGCTCCTCCTTTGCATTGAAAAAAGCAAACAGTAAAGTTGCCAGATGCGGCCATCCTTTCATCCATTTGTCCTTCTGCATCTATTTTCCCAAACCATGCACTCATACTGTTATTATGTCGCCAAGTAATTAGACTACCTGGCCCAAAAATTATGGTTTATAAAAGGATAGCAGCATTAGTGAAAAATACACATTTTGAACCCAAAAACCCATTTGAGTTTTTAAGTTCAAAATACAGGCCTACCTCCTCCCCTACAGCCTGCCTGTCCATCTCCAAAAATACCCTTTTTAATAATTATACGCTCCTCCTTTGCATTGAAAAAAAGCAAACAGTAAAGTTGCCAGATGCGGCCATCCTTTCATCCATTTGTCCTTCTGCATCTATTTTCCCAAACCATGCACTCATACTGTTATTATGTCGCCAAGTAATTAGACTACCTGGCCCAAAAATTATGGATTATAAAAGGGTAGCAGCATAAGGGAACATTACCGTATTTATCGGGGTGTACCACGCATCCGCCTATAACACACACCCTCATTTTACCAAGGATATTTGGGTAAAAGAATTTTTTTACCCAAATATCCTTCATAAAATGAGGGTGCGTGTGTGTGCATGTGTGTACCCCGATACACTGCTTCTCAACCCACAGAGCCCCCAGGAAAGGCAGGGGGAGAGAGGCCGTCGCTGCCTGCTTCTCTCCCCCTGCCTTTCCTGGGGTCTAGAGCCCTGCTACCGCCGCTTCTCTCCCCCTGCTATCGGCGCCGCTGCCCCTTCTCTCTCCCTGGCTATCGGTGCCGCTGTCCCATTGCCAGCGCCGATAGCCAGGGGGAGAGAAGCGGCGCCGGTAATGGGGCAACGGCACCGATAGCCAGGGGGGCATAAGGGGCAGCGGCACCCATTGCCGGCGCCGCTGCCCCGTTGCCTCCCCCATCCCTAGTTGTATAATTACCTGTTGCCGGGGTCGGGTCCGAGCTGCTTCAGGCCTCTGTTGTGCGTCCCCTGCATCATTGCTATAAGTTGCGAGACGCAATGACGAGTGACGTCTCTCATCAATGCGCCGCGCCATGCAAAGCATAGCAACAATGCAGGGAATGCACACCGGAGGCCTGAAGCAGCGCTGACCCGACCCCAGCAACAGGTAATTATACAACCGGGGATGGGGGAGGCAACGGGGCAGCGGCGCCGGCAATGGGTGCCGCTGCCTCTTCTATCCCCCTGTCTGTCGACATCGCTGCCCCATTGCCGGCGCCGTTTCTCTCCCCCTGGCTATCGGCGCCGGCAATGGGGCAGCGGCACTGATAGCCAGGGGGAGATAAGGGGCAGCAGCGCCGATAGCAGGGGTAACCATCATACACTCATACTGTTTTCACTTTGCCAAGTTATCGGACAACCTGGCCCCAAAATTATGGATTATAAAAGGATAGCAGGATAAGGGAAAAATACACATTTTGAACCCAAAAACCCATTTGAGTTTTTAAGTTCAAAATACAGGCCTACCTCCTCCCCTACAGCCTGCCTGTCCATCTCCAAAAATAGCCTTTCAATAATTATACGCTCCTCCTTTGCATTGAAAAAAAGCAAACAGTAAAGTTGCCAGATGCGGCCATCCTTTCATCCATTTGTCCTTCTGCATCTATTTTCCCAAACCACGCACTCATACTGTTATTATGTCGCCAAGTAATTAGACTACCTGGCCCAAAAATTATGGATTATAAAAGGATAGCAGCATAAGGGAAAAATACACATTTTGAACCCAAAAACCCATTTGAGTTTTTAAGTTCAAAATACAGGCCTACCTCCTCCCCTACAGCCTGTCTGTCCATCTCCAGAAAATACTCTTTTTAATAATTATACGCTCCTCCTTTGCATTGAAAAAATGCAAACAGTAAAGTTGCCAGATGCGGCCATCCTTTCATCCATTTGTCCTTCTGCATCTATTTTCCCAAACCATGCACTCATTTTGTTATTATGTCGCCAAGTAATTAGACTACCATGCCCAAAAATTATGGATTATAAAAGGATAGCAGCATTAGTGAAAAATACACATTTTGAACCCAAAAACCCATTTGAGTTTTTAAGTTCAAAATACAGGCCTACCTCCTCCCCTACAGCCTGCCTGTCCATCTCCAAAAATACCCTTTTTAATAATTATACGCTCCTCCTTTGCATTGAAAAAAAGCAAACAGTAAAGTTGCCAGATGCGGCCATCCTTTCATCCATTTGTCCTTCTGCATCTATTTTCCCAAACCATGCACTCATACTGTTATTATGTTGCCAAGTAATTAGACTACCTGGAACAAAAATTATGGTTTATAAAAGGATAGCAGCATTAGTGAAAAATACACATTTTGAACCCAAAAACCCATTTGAGTTTTTAAGTTCAAAATACAGGCCTACCTCCTCCCCTACAGCCTGCCTGTCCATCTCCAAAAATACGATTTTTAATAATTATACGCTTCTCCTTTGCATTGAAAAAAAGCAAACAGTAAAGTTGCCAGATGCAGCCATCCTTTCATCCATTTGTCCTTCTGCATCTATTTTCCCAAACCATGCACTCATACTGTTATTATGTCGCCAAGTAATTAGACTACCTGGCCCAAACATGAATTATAAAAGGATAGCAGCATTAGTGAAAAAAACACATTTTGAACCCAAAAACCCATTTGAGTTTTTAAGTTCAAAATACAGGCCTACCTCCTCCCCTACAGCCTGCCTGTCCATCTCCAAAAATACCCTTTTTAATAATTATACGCTCCTCCTTTGCATTGAAAAAAAGCAAACAGTAAAGTTGCCAGATGCGGCCATCCTTTCATCCATTTGTCCTTCTGCATCTATTTTCCCAAACCATGCACTCATACTGTTATTATGTCGCCAAGTAATTAGACTACCTGGCCCAAAAATTATGGATTATAAAAGGGTAGCAGCATAAGGGAACATTACCGTATTTATCGGGGTGTACAACGCACCGGCCTATAACACGCACCCTCATTTTACCAAGGATATTTGGGTAAAAAATTTTTTACCCAAATATCCTTCATAAAATGAGGGTGCGTGTGTGTGCGTGTGTGTACCCCGATACACTGCTTCTCAACCCACAGAGCCCCCAGGAAAGGCAGGGGGAGAGAGGCCATCGCTGCCTGCTTCTCTCCCCCTGCCTTTCCTGGGGTCTAGAGCCCTGCTACCGCCGCTTCTCTCCCCCTGCTATCGGCGCCGCTGCCCCTTCTCTCCCCCTGGCTATCGGTGCCGCTGTCCCATTGCCAGCGCCGATAGCCAGGGGGAGAGAAGCGGCGCCGGTAATGGGGCAACGGCACCGATAGCCAGGGGGGCTTAAGGGGCAGCGGCACCCATTGCCGGCGCCGCTGCCCCGTTGCCTCCCCCATCCCTAGTTGTATAATTACCTGTTGCCGGGGTCGGGTCCGCGCTGCTTCAGGCCTCCGGTGTGCGTCCCCTACATCATTGCTATGCGTTGCGAGATGCAATGACGAGTGATGTCACTCGTCATTGCGCCGCGCCATGCAGCGCATAGCAACGACGCAGGGGATGCATCCCGGAGGCCTGAAGCAGCGCTGACCCGACCCCAGCAACAGGTAATTATACAACCGGGGATGGGGGAGGCAGCAGGGAAGCGGCGCCGGCAATGGGTGCCGCTGCCCCTTCTTTCTTTCTTTCTACCTCCTCCCCTACAGCCTGCCTGTCCATCTCCAAAAATACCCTTTTTAATAATTATACGCTCCTCCTTTGCATTGAAAAAAAGCAAACAGTAAAGGTGCCAGATGCGGCCATACTTTCATCCATTTGTCCTTCTGCATCTATTTTCCCAAACCATGCACTCATACTGTTATTATGTCGCCAAGTAATTACACTACCTGGCCCAAAAATTATGGATTATAAAAGGATAGCAGCATAAGGGAAAAATACATATTTTGAACCCAAAAACCCATTTGAGTTTTTAAGTTCAAAATACAGGCCTACCTCCTCCCCTACAGCCTGCCTGTCCATCTCCAAAAATACCATTTTTAATAATTATACGCTCCTCCTTTGCATTGAAAAAAAGCAAACAGTAAAGTTGCCAGATGCGGCCATCCTTTCATCCATTTGTCCTTCTGCATCTATTTTCCCAAACCATGCACTCATACTGTTATGATGTCGCCAAGTAATTAGACTACCTGGCCCAAAAATTATGGTTTATAAAAGGATAGCAGCATTAGTGAAAAATACACATTTTGAACCCAAAAACCCATTTGAGTTTTTAAGTTCAAAATACAGGCCTACCTCCTCCCCTACAGCCTGCCTGTCCATCTCCAAAAATACCCTTTTTAATAATTATACGCTCCTCCTTTGCATTGAAAAAAAGCAAACAGTAAAGTTGCCAGATGCGGCCATCCTTTCATCCATTTGTCCTTCTGCATCTATTTTCCCAAACCATGCACTCATACTGTTATTATGTCGCCAAGTAATTAGACTACCTGGCCCAAAAATTATGGATTATAAAAGGGTAGCAGCATAAGGGAACATTACCGTATTTATCGGGGTGTACCACGCATCCGCCTATAACACACACCCTCATTTTACCAAGGATATTTGGGTAAAAGAATTTTTTTACCCAAATATCCTTCATAAAATGAGGGTGCGTGTGTGTGCATGTGTGTACCCCGATACACTGCTTCTCAACCCACAGAGCCCCCAGGAAAGGCAGGGGGAGAGAGGCCGTCGCTGCCTGCTTCTCTCCCCCTGCCTTTCCTGGGGTCTAGAGCCCTGCTACCGCCGCTTCTCTCCCCCTGCTATCGGCGCCGCTGCCCCTTCTCTCCCCCTGGCTATCGGTGCCGCTGTCCCATTGCCAGCGCCGATAGCCAGGGGGAGAGAAGCGGCGCCGGTAATGGGGCAACGGCACCGATAGCCAGGGGGGCATAAGGGGCAGCGGCACCCATTGCCGGCGCCGCTGCCCCGTTGCCTCCCCCATCCCTAGTTGTATAATTACCTGTTGCCGGGGTCGGGTCCGAGCTGCTTCAGGCCTCTGTTGTGCGTCCCCTGCATCATTGCTATAAGTTGCGAGACACAATGACGAGTGACGTCTCTCATCAATGCGCCGCGCCATGCAAAGCATAGCAACAATGCAGGGAATGCACACCGGAGGCCTGAAGCAGCGCTGACCCGACCCCAGCAACAGGTAATTATACAACCGGGGATGGGGGAGGCAACGGGGCAGCGGCGCCGGCAATGGGTGCCGCTGCCTCTTCTATCCCCCTGTCTGTCGACATCGCTGCCCCATTGCCGGCGCCGTTTCTCTCCCCCTGGCTATCGGCGCCGGCAATGGGGCAGCGGCACTGATAGCCAGGGGGAGATAAGGGGCAGCAGCGCCGATAGCAGGGGTAACCATCATACACTCATACTGTTTTCACTTTGCCAAGTTATCGGACAACCTGGCCCCAAAATTATGGATTATAAAAGGATAGCAGCATAAGGGAAAAATACACATTTTGAACCCAAAAACCCATTTGAGTTTTTAAGTTCAAAATACAGGCCTACCTCCTCCCCTACAGCCTGCCTGTCCATCTCCAAAAATAGCCTTTCAATAATTATACGCTCCTCCTTTGCATTGAAAAAAAGCAAACAGTAAAGTTGCCAGATGCGGCCATCCTTTCATCCATTTGTCCTTCTGCATCTATTTTCCCAAACCACGCACTCATACTGTTATTATGTCGCCAAGTAATTAGACTACCTGGCCCAAAAATTATGGATTATAAAAGGATAGCAGCATAAGGGAAAAATACACATTTTGAACCCAAAAACCCATTTGAGTTTTTAAGTTCAAAATACAGGCCTACCTCCTCCCCTACAGCCTGTCTGTCCATCTCCAGAAAATACTCTTTTTAATAATTATACGCTCCTCCTTTGCATTGAAAAAATGCAAACAGTAAAGTTGCCAGATGCGGCCATCCTTTCATCCATTTGTCCTTCTGCATCTATTTTCCCAAACCATGCACTCATTTTGTTATTATGTCGCCAAGTAATTAGACTACCTGGCCCAAAAATTATGGTTTATAAAAGGATAGCAGCATTAGTGAAAAATACACATTTTGAACCCAAAAACCCATTTGAGTTTTTAAGTTCAAAATACAGGCCTACCTCCTCCCCATCAGCCTGCCTGTCCATCTCCAAAAATACCCTTTTTTAATAATTATGCACTCTTCATTTGCTTTGGAAAAACAAACAGTTAAGTTGCCAAATGCTGCTATCCTTTCATCGATTTGTGCTTCTACACCTATGTTCCCAAACCATCATACACTCATACTGTTTTCACTTTGCCAAGTTATCGGACAACCTGGCCCCAAAATTATGGATTATAAAAGGATAGCAGCATAAGGGAAAAATACACATTTTGAACCCAAAAACCCATTTGAGTTTTTAAGTTCAAAATACAGGCCTACCTCCTCCCCATCAGCCTGCCTGTCCATCTCCAAAAATAGCCTTTTAATAATTATACGCTCCTCCTTTGCATTGAAAAAAAGCAAACAGTAAAGTTGCCAGATGCGGCCATCCTTTCATCCATTTGTCCTTCTGCATCTATTTTCCCAAACCATGCACTCATACTGTTATTATGTCGCAAAGTAATTAGACTACCTGGTCCAAAAATTATGGTTTATAAAAGGATAGCAGCATTAGTGAAAAATACACATTTTGAACCCAAAAACCCATTTGAGTTTTTAAGTTCAAAATACAGGCCTACCTCCTCCCCTACAGCCTGCCTGTCCATCTCCAAAAATACCCTTTTAATAATTATACGCTCCTCCTTTGCATTGAAAAAAAGCAAACAGTAAAGTTGCCAGATGCGGCCATCCTTTCATCCATTTGTCCTTCTGCATCTATTTTCCCAAACAATGCACTCATACTGTTATTATGTCGCCAAGCAATTAGACTACCGTGCCCAAAAATTATGGATTATAAAAGGATAGCAGCATTAGTGAAAAAAACACATTTTGAACCCAAAAACCCATTTGAGTTTTTAAGTTCAAAATACAGGCCTACCTCCTCCCCTACAGCCTGCCTGTCCATCTCCAAAAATACCATTTTTAATAATTATACGCTCCTCCTTTGCATTGAAAAAAAGCAAACAGTAAAGTTGCCAGATGCGGCCATCCTTTCATCCATTTGTCCTTCTGCATCTATTTTCCCAAACCATGCACTCATACTGTTATTATGTCGCCAAGTAATTAGACTACCTGGGCCAAAAATTATGGATTATAAAAGGATAGCAGCATTAGTGAAAAATACACATTTTGAACCCAAAAACCCATTTGAGTTTTTAAGTTCAAAATACAGGCCTACCTCCTCCCCTACAGCCTGCCTGTCCATCTCCAAAAATACCCTTTTTTAATAATTATACGCTCCTCCTTTGCATTGAAAAAAAGCAAACAGTAAAGTTGCCAGATGCGGCCATACTTTCATCCATTTGTCCTTCTGCATCTATTTTCCCAAACCATGCACTCATACTGTTATTATGTCGCCAAGTAATTAGACTACCTGGCCCAAAAACTATGGATTATAAAAGGGTAGCAGCATAAGGGAACATTACCGTATTTATCGGGGTGTTCCACGCACCGGCCTATAACACGCACCCTCATTTTACCAAGGATATTTGAGTAAAAAAAGTTTTTTACCCAAATATCCTTCATAAAATGAGGGTGCGTGTGTGTGCATGTGTATACCCCGATACACTGCTTCTCACCCCACAGAGCCCCCAGGAAAGGCAGGGGGAGAGAGGCCGTTGCTGCCTGCTTCTCTCCCCCTGCCTTTCCTGGGGTCTAGAGCCCTGCTACCGCCGCTTCTCTCCCCCTGCTATCGGCGCCGCTGCCCCTTCTCTCCCCCTGGCTATCGGTGCCGCTGTCCCATTGCCAGCGCCGATAGCCAGGGGGAGAGAAGCGGCGCCGGCAATGGGGCAGCTGCACCGATAGCTAGGGGGAGATAAGGGGCAGCGGCACCCATTGCCGTCGCCGCTGCCCCGTTGCCTCCCCCATCCCTAGTTGTATAACTAGCTGTTGCCGGGGTCGGGTCCGTGCTGCTTCAGGCCTCCGGTGTGCATCCCCTACATCATTGCTATGCGTTGTGAGACGCAATGACGAGTGATGTCACTCGTCATTGCGCCGCGCCATGCAGCGCATAGCAACGACGCAGGGGATGCACCCCGGAGGCCTGAAGCAGCGCTGACCCGACCCCAGCAACAGGTAATTATACAACCGGGGATGGGGGAGGCAACGGGGAAGCGGCGCCGGCAATGGGTGCCGCTGCCCCTTCTTTCTTTCTTTCTACCTCCTCCCCTACAGCCTGCCTGTCCATCTCCAAAAATACCCTTTTTAATAATTATACGCTCCTCCTTTGCATTGAAAAAAAGCAAACAGTAAAGTTGCCAGATGCGGCCATCCTTTCATCCATTTGTCCTTCTGCATCTATTTTCCCAAACCATGCACTCATACTGTTATTATGTCGCCAAGAAATTAGACTACCAGGCCCAAAAATTATGGATTATAAAAGGATAGCAGCATTAGTGAAAAATACAGATTTTGAACCCAAAAACCCATTTGAGTTTTTAAGTTCAAAATACAGGCCTACCTCCTCCCCTTCAGCCTGCCTGTCCATCTCCAAAAATACCCTTTTTAATAATTATAAGCTACTTCACTGCATTGAAAAAAATCAAACAGTAAACCTGCCATATGCGGCCATCCTTTCATCGAATTGTGCTTCAACACCTATGTTCCAAAACCATCATACACTCATACTGTTCTCACTTTAACAAGTTATCGGAGTACCTAGCCCCAAAATTATGGATTTTAAAAGGATAGCAGCATAAGGGAAAAATACACATTTTGAACCCAAAAATCCATTTGAGTTTTTAAGTTCAAAATACAGGCCTACCTCCTCCCCTTCAGCCTGCCTGTCCATCTCTAAAAATAGCCTTTTCCGAAATCATCCTACACTAATACTGTGCTCTTGCCGCAAAGTTTTCGGTCTACCTTTCCCAAAAATTATGGATTATATAAGGGTAGCAGCATATGGGAAAATTACACATTTTGAACCCAAAAACACATGAGGGTTTTCAAGTTCAAAATGTAGGCCTCCTCCTCCCCTTCAGCCTTCCTCTCCATCTCCAAAAATGGACTTTTTACCAATTTTACACTCCTTTGCTTTGAAAAAAGTATCCATATGTTGCCATCCTTTCATGCATTTGTCCTTCTACACAGATTTTCCCAAACCATCCTACACTCATACTCTTCTCATTTCATCAAATTATCAGAATACCTGGCCCAAAAAATTATGGATTATGAAAGGGTAGAAGCATAATGGAAAATTACATATTTTGAACACAAAAACCCATTTGAGTTTTTAAGTTCAAAATACAGGCGTACTTTCTCCCCGTCAGCCTGCCTGTCCATCTTTAAAGGGGTACTCCGGTGAAAAACTTTTTTTTTTAAATCAACTGGTGCCAGAAAGTTAAACAGATTTGTAAATGACTTCTATTAAAAAATATTAATCCTTCCTGTACTTATTAGCTGCTGAATACTACAGCAAAAATTATTTTCTTTTTGAAACACAGAACTGTCTGCTGACATCACGAGCACAGTGCTCTCTGCTGACATCTCTGTCCATTATGAACTGTCCAGAACAGCATATGTTTGCTATGGGGATTTCCTTTTACCCTGGACAGTTCCTAAAATGGAAAGAGATGTCAGCAGAGACCACTGTGCTCATGATGTCAGCAGAATTTTCACTGTAGTATTCAGCAGTTGTCAGCAGAATTTCCACCGTAGTATTCAGCAGAAAAAAGTTTTTCACCGGAGTACCCCTTTAACTCCTTGGGGACGGAGCCCATTATAACCCTAAGGACAGGAGCATTTTTTGCAATTCTGACCACTGTCACTTTAAGCATTAATAACTCTGGGATGCCTTTACTTTTCATTCTGATTCTGAGATTGTTTTTTTTGTGACATATTTTACTTTATGTTAGTGGTAATTTTTTGTCGATTCTTGCATCATTTCTTGGTGAAAAATTCCAAAATTTGATGAAAAAATTTAAAATGTAGCATTTTTCTAACTTTGAAGCTCTCTGCTTGTAAGGAAAACAGACATTCCAAATAAATTATATATTGATTTACAAATACAATATGTCTACTTTATGTTTGCATCATAAAGTTGACATGTTTTTACTTTTGGAAAACATCAGAGGGCTTAAAAGTTCAGAAGCAATTTTTCAGGGGCCAGTTCAGTTTTGAAGTGGATTTGAAGGGCCTTCATATTAGAAATATAAATAACCCCATTATAAAAACTGCACCCCTCAAAGTATTCAAAATGACATTCAGTAAGTTTGTTAACCCTTTAGGTGTTTCACAGGAATAGCAGCAAAGTGAAGGAGAAAATTCAAAATCTTCATTTTTTACACTCGCATGTTCTTGTAGACCCAGTTTTTGAAATTTTACAAGGGGGAATAGGAGAAAAAGCCCCCCAAAATGTGTAACCCAATTTCTCTCAAGTATGGAAATGCCTCATATGTGTATGTCAAGTGTTCGGCGGGCGCAGTAGAGGGCTCAGAAGGGAAGGAGCGACAATGGGATTTTGGAGAGTGAATTTTGCTGAAATGGTTTTTGGGGGCATGTCACATTTAGGAAGCCCCTATGGTGCCAGAACAGCAAAAAAACAAAACACATGGCATACTATTTTGGAAACTACACCCCTCAAGGCACATAACAAGGGGTCCAGTGAGCCTTAACACCCCACAGGTGTTTGACGACTTTTTTGTTAAATTCGGATGTGTAAATGAAAAAAAAAATTTCCACTAAAGTGCAGTTTTTTTTCCCAAATGTACCATTTCTACAAAGGGTAATGGGAGAAAAATCCCCCCAAAATTTGTAACACAATTTCTCCCGAGCACAGAGATACCCCATATGTGGCCCTAAACTGTTGCCTTGAAATACGACAGGGCTCTGAAGTGCGCATTTGAGGCCTGAATAAGGAATTTTCAATAGGGGCGGACCCGGTTACAAGGACGGGGCTTGTCTCCACCAAAACCCTACAGCAGTGTTTCCCAAACAGGGTGCCTCCAGCTGTTGCAAGACTCACAGCCTGTCAGGACAGTCTATGGCTGTCCGGCAACACTGGGAGTTGTGGTTTTGCAACAGCTGGAGGTGCCATTTAGGAAACACTGCCGTATGAGACGTTTTTCATTTTTATTGGGGGGGGGCGACGTGTAAGGGGGTGTATATGTAGTGTTTTATTTTTTATTATTTGTTAGTGTAGTGTTTTTAGGGTACATTCAAACAGGCAGGGGTTCACAATAAGTTTCCTTGAAGGAAACCCACTGTAGATCCGCCTGTGTGAATGTACCCTGTACATTCACATGGGGGGGGGGGGGGGCAAACCTTCAGCGGTGGCAAAATGACAACTTCCAGAATGCACTGACAGACCGTACATGCTGGGAGTTGTAGTTTTACAACAGCTGTAGGCACACTGGTGGGGAATCACTGAGTTAGGAAACAGACTCTAGCTCAGTGTTTCCCAACCAGTGTGCCTACAGCTGTTGCAAAACTACAATTCTCAGCGTGGCCAGACAGTCAGGGATGCTGGGCATGTAGTTCTGCAATATCTGGCCCTTCAGATGTTGCAGAGCTACAACTACCAGCATGCCTGGACAGTCTGGGCATGCTAGGAGTTGTAGTTGTGCAACAACTGGGGAAGAACAGTTTGGAGACCGCTAAGTAGTGGCCTCCAAACTGTAGCCCTCCAGATGTTGCAAAACTACAACTCCAAGCATGCCCAGACTGTCCAGGCATGTTGGGAGTTGTAGTTCTGCAACATCTGAAGGGCTAGATATTGCAGAACTACACGCCCAGCATCCCTGACTGTCTGGGCATGCTGAAAGTTGTAGTTTTGCAACATCTGGTGGACCACAGTTTAGAGACCACTACACAGTGGTCTCCCAACTGTGACCCTCCAGATGTTGCAAAACTACAACTCCCAGCATGCCCAGACAGCCTTTGGCTGTGTGGGCATGCTGGGAGTTGTAGTTTTGCAGCTAATAGAAGGCCACAGTGAAGATCACTTATCGCGATCTTCACTGCAGCCTTCTCCGCCGCACTTTCCGGCCGCCGCTCTTCCTGCTTGCGCCACTGCTACAGGATGCCGCCTCCGAAGGTCCGGGTAAGCCGGGTCATGCTCCCCCCTCTCCGCCCGTGTTCCCCCGCTCTGTACCGACTTCCGATCGGTGGCCAGAGCGGGGGAAATTAACTCTAACCCCCCGCCCCCCTCCTGCCATTGGTGGTCAGCCTGACCGACCAATGGCAGAGGATAGGAGGGGGTGGCAACACTGCCACCTCGCTCCTATCCTTTAGGCTGGTCGGAGTTGGCTCTGACAGCTCCGGTCAGTCTTATTTTACGGGAGATCGGGTCTGAATTGACTTGCGATTTGCTGCGAATGCCAATATGGGGGGGGGTCTAAGGACCCCCCTAGGCATTGCCACGGGATGCCTGCTGATAGATATCAGCAGTCATCATGGTCCGATCACCGCCAGGCGAGCGGCAGTGATCGGAAATGCCGAGGGCGTATGGATACGCCCTCCGCCCTTAAGTGACGAGACGCGAGGGCATATGCATACGGAGTTAAAAATAGCCTTTTTCCCAAACCATCCTACACTCATACTTTTTTCGTGTAAACCGATGACCTGAACCTAAAAATTATCAATATTGCCAAGTCAAAAATGATAAAGATGGCTAAGTCATCGGACTACTTGGCCCAAAAATTATTGAATATAAAAGTAGCATAAGGGAAAATTACATATTTTGAACTCAATACTTATGTGGGTATTTGTATAATTTAACATATTGCTAAATAACTTAACAACATAAGCTTAAAAAGTGAAGTCAAATTTTCCAGTATGTTATTCCTCAAGAGGCACTGGTTTAACCAGTTGGAGACGCAGGGTGTACAAGTACGCTCCCATTCCTGGAAATGTCCACTAGCCCCACAAAGATTAAAGCGGTGGCTGCGCAGGTAATGGTACGTTCCATCCATTCTAGGAAAAAATGTGTCTACATTCCCGCAAGAATGTCTGGCTGGTTATCATGGCAACAGAAAGCTAGTGGATAGCTTTCTGTCTTCTCAGTATGGGAGCCTGTAAGGTCCAGTGCTAGCCTGGACCATACAGGGAACTGTCATAACAGTTATACCATACTGCAGTAAATTTGTACTGCAGTATAGTATAACAGGTGAAAAGTGTGAAAATAAAATGTTTTTCAATAAACAGTGTAAAAAATTATATAAATACCCCTTTTCTAATAAAGCCCTGTATTACTAAATAATAATAAAAAAACTATACATAATAGGTATTGCCACATTCATAATGACTTTTACTTTAAAATGATGTTATTTGTCCCGCACAGTAAACATTGGTAACAAAAAACCCTACATAAAAATGCAAAATTTGCTAATTTTGTTTAAAAAACTGGAATAAAAAGGATCAAAAGGTAACATGTGTCCCAACAATAATACTAATAAAAAGTATGGCTTGTCCTGCAAAAAATAAGCCCTTACACAATGAGGTTGGATGAAAATTTAAAAGTTATGGCCACACAAACAGGGAAACCACGTGATTTAATGAGATAAAAAGACATTCACCTACACCACTCTTGATGAATACCCCCCCCCCCCAGTAAATAGACCCAGAAGGGCATGACTCTGTTCATTACATAAGAAAAGAATTATAAAACGGGCAGCGCTTATCCAAACAGTCACTTATGCCATTTATGTAGTAGAACTCACCTGGTATATATAGAGGGACACAGTTGACACGACACCTGTTGAGCCAAGACAATGGGGGACATATATCATTAGGTGTCTATTGTAGACACAGTTCTACCCTTTACACTGCTTGTCTAATTTACACTCTTGCTCAAGATTTACTAAAGTTGTGCATGTACTTTGATAAATTTTGTGCAAATAAAGAAAGGCCCCCCTCGCTCTACTGTGCATCCTTCTCTACCTCACACGGTACACTGCTCACTGCTCATAGCTAGAAGTGCTGGAGCAGCAGTGTGCGCCGAACAAAACTTTGCAGAATAGTAAAATCATAATTCTTTATCAAGTACACAGAGGGGAAGATTATCAAAGAATTTTGCGTAAAAAAAACTATTTTGGCGCAAAAAGTATCGACCACATTTTGAAAGAGCTTTGTGCCGCGGTTTACGCTGTTCATTAGTGTTGCTCGCGAATATTCGCAAAGCGAATTTTATTCGCGAATATCGCATATTCGCGAATTCGCGAATATTCGCGAATATAGCACTATATATTTGTAATTACGAATATTCGTGTTTTTATTTATTTATTTTTTTCACAGTACACATCACAGTGATCATCCCTCTCTCCTTCCAGCTTGTTTGGTGTAAAGAAGGCTCTAATAGTACTGTGTGAAACTGTCATGCGAATTTTCGCACATGCGAATATTAGCATATGCTAATTTTCGCATATGCCAATTTTCGTTTGTGTAATGTTTATGCAAATGTTCGCATACGCGATTTTTCGCGCATGCGAAAATAAAACGAGGATATTGCGAATATGCGAATATTCGCGAATATAGGGCGAATATTCGTCCATATATTCGCGAATATTCACGAATTCGAATATGGCCTATGCTGCTCAACACTACTGTTCATGTCAGTTTTGTAAAAGTGGGTGTGTCCACGTATATTGTCTGCTTAATATGATATTTTCAAAGGGGTGAGAGTCCAGTTTACATCAAAACTTTCACACCAGCTTTTTGATAGTGTAGAAATCAAAGAAATGGTTGTAGTTTTATTGTTTTGTTGACTTTTTTCTTTTTTTTTGGGGGGGGGGGAAAGGTGTCATGTAAGTAATTATTAAAAATTTATATATATATACTTTTATATTTTTTTTTCTTGGTCACTGCACCTGCACTCACATTTAAGCTCAGAAAGGTTTTATTTATACAGTTATTGCTTGTCTGGGCACTAGTAACCATGGAATATTTCGTGAGATGTTTCCACCAGAATTTTCTTGGATGTAAAAGTTGGCACAAAAATTGCCGATTTTGGCACCAAACTCGGCAATTTTGGCATAAAAAAATCTCATGGTTGCAACAAAAAAATATTTTGGTGCAAAAAAATAAAGAAAAGTGGCACAAAAATGAATTTTCACATATTTTCAAAGCAACAAAAAAGACCTTTGAAAATGTGAGGAGAAAAAAAAGGTGTGAATAATAACAGTAGTTTTTGAGAATCTCCCCCAGAATGTCTGGGTTTAAAAAATATGTAATTTTGCTGAACAATCTGTCCCCTTAACTCTAAATCAGTGTTTACCAACCAGAATGCCTCCAAGTTTTGCAATACTTGGCATGCTGGGAGTTGAAGTTCTGCAAAAGCTGGAGGCACCCTGTTAGCAGAAATTAGTGTGCAACATGGGTATGTAGCAGAGCTGAATGTGATTATGTGTAAGCATGACCACACACACACTCAACATTGTTACATACACCTGATCACACACTCAGGTCTGCTAAATACACCTGATCACACACTCAGCTCTGCCTAATATACACACTCACACACTCAACTCTGCTACATACACACAACCAAACACTCAGCACTGCTACATGCACACATTCACATACTCAGCTCCGCTACATACATACATTCACACACTCAGCTCTACTACATGCACACACACACTCAGCTCTGCTACATATACACACTCACACACTCAGCTCTGCTACATACACACAATCACACACTCAACTTTGCTACATACACACACTTACACACTTAGCTCTGCTACATACACACACTCACACACTTAGCTCTGCTACACACGCACTTATACACTCAGTTCTGCTACATACACACTCACACTCAACTTTTCTACACACACACTTACACACTCAACTCTGCTACATACACACATTCACACACTCAAATCTGCTACATACACACACACTCAACTTTGCTACATAAACACACTCAGCTCTGCTACATAAACACATTTACACATTCAACTCTTCTACATACACACACTCACACTCAACTCTGCTCCATATACACACTCAGCTCTGCTACATACACACACTCACACACTCCACTCTGCTACATACACTCACACACTCAACTCTGCTACATACACACAACCAAACACTCAGCACTGCTACATACACACATTCGCATACTCAGCTCTGCTACATACATACATTCACACACTTAGCTCTGCTACATGCACACACACACTCAGCTCTGCTACATATACACACTCACACACTCAACTTTGCTACATACACACACTTACACACATAGCTCTGCTACATACACACACTCACACACTTAGCTCTGCTACACACACACTTATACAGTCAGTTCTGCTACATACACACTCACACACTCAACTTTGCTACATACACAAATTCACACACTCAAATCTGCTACATACACACACTCAACTTTGCTACATAAACACACTCAGCTCTGCTACATACACACATTTACACATTCAACTCTTCTACATACACACTCACACTCAACTCTGCTCCATATACACACTCAGCTCTGCTACATACACACACACACTCCACTCTGCTACATACACACACTCACACATTCAACTCTGCTACATACACACACTCACACTCAACTATGCTGCATATACATACTCAGCTTTGCTACATACACACATTCACACTTAACTCTGCTATATACACACATTAACACACTCAACTCTGCTACATATACACACTCAGCTCTGCTACATACACACATTCACATACTCAGGTCTGCTACATTCACACTCTTACATACTCAGCTTTGCTACATACACACACTTACACACTCAGCTCTGCTACATGCACATACTCACACACTCATTTCTGCTACATACACACATTCGACTCTGCTACATACACTCACTCAACACTGCTACATACACACACTTACAAACTCAGCTCTATTACACACACTCAATTCTGCTACATACACACACTCAAACACTCAACTCTGCTACATACACACACTCACGCACTAAACTCTGCTACATACATTCACACACTAAACTCTGCTACATACACACACTCAACTCTGCTACATACACACATTGACACACTCAACTCTGCTACATATACACACTCAGCTCTGCTACATACACACATTCACATACTCAGGTCTGCTACATTCACACTCTTACATACTCAGCTTTGCTACATACACACACTTACACACTCAGCTCTGCTACATGCACATACTCACACACTCATTTCTGCTACATACACACACTCGACTCTGCTACATACACTCACTCAACACTGCTACATACACACACTTACAAACTCAGCTCTATTACACACACTCAATTCTGCTACATACACACACTCAAACACTCAACTCTGCTACATACACACACTCACGCACTAAACTCTGCTACATACATTCACACACTAAACTCTGCTACATACACACACTCAACTCTGCTACATACACACATTGACACACTCAACTCTGCTATATATACACACTCAGCTCTGCTACATATACACATTCACACACTCAACTCTGCTACATACACTCAGTCACACACTCAGCTCTGCTACATACACACACTTACACACTCAGCTCTGCTACATACACACACTCACACACCTGCCTCTGCTACATACACATACTCACACATATACATAGACCTAACAGCGATATCTTCTTGTCTCTCCCTGCACATACAGTGGTATATTCTTAGCTGTGGTCACCATGGTTACACTACACAGGTGCAATCTCCTGCACTCATCAAGAGCAGCTGGGGAGTTTGAATTTTACACAGTTTGAAGTCTGAACTGTGCCGGAAGTATTTCACCTGCACTATAACCTGATGTATTTTCCAGTTGAATCAGGTTAGACTGCGGGTGAAGGGGTGATCATAAGTGGTCTATAATCATTTAATTTTTTTTAAAAGGTACATGAAAAAGATTTTAAGTATCACAGAGATAATCTGACTGGCGACAAAAGCATAGTAATCTCCGCAATCCAAATGGAAAATTAAATGCATGATTTAGAGCATCTTGCTAAGTGCAGTCCAAGATAGCTTTAAAAATATGGTCATCCCGCAAGATTTCTGTCGGTAAATGAAAAGTATGCAGTTAATAAATTTGTGTGTACTAAATATGTCACTCCAAGGTACACCAAAACTTACACATCTGGAGGAAATGCTCCACCAGAATGTGCGCAAAAAAAGACGCAAAAAAACAGCTTGCGCAAAACTTTGCGCAAAAAATTAAACACAAAACAGGGCTAAAATCTTTGATACATTTCCCCCAATGTGTGTAAGCACTCCCTTCTCCAATTTCCCCAAATAGCAGGGGGGTGAAAGATATTGTAGGGAAAGAGTATAAAGAAAAAGGGGGGAGGTGTAGAATGCATTTGACTGATTTCACATTGGGGTGACCAAAACTAGGCAACCAGTACTACTCGCCAAGTTCGCACAAAAAAGTCCCCTCCAGCAGCTCACAATTTATCAAAACCTGTGCAGAGGAAATGTTGCCCAGTTGCCCATAGCAACCAATCAGCTTGCTTATTTTATTTTTAACAAGGCCTCTGCAAAATTTATTTGAATCTGAAAATGAAAATTAATCTGATTGGTTGCTATTGGCAACTGGTCAACTTTTCCTTTGCACAGATTTTGATAAATCTCACCAAAAATCTCTAAAGGATGAAAGATGATACTCTTCCTGTACATAGGTTTTGATAAATATCCCATGTGTCTAGAAGTTCAGCACTGAGGCCATTGAAATGATTGTGTTAGTTACATGAATCTGGTGTTAATAGTGAGAAATGTATAGAAAAACATGTAGTGTCCTACCTGTGCCGTCCATCAGATGAATGTTGCTGCATCCTAGGAGTTTGTTAAAAGGGAATAGAAAACAGAACTATTTGTTTCCAAAAACAGCACCATACCTGTCCTCATGTTGTATGTAATATTACAAGTTTTCTCCATTCACTTTTGAAGAATTGAGCAGCGATATCACACACAACATTAGGACAGAGGTGGTGCAGTTTTCAGAAGAAATCAGCTCTGATTTTCTCATCCTGGATTACCCCTTTCAACTTCTCTTTGCTGAATGTTTTCTTTATCCTGTCCTAGGCATTTTGAAGGCATGCTAGGAACCAATCTTCTTGGTTTGTTGGTTGTATTCGGCTGCTCCTGGCCATCCTCCCTCTGATCCTTGAAATGTCTTGTCTTCTTTGTTGCCTGATTATAAGAAAGGCAAAGATATAGCCAATCCCTTGTGAGGTCACATGTGTGATGTCACCAACCTTGTCTCACAGTTCTATAAGCGAGGGAAGAAATGTAAAAACACACACACATATAATATATATATATAGATAGATACTTGTCTCTATTGCTATGGAAAAGGGTAATTTTTGAATTTTTCTGCCATTTTCTTCTACATAGCAGTTCTATTCTGCATGCTTTAATCTATATATCTATCTATATATATGTGTGTATGTGTGTACGTTCCGGCATCACGTCCAAACGGCTAAAGATATTAATATGAAACTTGGTACACATGTTACTTATATGTCAACAACAAACATAGGATAGGTGATTTAACCCTTACTCACCCCCATTTGCCAGGGGCGGGGTTTATGTTTAAAGTCCCATACAAGTCAATGGGAAATGTATGTTCCCACATAACTTCAAGAGATATTTCAATACCTGGTACACATATTACTGGTTGGGATAGGAGGTCGGGATATGAGGACTGGAAAGGAGGATGGGATAGAAGGTCGGGATAGGAGGACGGGATAGGAGGACCAGGATAAGAGGTCGGGATAGGAGGTCGATATAGGAGGACGGGATATGAGGACGGGATATGAGGATGGGATATGAGAACGTGATAGGAGGAAGGGATAGGGGACTGGATAGGAGGTCGGGATAGGAGGTCGAGATAGGAGGACGGGATAGGAGGTCAAGATAGGAGGTCGAGATAGGAGGTCGAGATAAGAGGTCAAGATAGGAGGTCAAGATATTAACGACGAGATAGGAGGTCGGGATAGGAGGTTGGGATATGAGGATGGGATATGGGGTTGGGATATGACAACAATATATGAGGAGGGGATATGAAATCAAAAGCTTCCTCCTTTGTTTATTTTCCTCCCCAACAAGGATTAGAAAGGAAAAACCGGGCAATGCCGGGTATTCAGCTAGTATATATATATATATATATATATAAAACTCAATGGGAGAGATTTAACAAAACTTGTGCAGAGCAAGAGTGGTGCAGTTGCCCTTGGCAACCAATCAGATTGCTTCTTTCATTTTACAGAGGCCTTTTAAAAAAAGGAAAGAAGCAAGCTGATTGGTTGCTATGGGCAACTGGGCAACTTTTCCTGTGGACAGGTTTTGATAAATCTCCCCCAATGTGTGTGTGTGTATGTATGTGTGTATGTTCCAGCATCACGTCCAAACGGCAAAAGATATTAACATGAAACTTGGCACACACGTTACTTATATGTCAACAACAAAGATAGGATAGGTGATTTAACCCTTACTCAACCCCATTTGCCAGGGTTAGGGTTTTTGTTTAAAGTCCCATACAAGTCTATGGAAAATACTGCATAACTTTTGAAATGGCTGGAGATATTTCGATAATACCCTTAACTACCCCCATTTGTGAGGGTCAGGGTTTTTGTTTAACCCCTTCACAACGAGTGACGTACATGTACGGCGCTACGAAGTGTCACTTGGCGCGGGGTTCCGGGAGCGCCACGTCACCGGTAGCGGTGATCGGGCCGGGATGACTGCTGTTATCTAACAGCAGGCATCCCAGCACATCGCCGAGGGGGGTACTGAGACCCCCCCATGACCGCGATGGGCACAAATAGCAGGTCAATTCAGACCTGCGATCTGCGCGATTCCAGGTCATACGGGTCACTGGTGACCCGGTGACCCGGAAAATAAGAGGGATCGGGGGTGTCACTCTTGATCCCCCTGAAGGGATAGGAGTTTGGTGGCAGGGGTGCCACCCCTCCTATCCCTGCTATTGGTCGGCCGAGCAACCGACCAATAGCAGACCGGGGGAGGGGGGGTTAAAGTTTGGTTTCCCGGCTTTGCCCTCCTATCGGTGTCCGGGCAAAATGGGGGAACTGTCCAGGGACCGGCGCCGAAGGTCCCTTACCTGGATCCCGGAACCCGGAGCGCGATCCTCCATGCGGGGACCCCCCATGTGCGGCAGCGGCAGCAATTCATCCGGGTCCTGCCAGGTGAGTTGTTGCCTAGCAACATCCGGAGGACCACAGTTTACAGAGGGGTTCAGGTTGTAGATCACTATGCAGTGGTCTCAAACTGTAGACCTCCAGATGTTGCAAAACTACAACTCTCAGCATGCCCAGAAAGCAGTTTGCTGTCTGTGCATGCTGCGAGTTGTAGTTTTGTAACATCTGGAGGGCCACAGTTTAGAGACCACTGGACAGTGATTTACAACCTGAACCCCTCTAAATCTTGCAAAACTACAACTCCCAGCATTCAGGAACAGCATAAGGCTGTCTTGGCATGCTGGGAGTTGTACTTGCGTGCCACCTGCCGTTGCATAACTATATCTCCCAGCATGCCCTTCTGCAATCAGTACATGCTGGGAGTTGTAGTTTTGCAACAGCTGGAGGCACACTGTTTGGAAAATACTGAGTTAGGTCATAGAACCTAATTCAAGGTTTTTCAACCAGTGTGCCCCCAGCTGTTGCAAAACTACAACTCCCAGCATGCATGGTCTGTCAGTGTATGCTGGGAGTTGTAGTTTTGACCCCCCTCCCATGTGAATGTACAGGCCACATTCACACTGAAGGCAGATTACAGTGAGTTCCGCGCTTCAAGTTTGAGCTGCAACAAATTTTCCGCCGCAGCTCAAACTCCTAGCGGGAGACTCAGTGTAATCTGCCTCCAGTGTGAATGCAACCTAAAAACACTACACTACACCAACATAAAATAAAGAGTAAAACACTACATATACACACATACACTACCCCCCCTACCACCCCCCTTCCCCAATAAAAATGAAAAACTTATTGTACGGCAGTGTTTCTAAGATGGAGCCTCCAGCTGTTGCAAAACGAAAACTCCCAGCATTTCTTGCCAGCAATTGACTGTCCAAGCATGCTGGGAGTTTTACAACAGCTGGAGGCACCCTGTTTGGGAATCACTGGCATAAAATACCCCTATGTCCCTAATTCAGGCCTCAAATGCGCATGGCACTCTTATTTTGAAGCCCTGTTGTATTTCAAGGCAACAGTATAGGGTCACATATGGGGTATCACTGTACTCGGGAGAAACTGCCTAACAAATTTTGGGGGGCTTTTTCTCCTTTTACCCCTTATGAAAAGGAACAGTTGGGGTCTACACCAGCATGTTAGTGTAAAAAAATAAACATTTTTACACTAACATGCTGGTGTTGCCCTATACTTTTCATTTTCACAAGAGGTAAAAGGGAAAAACGCCCCCCAAAATTTGTAATGCAATTTCTCCCGAGTACGGAGATACCCCTTATGTGGGCGCAAAGTGCTCTGGGGCACACAACAAGGCCCAGAAGGGAGAGTGCGCCATGTACATTTGAGGTGATTTGCACAGGTGTGGCTGATTGTTACAGCGGTTCTGACAAAACACACCCACATGTGACCCCATTTTGGAAACTACACCCCTCACAGATTTTCCTTACAAGCAGAGAGCTTCAAAGTTAGAAAAATGCAAAATTTAAATTTTTTTCATCAAATTTGGGGATTTTTCACCAAGAAAGGTTGCAAGTTACCACAAAAATTTACCACTATGCTAAAGTAGAATATGTCACGAAAAAACAATCTCAGAATCAGAACGATAAGTAAAAGCATTCCAGAGTTATTAATGTTTAAAGTGACAGTGGTCAGATTTGCAAAAAAGGGCTTCATCCTAGAGGTGAAAATGGGCTGCATTAAAGTCCCATGCAAATCATTGGGAAATGTATGTTCCCACATAACTTCCGTACAGCTGAAGATATTTCAATAATACCTGGTACACATATTACTTGTATGTCAAATAAAAAGATATGATAGTTAAATTAACCCTTACATACACCCTTATATAAAAGATGGGTTTTTGTTTCAAGTCCCATGCAAGTATATGGGACTTCCAGTACCTTACTCCACAAGCTCCGTTCTGCATCTCCTGGTGAATGTGTCAATCTGGCTTGCAAGCCACACCCCATCTCACATAGACAAGCCCACATTTTAAGCCCCACTCCTTATATTATCTACCCTTATTGTGCATCGGTCTGGCTTGCAAATCACGCCCAGTCCCACAAAGCCACGTCCCCTTCTATTTTGAGCTTACAATATCTTCATCACAAATCAGTCCCATCTGAGGACAGGATAGGAGGATGGGACATAAGGAAGGGATATGAGGTCGGGATATGAGGACAGGATATGAGGATGGGCTATAAGGATGGTATATGAGGTCGGGATATAAAGACGGGATGTGGGGATAGGATATGAGGATGGGATATAAGGTCGGGATATAAGGATGGGATATGAGGTTGAGATATGAGGACAGAATATGAGAATGGAATATGAGGACGGGATAGGAGGTCGAGATATGAGGACAGGATTTGAGGATGGGATATGAGGATAGCATATAAGGTCGGGATATGAGGACAGGATATGAAGTCAGGATATGAGGACGGGATATGAGGTTGGGACATAAGGACGGGATATGAGGTCAGCATATGAGGATGGGATATGAGGATAGCATATGAGGACAGGATATGAGGATGGGACATAAGGACGGGATATGAGGTTGTGATATGAGGATGGGATATGAGGACAGAATATGAGGTCAGGATATGAGGATGGGATGTGAGGATGGGATGTGAGGATGGGATAGGAGGATGGGATATTAGGTCTGAATAGGAGGACAGCATATGAGGATGGCATACAAGGTCGGGATATGAGAATGGGATATGAGGACAGGATAGGAGGTCGGGATAAGAGGATGGGATATAAGGTCGGGATATGAGGTAGGGATATGAGGACAAGATGTGAGGACGGGATGTGAGGTCGTGATATGAGGACAGGATATTAGGTCGTGATAAGAGGATGGATATGAGGACAGGATATGAGGTCGGGATATGAGGAAGGGATATGAGGATTGGATTGGAGGTCAAGATAGGAGGTCGGGATAGGAGGTCGAGATAGAAGGATGGGATATGGGGACGGGATATGAGGACGGGATAGGAGGACGGAATAGGAGGTCGGGATAAGAGGTCGGAATAGGAGGACGGGATAGGACGACGGGATAGGAGGCTGAGATATGATGACGGGATAGGAGATTGGGATATGAGGATGGGATATGGGGTTGGGATATGACAACAATATATGAGGACGGGATATGAAGTCAAAAGCTTCCTCCTTTGTTTATTTTCCTCCCCAACAAGGATTAGGAAGGAAAAACCGGGCAATGCTGGGTATTCATCTATTATATATATAAAACTCAATGAGGGAGATTTATCAAAACTTGTGCAGAGCAAGAGTGGTGCAGTTGCCCATGGCAACCAATCAGATTGCTTCTTTCATTTTACAGAGGCCTTATTAAAAACGGAAAGAAGCAAGCTGATTGGTTGCTATGGGCAACTGAACAACTTTTCCTGTGGACAGGTTTTGATAAATCTCCCCCAATGTGTGTGTGTATGTATGTGTGTGTATGTTCCAGTATCACGTTTAAACGGCAAAAGATATAAACATGAAACTTGGCACACACGTTACTTATATGTCAACAACAAAGATATGATAGGTGATTTAACCCTTACTCAACCCCATTTGCCAGGGTCAGGGTTTTTGTTTAACCCCTTCATGACCCAGCCCATTTTCACCTTCATGACCTGGGCATTTTTTGAAAATCTGACCACTGTCACTTTAAACATTAATAACTTTGGAATGCTTTTACTTATCATTCTGATTCCGAGATTATTTTTTCGTGACATATTCTACTTTATGTTATTGGTAAAATTTCACTGATATTTGTATCCTTTCTTGGTAAAAAAATCTAAAAATTTCATGAAAATTTTGAAAATTTAGCATTTTTCTAACTTTGAAAGTCTCTGCTTGAAAGGAAAATGGATATTTCAAATAAATTACATATTGATTCACATATACAATATGTCTACTTTGTGTTTGCATAAAAAATTGACAAGTTTTTACTTTTGGAAGACACCAGAGGGCTTCAAAGTTCCGCAGCAATTTTCCAATTTTTCTCAAGATTTTCAAAATCGTAATTTTTCAGGGCCCAGTTCAGGTTGGAAGTGGATTTTAAGGGTCTTCATATTAGAAATACCCCATAAATGACCCCATTATAAAAACTGCAGCCCCCAAAGTATTCAAAATGACATTCAGTAAGTGTTTTAACCCTTTAGGTGTTTCACAGGAATAGCAGCAAAGTGAAGGAGAAAATTCTAAATCTTCATTTTTTACACTCGCATTTTCTTGTAGACCCAATTTTTGAATTTTTACAAGGGGTAAAAGGAGAGAAATCACCCTAAAATTTGTAACCCAATTTCTCTCGAGTAAGGAAATACCTCATATGTGTATGTAAAGTGTTCGGCGGGCGCAGTAGAGGGCTCAGAAGGGAAGGAGCGACAGTGGGATTTTGGAGAGTGAGTTTTTCTGAAAGGGTTTTTGGGGGGCATGTCCCATTTAAGAAGCCCCTATGGTGCCAGAACAGTGGACCCCCCCCCCCCACATGTGACCCCATTTTGGAAACTATACCCCTCATGGAATTTAATAAGGGGTGCAGTGAGCATTTACACCCCACTGGCGTTTGACAGATATTTGAAACAGTGGACTGTGCAAATCAAAAAATTTATTTTTCATTTTCACAGACCACTGTTCCAAAAATCTGTCATACACCAGTGGGGTGTAAATGCTCACTGCACCCCTTATTAAATTCCGTGAGGGGTGTAGTTTCCAAAATGGGGTCACATATGGATATTTATTGTTTTGCTTTTGTCAGAACTGCTGTAACAATCAGCCACCCCTGTGCAAATCGCCTCAAATGTACATGGCGCACTCTCCCTTCTGGGCCTTGTTGTGCGCCCCCAGAGCACTTTGCGCCCACATATGGGGTATCTCCGTAGTCGGGAGAAATTGCGTTACAAATTTTGGGGGTCTTTTTTCCCTTTTACCTCTTGTGAAAATGAAAAGTATAGGGCAACACCAGCATGTCAGTGTAAAAAATTTATTTTTTTACACTAACATGCTGGTGTAGACCCCAACTTCACCTTTTCATAAGGGGTTAAAGAAGAAAAAGCCCCCCAAAATTTGTAAGGCAATTTCTCCCGAGTACGGCGATACCCCATATGTGTCCCAAAACTGTTGCCCTGAAATACGACAGGGCTCCAAAGTGAGAGAGCGCCATGCGCATTTGAGGCCTGAATTAGGGATTTGCATAGGGGTATTCTATGCCAATGATTCCCAAACAGGGTGCCTCCAGCTGTTGCAAAACTCCCAGCATGCCTGGACAGTCAATGGCTGTCCGGCAATACTGGGAGTTATTATTTTGCAACAGCTGGAGGCTCCGTTTTGGAAACAGTAGCGTACCAGACGTTTTTCATTTTTTGGGGGGAGGGGGGCTGTGTAGGGGTATGTGTATATGTAGTGTTTTTTACTTTTTATTTTAGGTTAGTGTTAGTGTAGTGTAGTGTTTTTAGGGTACAGTCACATGGGCAGAGGTTCACAGCAAGTTTGCCGCTGGAAGTTTGAGCTGCAGCGCAAAATTTGCGCCATCTCAAACTTGCAGCACTCACTGTAAACCTCCGCCCATGTGAGTGTACCCTGTACATTCACATTGGGGGGGGTCAAACATCCAGCTGTTGCAAACTCCGAGCCTGCCCTTTGGCTGTCCGTGCATGCTGGGAGTTGTAGTTTTGCAACAGCTGGAGGAACGCTGGTTTGGAAACACTAAGTTAAGTAATAAACTTTCAAGTGTTTTGCAACCAAACTTAGTGTTTCCAAACCAGTGCGCCTCCAGCTGTTGCAAAACTACAACTCCCAGCATGCATGGTCTGTCAGTGCATGCTGGAAGTTATAGTTTTGCAACAATTGCAACAGCTGGAGGCACTGAGGTAGGAAACGGACAATGTTTCCCAACTAGTGTGCCTCCAGTTGTTGCAAAACTACAACTCCCAGCATGCCCAGACTGCCCAGGCATGCTGGAAGTTGTAGTTCGGCAATATCTGAAGGATCAGATGTTGCCGAACTACAACTTCCAGCATGCTTGGGCAGTCTGGGCATGCTGGGAGTTGTAGTTTTGCAACATCTGGAGGTCCACAGTTTGGAGACCACTGTATAATGATCTCCAATCTGTGCTCTTCCAGATGTTAGAGAACTACAACTCCCAGCATGCCTGGACAGACTGAGCATGCTGAGATTTGTAGTTTTGCAACATCTGGAAGAGCACAGATTGGAGACCATTATACAGTGGTCTCCAAACTGTGGACCTCCAGATGTTGCAAAACTACAACTCCCAGCATGCCCAGAAAGCCAAAGGCTGTCTGGGCATGCTGGGAATTGCAGTTTTGAAACTCTCAGAGGCAGCAGTTAGATCGCTTTACGGCGATCTCACTGCTGCCAATGAAGATGCCGCCCTGCTGCCGGAAACTCACCTCCGAGACGCAGCGCAGCCAGGACCGCATGGAGGACGCCGGGACCGCTCGGGACACCGCTCGGACGGGTAAGTGACGCCGGGGGACGGGTCAGGGACACTTAGCAGAGCGGTGTGTGTCCCGATCCCCGTGATCGGGACTCACACACTGCGTTGCTAAGTATTTTCATAGCGAAACGCTGCTATCAGCTAGTCAGATTTGACCAGCTGATAGCAGCGATCGCTGGGGGGGGTGGGGGATGAAACCCCCCGTGGTCGCACGGTAAGATGGCTGGCTATCAGTGATAGCCACCATCTTTCCGGGCGCTGCGGGGTGCCGCGAGTAGCGGCAGTAATGTTCATGACGTACCTGTATGTCATGGGTCGGGAACACCTTGCCACCCATGACGTACAGGTATGTCATAGGTCGGGAAGGGGTTAAAGTCCCATACAAGTCTATGGAAAATATATGTTACTGCATAACTTTCCAAAATGGCTTGAGATATTTCGATAATACTTGGTCACGTGTTACTTTTATGACCACTTAAACTATAGGATAGTTAATTTATTCCTTAACTACCCCCATTTGTCAGGGTCGGGGTTTTTGTTTAAAGTCCCATGCAAATCATTGGGAAATGTATGTTCCGACATAACTTCCGTACAGCTGGAGATATTTCAATAATACCTGGTACACATATTACTTATATGTCAAATGAAAAGATATGATAGTTAAATTAACCCTTACATACACCCTTTTTTTTAAAATAAAAGATGGGTTTTTGTTTCAAGACCCATTCAAGTATATGGGACTTTCAGTACCTTACTCCACAAGCTCCGTTCTGCATCTCCTGGTGAATGTGTCAATCTGGCTTGCAAGCCATACCCCATCTCACATAGACAAGCCCACATTTTAAGCCCCACTCCTTATATTATCTACCCTTTTATGTGCATCGGTCTGGCTTGCAAATCATGCCCAGTCCCACAAAGCCATGTCCCCTTCTATTTTCAGCTTACAATATCTTCATCACAAATCAGTCCCATCTGAGGATAGGATATGAGGATGGGATATAAGGTCGGGATATGAGGATGGGATATGAGGTCAAGATAGGAGGTGGGAATATGAGGACAGGATATAAGGATGGGATATGAGGTTGAGATATGAGGACAGAATATGAGAATGAAATATGAGGACGGGATAGGAGGATGGGACATAAGGACGGGATATGAGGTTGTGATATGAGGATGGGATATGAGGACTGGATTGGAGGACGGGATATTAGGTCTGGATAGGAGGACAGCATATGAGGATGGCCTATGAGGTCGGGATATGAGAATGGGATATGAGGACAGGATATGAGGTCGGGATATGAGGACAGGATAAGAGGAGGGGATATAAGGTCGGGATATGAGGTAGGGATATGAGGACAAGATGTGAGGACGGGATGTGAGGTCGGGATATGAGGACAGGATATTAGGTCGTGATAAGAGGATGGATATGAGGACAGAATATGAGGTTGGGATACACTAATACTGTTCTCACTTTGCCAAGTTATCGGACAACCTGGCCCCAAAATGATGGATTATAAAAGGATAGCAGCATAAGGGAAAAATACACATTTTGAACCCAAAAACTAGGAATCGACCGATATCGTTTTTTTAGGGCCGATACCGATAATCGGTGGAGGTTGGGGCCGATACCAGAATATCGGTATAAGTTATTGGCTATTTATCCCCCCTCGACACCGCTGCAGGTCATTGATTTAAATCAATGCACTGCAGTGGCTTTTGCGGTGCCATAGGCCGCCGCCACCCACTTCTCTCCCCCTACCTGTCAGGGTGGTCCGGGCCATCCATCCTTCCTGTAGTGTCCGGTGTGAGGTGGTTTTTTGCGCCCCCGTAGATCCATGCGTCCGCTCCTCCCCCAGCTCTCCAAACATTTCCGAAGCTAGAACTGGGGGAGGGCAGAGCAAGGGGAGGGAGGAGGTTTACGCCCCCTCCCTCATCTCCCCTCACTGAGCTCGGCTGGACGCAGATCTCTACGGCACGCCCCCTCCCTGAGGACATAGATCTCCACGGCAGGTCCCCTCCCTCATCTCCCCTCCCTGAGGACGTAAATCTCCACGGCAGGTCCCCTCCCTCATCTCCCCGAGCTGAGGACGTAGAGCAGTGCTCCCAATGTGCTCTATGTGTAAAGGGGGACATGCTGCACGGGCTAAAGGGGGACATACTGCACGGGCTAAAGGGGGATATACTGCATGGGCTAAAGGGGACATACTGTATGGGCTAAAGGGGACATAATGTATGGGCTAAAGGGGGACATACTGCATGGGCTAAAGGGGACATACTGCATGGGCTAAAGGGGACATACTGCATGGGCTAAAGGGGACATACTGTATGGGCTAAAGGGGGACATACTGTTCAGGCTAAATGTTCCCCTTTAGCCCGTGCAGTATGTCCCCTTTTAGCCCATACAGTATGTCCCCCTTTAGCCCATACTGTATGTCCCCCTTTAGCCCGTACAGTATGTCCCCCTTTAGCCCATACAGTATGTCCCCCTTTAGCCCATACAGTATGTCCCCCTTTAGCCCGTACAGTATGTCCCCCTTTAGCCCATACAGTATGTCCCCCTTTAGCCCGTACAGTATGTCCCCCTTTAGCCCGTGCAGTATGTCCCCCTTTAGCCCATACAGTATGTCCCCCTTTAGCCCATACAGTATGTCCCCCTTTACACATAGAGCTCATTGGGAGCACTGCTCTATGTCCTCAGCTTGGGGAGATGAGGGAGGGGACCTGCCGTGGAGATTTACTTCCTCAGGGAGGGAAGATGAGGGAGGGGACCTGCCGTGGAGATCTATGTCCTCAGGGAGGGGGCATGCCG
Organism: Hyla sarda; assembly: GCF_029499605.1. Taxonomy (NCBI): domain Eukaryota; kingdom Metazoa; phylum Chordata; class Amphibia; order Anura; family Hylidae; genus Hyla; species Hyla sarda. The sequence continues at coordinate 78,837,095 of NC_079197.1, read as the reverse complement.
TAGAGATCTGCGTCCAGCCGAGCTCAGGGAGTTGAGGGAGGGGGCGTGAACCTCCTCCCTCCCCTTGCTCTGCCCTCCCCCAGTTCTAGCTTCGGAAATGTTCGGAGAGCTGGGGGAGGAGCGGACGCATCGATCTACGGGGGCGCAAAAAACCACCTCACACCGGCGGCATTCCGGGTGGAGGGTGAACCGGTCCGGGCTGTCCTTCTCCGGCGGTCATCTTCTCCACTTCGGACAGGCTCCGGCCTAGTACGCTGCATAGACGCCGCTGCGCAGTGACGCCCGTGCGCAGCGACGCACCTGACTTCACGGCGTAGCGGCGTCTATGCAGCTACTAGGCCGGAGCCTGCATGGAGTGGAGAAGATGACCGCCGGAGAAGAAGGACAGCCCGGACCGGTTCACCCTTCACCCGGAACGCCCCCGGACACTACAGGAACGATGGATGGCCCGGACCACCACTATTACAGGTAAGTTGAATTTTTTTAATTGACTCGGAGGGTGGGGGAGGGGCCCGCAGGTATAGCGGTATGGGCTAAAATCGATACCGGTATACCGCCCAGCATCACGGTGGGGGTGAGACGCGGTGCGGTGGGTCGGGGGGGCGGTCGCGGTGCGGTGGGTTGGGGGGGCATTCGCTGTGCGGCGGGTCGGGGGGGGTGGTCGCGGTGCGGTTGGGGCGGCGCGGGGGCGGGGCATTATCGGCTTATCGCCAAGGTATCGGCAAAATCGTGATTATCGGCCGATAATATCGGCCATACCGATAATCGGTCGATCCCTACCAAAACCCCATTCAAAATACAGGCCTACGTCCTCCCCTTCAACCTGCCTGTCCATCTCCAAATATACCCTTTTTAATAATAATAATACGCTCCTCCTTTGCATTGAAAAAAAGCAAACAGTAAAGTTGCCACATGCAGCCATCCTTTCATCCATTTGTCCTTCTCCACCTATTTTCCCAAACCATGCACTCATACTGTTCTCTTCTTTTGCCAAGTTATCGGACAACCTGGCCCCAAAATTATGGACTATCAAAGGATAGCAGCATAAGGGAAAAATACACATTTTGAACCCAAAAACCCATTTGAGTTTTTAAGTTCAAAATACAGGCCTACCTCCTCCCCTACAGCCTGCCTGTCCATCTCCAAAAATAGCCTTTTAACAATTATATGCTCCTCTTTAGCTTTGAAAAAAAGCAAACAGTAAAGTTGCCATATGCTGCTATCCTTTCATCCATTTGTCCTTTTACACCTTTTTCCCAAACCATCATACACTCATACTGTTATCTTGTCGCCAAGCTATCGTACTACCTGGCCCAAAAATGATGGATTATAAGAGGGTAACAGCATAAGGGAAAATTACACATTTTCAAACCGAAAAACCCATGAGGGTTTTCAGGTTCATAATGCAGGTCAGTAAAGTTGCCATATGCTGCCATCCTTTCATTTATTTGTCGGCACTGGTTTAACCAGTTGAAGACGTAGGGTGTACAGGTACGCTCCCATTCCTGGAAATGTCCACTAACCCCACAATGAGTAAAGCGGTGAATGCGTTCCATTCATTACAGGAAAAATTGTGTCTATATTCCCGCAAGATTGTCAACGCGACCTGGCTGATTACCATGGCAACAGAAAGCCAGTGGATAGCTTCCTATCTTCTCAGTATGGAAGCCTGTAAGGTCCAGTCCTAGCCTGAATTGTACAGGTGAACTGTCATAGCAGTTATACTATACTGCAGTTAAGTTGTACTGCAGTATAGTTTAACAGGTAAAAAGTGTGAAAATAAAATGTTTTTCAATAAAAAGTGTAAAAAACTATATAAATGTCCCTTTTCTAATAAAGCCCTGTATTATAAAATAATAATTAAATAAAGTTATTTATCCCGCACAGTTAACACTATTAAAAAAAAGAAAAACCCTACATAAAAAGACTCTCTCCTAGGACTGTATCCACCTTTTCCAGCCCACCGGAGCACCTGAAAGCTATGCTAATTTATGCAGGCTAAAGACAGCACCTGAAAGCTGAACTAATTTATGCAGGCTAAAGTCAGCAACTGCCGAGCTGAGGAGTTTGTGACGAATGAAATCACTGTAAGTTCGCTCATCTCTACACATGATTTAATAAGGTAAAAAAACGTTCACCTACACCACTCTTGATGAATACCCCCCAGTAAATAGACCCAGAAGGGCATGACTCTGTTCATTATGTAAGAAAAGAATTACAAAACGGGCAGCGCTCATCCAAACAGTCACTAATGCCATTTATGTAGTAGAACTCACCTGGTGTATATGGAGGGACACAGTTGACACGACACCTGTTGAGCCAAGACAATGTATGTAGGCACTGCCTTCTCCAATTTCCCCAAATAGCAGGGGAGTGAAAGATATGGTAGGAAAAGAGTATGAAAAGGGGGGAGGTGTAGAATGCATTTGACTGATTTAACATTGGGACTAACTGGCAGGCATCAGCGGAAGTAAGGAGGCGGCAAAGGAGCAGCGGTGGAGGCAGCCGTGAAGATCAGTGGTAAGTGATCTTCACTGCTGCCTTCTAGGAGTTGCCAAACTACAACTTCCAGCATGCCCAGAAAGCCAAAGGATGTCTGGGCATGCTGGAAGTTGTAGTTTTGCAACATCTGGAGGGCCACAGTTTGGAGACCACCATACAGTGGTGCCCAAGCTGTAGTCCTACAGATGTTGCAAAACTACCACTCCAAGCATGCCCAGACATGCTGGGAGTTATAGTTCTGTAACATCTGGCCCTTCAGATGTTGCAGAACTACAGCTTCCAGCATGCCTGGACAGTCTCACTACTTATATATACCGGCAGGGGGTATATATTTATTAATGCGCCGACGGGGGGTATATATTTATTAATGCGCCGGCGGGGGGTATATATTTATTAAATGCGCCGGCGGGGGGTATATATTTATTAATGCGACGGCGGGGGGTACATATGTATAAATGTGCCGGCAAGGGAATTTATGTATAAATGTGCCGGGGGGGTATATATGTATAAATGCGCCAGCGGGGGTCATATTTTTATTAATGTGCTGCAGGGGGCATATTATAAATGCACCGGGGGGCTAGATATATAGGCTATATGTCTGCCCCCCCCCCGCAGCACTATATATATCTTGCCCCCACAGCGCTTTTAATATAGATATGGCCCCCTGCTACTCACAATGGTAATTTTTAAATCTCTCGCTGTGAGTCCTGAATGGCCCCTCGGTATCGGCCGCAGGGTTGCAGAGTGCTATCAATCCCTCAGCCCCTGTACTACAACCCCATCATGGAACAGACTCTGTTCCATGATGGGGTAGTAGTACAAACACTAATGTAGCCTCCCCAGCTGTCTGCAGACTCCCGCAGCCGGGGAATTACTACTCCGATCATGGAAATAAGTCTGTTCCATAATGGGAGTAGTAGTAGTCCCTCAGCACTGCAGGAGTCTGCTGATGTCACCTCAGAAATAACGGATATTATAAACCAGGTGCAAACGGATGACATAAAGGCTCATCCGTTTGCCATAGACTTCAATGTTAAAAATAACGGCCGTTAATTTATCCGTTTCTTGTGACAGAAGAAAAATTAGTGCATGTGCCGTTAATTCTTCCATCACAATTAACGTCCGCTAGTCATGACGGACTATAATGGGTCATAACGGATAATCAAAAAATCCCGTAGACTTTAATGGGATTTTGTAATAGACGTTTAACATCCTTTTTTAAAGCTTTTCTAACGGACGTTTATAACAGATGAATTTTTATAGTGTGAAAGCAGCCCCAAAAACAGCTAGCGCTGACCTCCAAATATTACCCTGGTACCCATCGCCCCAGGGGTGCCGAGAAGCGATGGTACCAAAAGGGCCAGATCGTCAAACATGGCGCTCCTGGGCCTAGGCAATAACAGGCTGACATATCTTAGGCTGGGCAGGACCAATAATAATGGTCCTCGCCCACCCTGGTAATGTCAGGCTGTTGCTGCTTGGTTGGTATCTGGCTAATTTATTTATATTGGGGGGGGGGGAACTGAATTGCTAAACAATTTCATACATGTGAAGACAAGACCTACATAAAGGACTTGAAGGAGAAGGGGGCGGGGAAGGAACATAAAAGATACCAAAACTGAAGAGTGCATCAAAAATGCCAACAAATAATAATGGATTTTGGTCCACAATGAAATAAAATAAAGTACCCGCCGCGCCACCCCCCGACCCGCCGCATCGCACCCCCCACCGTGATGCTGGGCGGTATACCGGTATGGATTTTTGGCTATACCGGTCGGGCCCCTCCCCCACCCTCCGAGTCAATAAAAAAATTTAACTTAATGGGGGTGGTCCGGGCCATCCATCCTTCCTGTAGTGTCCGGGGGCATTCCGGGTGAAGAGTGAACCGGTCCGGGCTGTCCTTCTTCTCCGGCGGTTATCTTCTCCACTCCGGGCAGGCTCCGGCCTAGTACACTGCATAGACGCCGCTACGCCGTGACGTCAGGTGCGTCGCTGTGCACGGGCGTCACTGCGCAGCGGCGTCTATGCAGCGTACTAGGCCGGAGCCTGCCAGGAGTGGAGAAGATGACCGCCGGAGAAGGACAGCCCGGACCGGTTCACCCTCCACCCGGAACGCCCCCGGACACTACAGGAAGGAAGAATGGATGGCCCGGACCACCCTGACAGGTAGGGGGAGAGAAGCGGGTGGCGGCGGCGGCCTATGGCCCCGCAAAAGCCACTGCAGATCATTGATTTAAAGCGCCCGCTTTAAATCAATGATCTGCAGCGGTGTCGCAGGGGGTAAATAGCCGATAACTTATACCGGAATATCGGTATAAGTTATCGGCTATGGGCCCTAACCTGCACCGATTATCGGTATCGGCCCTAAAAAAACGATATCGGTCGATCCCTAGTACCTAGCTTGAACCTCTTATATGGTATTAAAAAAACGATCATATACCAATGGTAAATGTATGGCAATTTAGTGTAGTACTATTTGCTGCATACTTTATTTCCCTCATTTGATGCCCTCTTTTTTCCCAATTTAGTGTAGTGTAGAGTACTGTTGTGTAAAAAGCAAAATAATATATTCTACAATCAGATATCAAAAACAAATGTTCACACAATGGAATTCCACACGGAGCATTGATATTAATGGGATTCTGCTGCATGGGTTACACAGCGGAATTTCCACTGCAGATGCTTCTGCTGCACAAATCCTGATTTTGCAGTCTGCAAAAAATGGGCGTGTCTATTCTTTCTGCAGAGTCTGCACAGAAATGCATTGCCATCTAGGAGATGCAGCATTTCCGAGCAGTCCTAGCGCTGGCTTGTTCTGCCAGCGTTCCGCTGTCGGGGAAATGTCTGCACAGAATTTTTCCATGTGGACATTGCCTGTGTGAACGTAGCCTTATGGTATAATGAAATTAGGGAGGTATTATCTTACAGAGTAATTAAAAAGTATGTAATATGGTATTATATGGTAAAAGATGATAATATGCACGCTCATATGGAGCGAGCGTGCGTGCATATGCCATAATTAACAAAAACAGAGTATATTCATGGTAAATATATATAAATATATATATATATATATATATATATATATATATATATATATATATATATGAAACTCAATGTGTGTGTGTGTGTGTGTGTGTGTGTGTGTATGTATGTATGTTCCAGCATCACCAAATTGCTAAAAATATTAAAATGAAACTTGGTACACATGTTACTTGTATGTCAACAACAAACATAGGATAGGTAATTTAGGTTTTTGTTTAAAGTCCCATACAAGTCTATGAGAATTACGGTATATGTTACTGCATAACTTCCAGCTGGAGATATTTTGATGATACTTGGTCACATGTTACTTATATGTTCACAAAAAATATAGGATAGTTAATTTAACCCTAACCTACCCTTATTGCGAGGGTCAGGATTTTTGTTTAACCCCTTAAGGACACAGGGTTTTTCCATTTATGCACTTTCGTTTTTTCCTCATCACCTTCTAAAAACCAATTTTGCACATACAGACCCATATGAGGGCTTTTTTTTTTGCGCCACCAAATGCACTTTATAATGACATCAATCACTTCACCACAACATTTTTGACGAAACCACAAAAAAAAATATTTGTGGGGCAAAATTGAAAAACAAAAATGCAATTTTTGATAATTTTGTGGGCTTCCGATTCTATGTAGTGCACTTTTCGTCACCATGACACAATGGGGGAGATTTATCAAAACCTGTGCAGAGGAAAAGTTGCTGAGTTGCCCATAGCAACCAATCAGATGCCTTCTTTCATTTTGCTGCAGAGGGCTTGTTAAAAATGAAACAAGAAATCTGATACGGGTACGCAAAGTGCAATTTTGGACTTTTGAATTTTTTTACGTGTACGCCAAGCATATCAAACCCAAAGGTTAACATGGGCCAAAAAAAACAAGAATATGTAATGTGTGTAGCTCACCTAGGATAGAGATAGTACTTGAGGTTAACGGTTTTACCTTCACCCAAAAGGCCTATAACTATGTGATGTGTGTGTTATAAATATAGAATATATTTATAGATACCAGTCCTCAAAAGTACTGCAGGTACAGAGTGAAATAGAGGGATAATAGCGAAGAATAAACAGATAAAGAGATAGAACAATAGTAAAATTAATGCAAAATTTATCGCTAGTAATGATCTACGGTGCACAGCACCACTCACCCACTGCTTCGGCTGGCACGGTTGTCACGGCTGTCACGACTGCGTCCTGTGCTGCGTCCACCGGAGAACCACTCACCCATCACACAGACGGGCTCACACAAGACGGAGCCGTCCCCAGCACAGGACACAACCGTGCCAGCCGAAGAAGTGGGTGAGTGGTGCTGTGCACCGTAGATCATTACTAGCGATACACAAACAGTACGCTTCTAATCGGCACTATATCACCAACGAACTGTACCTATGAACTGCATCCACTCAATATAATTCTACGAACTGTATCATACGGATTCTATTCAAATGGACTAAGTGCAATAGCGACTGTGAATATTTCCACATATAGTTTATCCATTCAAGCGCTATTTTATAAATTTTATTATACCTTTTAATTCATTATCATTAATATATACTATCCATATTTTTAATATTGCCATTCACCCCACGCAAGGGCCCTGCTAAAGGTGACGACATACATCATTTGATATAAATAAATTTTGCATTCATTTTACTATTGTTCTATCTCTTTATCTGTTTATTCTTCGCTATTATCCCTCTATTTCACTCTGTACCTGCAGTACTTTTGAGGACTAGTATCTATAAATATATTCTATATTTATAACACACACACCAAAAAAAAACAAGGTTTAAGTTTATGTGGGCCGCATCAAAAAAATAATAATTTAACTTTACTATATGTATCAAGACCCCAACCCCCCTGTACAATAACCCAACCCCCCCTGCACAAGACTCCATGCCCTACCTGCACAACACCCCATGTCCCCTGTGCACAACAACCCATGCCCCCCTGCACAAGACCTCATGCCCCCCTACACAAGATCCCATGCCCCCTTTGCACAAGATCCCATGCCCACCCTACACAAGACCCCATGCCTCCATGCACAACACCTCATGACCCCTTCACATGACCCCATGCCCCTTTTGTTCAACACTCCATGCCCCTTTGCACAAGACCCCATGCCTCCCTGCACAAAAACCCATGCCCTCCTTTGCACAAGACCCCATGCTCACCCTACACAAGACCCCATGCCCCCCTGCAAAACACCCCAGGACCCCCTTCACAAGACCCCATGACCCCTTCACAAGACTCCATGCCCCTTTGCACAAGACCCCATGCCCCTCCTTCACAAGACCCCAGGCCCCTTTTGCACAACACCCCATGCCCCTTTTGCCCCCATGACCCCCATTCCCTGTTTAAAAAATAAATAAATCAAACAACAATATTAGCACTAATATTTACTTTTCTCACCTTGTCAATCTGGTTTCCTGTGCCTATAGCCGCAATGGTGCCGTCCGCAGCATGTGTCAGAACTCCTTTAAGGAGCAGCCTGATGACGTCACATCTGGACATGACGTTGACCTCTGCGCACCTCCATCCTCTCCTGGACCGCCTCCAACAGCTCCTTGACTGCCTCTGACAGCCTCCATCCTCTTCTGGACCGCTTGTCAGCTACTGGACTGCCTCCAACTTCTCTTGGACCGCCTCCACCATCCTTCAACCGCTCCTGGACAGCCTCTGACTTTTTTATTTCATCTCTGCCCGTTTCCAGGTAACCGTAGCAATGAATATCTTTGCTGGGCCAGAAAGATATTCATTGTGGGCCGCATGTTTGACACCCATGGTGTATGCTATTGATTGTGAAGTTTAATTAACATTATGTTTTATAGTTCGGACATTTACACACGCGGTAATACCACATATGTTTATTTTTATTATGTTTACGTATTTCTTATATGGAATTTTGGAAAAGGGGGTGATTCAAACTTTTAATATGGAAGTGGTTAATGGGTGTTTTTTAAAACTTTTTTTTTTTTTTTTACACTTTTAGTCCCCTTAGGGGACTTTTAGGAGGAATCGGTAGATTCCTCATACAGATCAATGTGGTTCAGCCAGGCTATATCAATCACAGAAGAAGAAGAAGAAAACAGAATGCTCCAATGTGTAGAACGATTTGACGGTAAAAAAGGGGGGGGACCCTTTAATGAAAGGACTCACCAGATATGGTTGTGCTAGGATAGAGGCACAACAATCCGATGTGGACTGCAGCTATATCCCGCCCAGGCAACAGCGTGGGAATAAGAACGGCAGAGTTTTCACACCAGCCAGGTGTGAGGGGATGAGGGATAGATGATAGCGCTATCCACAAGCTAAGTATGGGTAACTTTTATTCACATGTAACACGTTTCAAGGATGCTCCGTCCTTTTCCTCAGACATGCTAAATATACATAAAAACAACACATATATACTCATTTGGTTATAGGAACCGGAAATGACATCACAAATTAATTAGCATAAAATGATGTTTTTCCATGTGATCCAAGATAATATAAAAAAAAAACTTTTCTTTAAAAATTCTTTATATACATGGATAAATAAATAAATAAGACTCCGAACCTATCATTGAAATGTTTTATCTATTGCCTCATTTAATCCCCTTGGCCACAAGGAGTTAAGGGAATAAATCCAAAAGGATTCCCTATTCACTAATTTTTGAAAGCGGTCATCATATTCTAAAGGGATACTTTCCAAGAGAGTTAGTTTCAAACAATTGTGGTTACTGTTGTGTAAAGCTGTGGTGTGTCTTGATACACTATGTAGTATAACATTGTTTTTGATATTATATCTATGTTTATTTATGCTGGCATGTACAGTTTGTACGGTGCGGCCCACATACTGAAGCCCACACTCACATGTAAGGAGATAAATAACAAAGGAATCGGAGCAGTTAAATTTTTCTTTAAAAGAAAAAACTTCGCCTGTAGAGAAAGATGTTACTGAATCACAGGGAGGAAATGCAATCCATTCGCAGCACAGACAGCGTTTTTTAGCGCAGCGGAATGTACCAATCATGGTAGGTTTACAAAAATTTGGTTTGATAATTTTATTTTTTAGTTTGCTTGGGGCTAAATGATTTCTTAATGTTTTTGATCGTCTGAATGTTAGGGTAGGACGTTTTGGGATTAATAATTTTAAAATAGGATCCGTCATAATAATTGGCCAGTATTTATTTAATATGTTTCTTATTGTGTTTGTGGCATTGTTAAAAGTAGTAATAAAATTAAATTTGGGTGTATTGTTTTGTTTTTGTTTTAGCTCATATTTAATTAAATCAGTCTGTTTTAGTCCCTCTACTCTTTTATATGTGTTTGTTAATATTCTTTTAGGGTATTTTTTTTTTCTTTAAAACACTTATATATAATTTTTGATTGTTCTTTAAAATCCTCGGAGGAAGTACAATTTTTTCTTATCCTCTGGTACTGTCCGTAGGGGATATTTGTAAGCCAAATGTGGTCTATCGCCAGACGAGAGGCTGTGCGATGGGCACACGTTTCGCACCAAGCTATGCAAATTTATATATGGGTCTATTTGAGAGTGTGTCCATCGCACAGTCTCCCTGGTATTTTAATGGTAATATTATGTATTTTAAGAGATTTATAGATGATCTGTTTATTTTGTGGAAGGGGTCACAGGAAGAAGCTTTTGAATTTGTTGAATTTTTAAACAAAAATGATTGGGGTCTTAATTTCACTATGAAATTTTCTTTTAACCCCTTAAGGACACAGCCCATTTTCACCTCTAGGACGCAGCCCTTTTTTGCACATCTGACCACTGTCACTTTAAACATTAATAACTCTGGAATGCTTTTACTTATCAATCTGATTCCGAGACTGTTTTTTCGTGACATATTCTACTTTAACATAGTGGTAAATTTTTGGGGTAACTTGCATCCTTTCTTAGTGAAAAATCCCAAAATTTGATGAAAAAATTGAAAATTTTGCATTTTTCTAACTTTGAAGCTCTCTGTTTGTAAGGAAAATGGATATTCCAAATATTTTTTTTTTGGATTCACATATACAATATGTCTACTTTATATTTTCATCATAAAATTGACAAGTGTTTACTTTTGGAAGACACCAGAGGGCTTCAAAGTTCAGCAGCAATTTTACAATTTTTCACAAAATTTTCAAACTCGCTATTTTTCATGGACCAGTTCAGGTTTAAAGTGGATTTGAAGGGTCTTCATATTAGAAATACCCCATAAATGACCCCATTACAAAAACTGCACCCCCCAAAGTATTCAAAATGACATTCAGTAAGTGTTTTAACCCTTTAGGTGTTTCACAGGAAAAGCAGCAAAGTGAAGGAGAAAATTCAAAATTTTCATTTTTTACACTTGCATGTTCTTGTAGACCCAATTTTTGAATTTTTACAAGGGGTAAAAGGATAAAATTTATACTTGAATTTAAAAACGTAAAAATACTTTTTTCACTAAAATGTGTGTTTCCCTCCAAATTTTCACATTTTTGCAAGGGTTAATAGCAGAAAATACCCCCAAAAAATTGTAACCCCATCTCTTCTGAGTATGGAGGTACCCCATAAGTTGACCTGGAGTGCATTACGGGCGAACTACAATGCTCAGAAGAGAAGGAGTCATATTTGGCTTTTTGAGAGCAAATTTTGCTTGGGGGGCATGTCGCATTTAGGAAGCCCCTATGGTGCCAGGACAGCAAAAAAAACACGACATGGCATACCATTTTGGAAACTAGACTCCTTGAGGAACGTAACAAGGGATAAAGTGAACCTTAATACCCCACAGGTGTTTCACGACTTTTGCATATGTAAAAAAAAATATATTTTTTTTACCAAAAATGCTTGGTTTAGCAAAAATTTTACATTTTAAAAAAAGGTAATAGCAGAAAATACCCCCCAAAATTTGAAGCCCAATTTCTCCCGATTCAGAAAACACCCAATATGGGGATGAAAAGTGCTCTGCTGGCGCACTACAGGTCTCAGTAGAGAAGGAGTCACATTTGGCTTTTTGGAAGCAAATTTAGCTCTGGGGGCATGCCGCATTTAGGAAGCACCTATGGTGCCAGGACAGAAAAAAAAACCACATGGCATACCATTTTGGAAACTAGACCCCTTGGGGAACGTAACAAGGGGTAAAGTGAACCTTAATACCCCACAGGTGTTTCACGACTTTTGCATATGTAAAAAAAAAAATTTTTTTACACTAAAATGCTTGTTTTCCCCCAAATTTTACATTTTTACAAGGGATAATAGCAGAAAATACCCCCCAAAATTTGTAACCCCATCCCTTCTGAGTATGGAAATACCCAATAAGTGGACGTGAAGTGCACTTGGGGCGAACTACAATGATCAGAAGAGAAGGAGCATCATTGAGCTTTTGGAGAGAGAATTTGGCCATGTGCATTTCCAAAGCCCCCCCCCGTGGTGCCAGAACAGTGGACCCCCCCACATGTGACCCCATTTTTAAAACTACACCCCTCACGGAAGGTAATAAGGGGTGCAGGGAGAATTTACACCCCACTGGCATTTGACGGATCTTTGGAACAGTGGGCTGTGCAAATTAAAAATTTTATTTTTCATTTTCACAGACCCCTGTTTCAAAGATCTGTCAGACACCTGTGGGGTGTAAATGCTCACTGTACCCCTTGTTACATTCCGTGAGGGGTGTAGTTTCCAAAATGGGGTCACTTGTGGGTATTTATTGTTTTGCACTTATGTCATAACCGCTGTAAAATCAGCCACCCCTGAGCAAATCACCAATTTAGACCTCAAATTTACATGGTGCACTCTCCCTTCTGAGCCTTGTTGTGCGTCCCCAGAACACTTTGCGCCCACATATGGGGTATCTCCGTCCCCAGGAGAAATTGCGTTACAAATTTTGGAGGCTTTTTTTCTTTTACCGCTTGTGAAATTTTAAAGTATCAGGCAACACCAGTATGTTAGTGTACAAAAATGTTTTTTTTTTACACTAACATGCTGGTGTAGACCCCAACTTTACCTTTTCATAAGGGGTAAAAGGAGAAAAAGACCCCCACATTTTTTAGGCAATTTCTCCCGAGTACGGCGATACCCCATATGTGGCCCTAAACTGTTGCCTTGAAATACGACAGGGCTCCAAAGTGAGAGCGCCATGCGCATTTGAGGCCTAAATTAGGGATTTGCATAGGGGTGGACATAGGGGTATTCTACACCAGTGATTCTCAAACAGGGTGCCTCCAGCTGTTGCTAAACTCCCAGCATGCTTGGACAGTCAATGGCTGTCCGGAAATGCTGGGAGTTTTTGTTTTGCAACAGCTGGAGGCTCCGTTTTGGAAACACTGCTGTAGGATACGTTTTTCATTTTTATTGGGGGGGGGAGGGGTTGTGGTGGGGGGGGGGCAGTGTACGTGTGTATATGTAGTGTTTTACTCTTTATTTTATGTTAGTGTAGTGTTTTTAGGTTACATTCACACTGACGGCGGATTACACTGAGTCTCCCGCTAGGAGTTTGAGCTGCGGCTGCTGCAGCTCAAACTTGAAGCGGGGAACTCACTGTAATCCGCCGCCAGTGTGAATGTAACCTGTACATTCACATGGGAGGGGGGGGGGGGGCAAAACTACAACTCCCAGCATGCACTGACAGAACGTGCATGCTGGGAGTTGTAGTTTTGCAACAGCTGGAGGCACACTGGTTGGAAAATACTGAGTTAGGTAATAGAACCTATTAACTAACTCGGTATTTCCCAACCAGTGTGCCTCCAGCTGTTGCAGAACTACAACTCTCAGCATGTACTGATTGCCAAAGGGAATGCTGGGAGATGTAGTTATGCAACAGCTGGAGGCACGCAAGTACAACTCCCAGCATGCCGAGACAGCCATTTGCTGTTCCTGAATGCTGGGAGTTGTAGTTTTGCAAGATTTAGAGGGGTTCAGGCTGGAGATCACTGACAGTGGTCTCTAAACTGTGGCCCTCCAGATGTTGCAAAACTACAAATCTCAGCATGCTAAGACAGCAAACTGCTGTCTGGGCATGCTGGGAGTTGTAGTTTTGTAATATCTGGAGGGCTACAGTTTAGAGACCACTGTCAGTGATCTCCAGCCTGAACCCCTCTAAATCTTGCAAAACTACAACTCCCAGCATGCCAACACAGCAAACAGCTGTCAAGGCATGGTGGGAGTTGTAGTTTTGCAACATCTGGAGGGCGACAGTTTAGAGACCACTCTCTAAACTGTCGCCCTGCAGATGTTACTAGGCAACAGACTCCCGGACACGCGGCGTCATACTCACCTCCACCGCCGCCGTGATCACAGCCGCCGCTGGGTAAGTGACCGCCGCTGCTGCCGCCGCCGCCGCTACTACACGGTTCCCCCCGCTGTGCCCGGACACCGATGGGTGGGCATAGCGGAGGGGAACCGAACTTTAACCCCCCCTGCCCCCAGTCTGCTATTGGTCGGTCGCTCGACCGATCAATAGCAGGGATAGGAGGGGTGGCAACCCTGCCACCTCACTCCTATCTCTTCAAGGGGGATCGAGGGTGTCTTGGACACCCCCGATCCCCCTTATTTTATCGCGGAGCCGCCGTTGATGGGCAGGGGGAGAGCGCTCCCCCTGCAAACACCATAGATGCCGTGATCAGAACTGATCACGGCATCTATGGGGTTAATGCTGCCGGGACCGGCGCGATCGCGGCCCCGGCAGCTGCGGTGGGACTCCGGCTGTGATTGACAGCTGAGTCCCACCCGCGATCTCCTGCACTCACCGCGGCAGAGCAGGAGATCGCTTGGACGTATGCATACGTCCATTTGCGCGAACGTGTAATTTGCCTGGACGTATGCATACGTCCAATAGCGGGAAGGGGTTAATTCTACAGTTTTTCTCGATCTGGAAATTTTCACAAATGTGGATTCTAAAATATGTACAAAAAAACACTTTAAAAAGGTAGATGTAAATAGTTTCCTTGGCTTTGATAGTTGTCATTATTCTAAGTGGCTTACAAATATCCCCTACGGACAGTAGCGGAGGATAAGAAAGAAATTGTACTTCCTCCGAGGATTTTAAAGAACAATCAAAAATTTTATATAAGCGTTTTAACCCCTTAAGGACTCAGCCCATTTGGACCTTAAAGGGGTATTCCGCCCCTAGACATTTTATCCCCTATCCAAAGGATAGGGGATAAGATGTCAGATCGCCACGGTGCCGCTGCTGGGGAGCCCTGGGATCCCCGCTGCAGCACCGCGCTATCATTACAGCACAGAGAGAGTACGCTCTGCACGTAATGATGGGCGGTACAGGGGCCGGAGCATCGTTACGTCACGGCCCCGCCCCTCGTGATGTCACGGCCCGCCCCTTTCAATACAAGTCTATGGGACAACCGCCACGCCCCCTCCCATAGACTTGCATTAAGGGGACGGGCCGTGATGTCACGAGGGGCGGCGCCATGAAGTAACGCGGCTCCGTCCCCTGTATTGCCCGTCATTACGCACTGAGCGAACTCGCTCTGTGCTGTAATGATAGCGCGGTGCCGCAGCGGGGATCCCGGGGTTCCCCAGCAGCGGGATCGCGGTGATCTGACATCTTATCCCCTATCCTTTGGATAGGGGATAAAATGTCTAGGGGCGGAATACCCCTTTAAGGACAATTTTGTTTTTACGCTTTCGTTTTTTCCTCATCCACAGACTAGTATGAGGGCTTGTTTTTTGCGCGACCAGTTGTCCGTTGTAATGCCATCACTCACTTTACCATAAAATGTATGGCGCAACCAAAAAAATACTATTTGTGTGGGGAAATTAAAAAGAAAACCGCAATTTTGCAAATTTTGGAAGGTTTTGTTTTCACGCCGTACAATTTATGGTAAAAATGACATGTCTTTTTTATTCTCTGGGTCAATACAATTAAAATGATACCCATGATTATACACATTTCTATTACTGTTGCGCTTAAGAAAAATCGCAAACTTTTTAACCAAATTAGTACGTTTAAAATCCCCCTATTTTGAAGACCTATAAATTTTTCATTTTTCTGTATAAGCGGTGGTATGAGGGCTCATTTTTTGCGCCGTGATCTGTACTTTTTATTAATGCCATATTTGCTTATACAAAACTTTTTTTTACATTTTTTAATAATTATTTTTGGGAATAAAATGTTATAAAAAGCAGCTATTTTGGACTTTTTTTTTTTTACGTTCACGCCGTTCACCGTACGGGATCATTTAAATTTTATTTTGATAGATCGGATATTTACTCATGCGGCGATACCAAATATGTATATAAAATATTTTTTTTTACACTTATTGGGGGTAAAATAGGGAAAATGGGGCAATTTACGTTTTTATTGGGGGAGGGGGTTTTTCACATTTTTTTTTACTTAATTTTTTTACTTCTATTTTTACACTTTTATAGTCCCCATAGGGGACTATTTATAGCAACCATTCGATTGCTAATCCTGTTCAGTGCTATGTATAGGACATAGCACTGATCAGCATTATCGGTCATCTTCTGCTCTGGTCTGCAGGAAGGCAGATCAGAGCAGAAGACTCCCGGAAGGCAGCAGAGGCAGGTGAGGGGACCTCCATCTGCCGTGCAGGATGATCGGATCGCCGTGGCAGCGCTGCAGGCGATCCGATCATCTTGTTAAGTGACCGCGATGCTGCAGATGCCGTGATCTGCATTGATCACGCATCTGAGGGGTTAATGGCGGACATCCGCGGGATTGCGGGTGTCCGCCATTACCGGCGGGTCCCTGGCTGCGATCCACAGCCGGGACCTGCCACACATGATGCCGGCATCGCTCCGATGCCAGCGGTTATGCTCAGGACGTAAATGTTCGTCCTGGTGCGTTAAGTACCACATCACCAGGACGTACATTTACGTCCTGCATCGTTAAGGGGTTAAAGAAAAAAATTACCCAAAAAAATATTAACAAACGCATATAAAAGAGTAGAGGGCCTAAAACAGACTGATTTAATTAAATATGAGGTAAAACAAAAACAAAAAAATACACCCAAATAAAATTTTATTACTACTTTTAACAATGCCACAAACAAAATAAGAAACATATTAAATAAACACTGGCCAATTATTATGACGGATCCTATTTTAAAATCATTAATCCCAAAACGTCCTACCCTAACATTCAGACGAGCAAAAACATCAAGAAATCATTTATCCCCAAGCAAATTAAAAAATAAAATTATCAAACCAAATATTTGTAAACCTACCATGATTGGTACATTCCGCTGCGCTAAAAAACGCTGTCTGTGCTGCGAATGGATTGCGTTTCCTCCCTGTGATTCAGTAACATCTTTCTCTACAGGCAAAGTTTTTTCTTTGAAAGAAAAATTAAACTGCTCCGATTCCTTTGTTATTTATCTCCTTACATGTGAGTGTGGGCTTCAGTATGTGGGCCGCACCGTACAAACTGTACGTGCCCGCATAAATAAACATAGATATAATATCAAAAACAATGTTATACTACATAGTGTATCAAGACACACCACAGCTTTACACAACAGTAACCACAATTGTTTGAAACTAACTATCTTGGAAAGTATCCCTTTAGAATATGATGACCGCTTTCAAAAATTAGTGAATAGGGAATCCTTTTGGATTTATTCCCTTAACTCCTTGTAGCCAAGGGGATTAAATGAGACAATAGATGAAACATTTCAATGATAGCTTCGGAGTCTTATTTATTTATTTATCCATGTATATAAAGAATTTTTAAAGAATTTTTTTTTTATATTATCTTGGATCACATGGAAAAACATCATTTTATGCAAATTAATTTGTGATGTCATTTCCGGTTCCTATAACCAAATGAGTATATATGTGTTGTTTTTATGTATATTTAGCATGTCTGAGGAAAAGGACGGAGCGTCCTTGAAACGCGTTACATGTGAATAAAAGTTACCCATACTTAGCTTGTGGACAGCGCTGTCATCTATCCCTCATCCCCTCACACCTGGCTGGTGTGAAAACTCTGCCATATCAATCACAGAGCGGGGACGGCCTCAGAAGGGGAGGCAAGCCCTCCGGGTACGCCCACAGTGGATTGCACTGCGGTGCGGGGGGGGGCAATCCACTCCACTGGACCACCAGGGATGGTTTAAATGTCCCTTTAGACGCTGCTGTCAACTTTGACAGAGGCGATCTAAAGGGTTAATAGCCGCCTGCGGCTATGTCGGTTAATAACGGCAGCCCCCAGCTACAGGAATCAGCTGGTGGCCGGCCGTTATGATGCAGCCTGAGTCATACACCGCTTGCGGTCTCATGACAAGCCGGCTCGTCCTTAGACAGCAACCGGTTAAAGTCCAGTAAAAATAATACTTGGTCACATGTTACTTATATGTCAAATAAAAATATATAATAGTTAAATTAACCCCTACCCCGATATGTGAAGGATGGGGATTTTGTTTCAATTCCCATGCATGTATATAGGACTTCT
Organism: Hyla sarda; assembly: GCF_029499605.1. Taxonomy (NCBI): domain Eukaryota; kingdom Metazoa; phylum Chordata; class Amphibia; order Anura; family Hylidae; genus Hyla; species Hyla sarda. The sequence goes on along the minus strand of NC_079197.1, from coordinate 78,819,152 downwards.
GGTACCTTACTCCACAATCTCCGCTCTGCATCTCCTGAAAAATGCGTCAGTCCGGCTGGCAGGCCACATTCCATGCCCCATCTCGCACTATACACGCCCACCATTTAAGCCACACCCCTTTTATTTTCAGCTTACAATATCTTAACCACAATGCAGCCCCCCCTGAGGACAAGATATGAGGATTAGAAATGAGGATTAGATATAAGGACAGGATATGGGTCGGCATATGAGGTCGGGATATGGGGATGGGATATGAGGTCGGGATATGGGGACAGGATATGAGGTCGAGATATGAGGGCGGGATACGAGGTCGGAAAATGGAGACGAGATATCGGGACGGGATCTGAGGACGGGATATGAGGTCAGGATATGAGGACAGGATATGAGGTCGGGATATGGGGACGAGATATGGGGACAGGATATAGGGATGGGATATAAGGACAGAATATGGAGGTCAGGATATGGGGACAAGATATGGTGACAGGATATGAGGTTGGAATAGGAGGAAGGGATTTGGGGTCGGCATATGAGGAGGGGATATGGGGTCAGGATTTAAGGATGGGATATGAGGACAAAAGCTTCCTCCTATGTTACTTTTCCTCCCCCACAAGGATAAGGTAGGAAAAACTGGGCAGCACCGGGTACTCAGCTAGTTAATACCAGGAATGGCATGTATGACATTATTTCACTATAGGCTGCTTTTTTTCCCGGCACATCGCCTAGGGGTGGCCTGAGACCCACCCATAACAGCAATCGCTGTTTTTCAGGGCCAAGCTGGTGACCCAATGGATCGGAAAATAAGGGTGACCGGTGCTGTCTGAGACAGCACCTATTATCCTGAAGGGATTGGAGTGAGGTGGCAGGGGTGCCACCCCTCCTGTCCTTGGCATTGGTTAGTCAGGAGGGAGCGGGGGCAAAATTTAGTCCCTCCACTCTGCCCACCAATGGTAGTCCAGGAAGAGCAGGGGAGGGTGAAGATCAGCGGCAGGCAGCTCAACCCTGGCGGGCAAAGATCAGCGGCACTGCCATCCTGACAGGAGGCGTCGTTGATGCGGCAGAGGTCCTCAAAGATCTGGGAGCCACAGTTTGGAGACAACTGTGCGTAGTCTCTAAACTGTGGCCCTCCAGATTTTTCAAAACTACAACTCCCAGCATGTCCAGACAGCCATTTACTCTCTGGATATGCTGGGATTTGTAGTTTTGCAAGATCTGAAGGGCCAGAGTTTGGAGATCACTGTGCAGTGGTCTCTAAACTGTGGCTGTCCAGATCTTGCAAAACTACAAATCCAAGCATGCCCAGACAGCCGTTTGTTGTCTTCGCATGCTGGGATTTATAGTTTTCCAAGATCTGGAGGGCTACAGTTTGCAGATCACCGTACGGTGGTCTATAAACTGTAGCCCTCCAGATCTTGCATAACTACAACTCCCAGCATGCACAAACAGCAAACGGCTGTCTGAGCATGCTGGAAGTTGTAGATGCGTGCCTCCAGCCTATTGCATATCTAAAAATCCCGAAATTAGGTCTCAAATGCACATGGCACTCTCTCAAATCTAAGCCTTGTCATATTTCAAGGCAACAGTTTAGGGCCACATATGAGGTATTTCTAGAGAAATTGCCTTAAAAATGTTGGTAGCTTTTTCTTCTATTACCCCTTATGAAAAGGAAAAGTTTTTACACTAACATGCTGGTGTTGCCCCATACTTTTTATTTTCACAAGAAGTAAAAGGGAAAAAAGACCCCAAAATTTGAAACACAATTTCTCCTAAGTACGGAAATACCCAATATGTGGACGTAAAGCTATCTGCGGGCACACAACAAGGCTCAGGAGTGAGAGCGCACCATATACATTTGAGGCCTAAATTGATGATTTGCACAGGGGTGGCTGATCATTACAGCGCTTCTGACATAAATGCAAAAAACAAAACACCCACATGTGGCCTATCTGTCGGGGACATTTTATGCCGCACATAAAGCTCTCTCAACTGTGCCAACAGCCGGAAAGCTGGGCTGCCCTAGCTCTTTTAATACAGACACCATGCTTCACTAATATACCCCTAACCATGCATTTATGAGCTTCCCTTGAGTAGGGACATTTTCTGTTACATTTTTCTTAAAAGAATTGTCCAGGGTGGATTTAATATCTTCCACCACCACTACATCATTCAGAAGGGATGGATTCATTCTCCATTGCTACTGCAGCGCATATGAAGAGGGAATCAGAATAGTGATGGTTACCAATGCATGATCTGAGAAACTTATCGTTTCAATAGTAGCGCATTGCATTATCTTGAGGTCATGATGCTTCAGAAAAAAATAATCTAACCTAGAGTACATATGTATCATATCATGTGCATAGGCCTCTGCACTGGAGTCTGAGTGAATTTGGGGAGGGTACCCTGATTCTGGGGGGATATTTTAATGTAGCTCTTGAGCCTTTTATAGACACTTCGTGGGGGACCTCACGAGTCAGACTTTCAACGTTGAGGCGTATTGGTACACTTCTCCATGAACATCGATTTATGGACGCGTGGCGCATTTGACATCCTGGAGAGCGTAATTATTCTTTTTATTCTACGATACATGGTATGTACTCTAGGTTAGATATTTTTTTTCTGAAGCATCACGACCTCCAGATATTACAATGCGTTACTATTAATACCATAAGTTTCTCGGATCATGCATTGGTAAGAATCAGAGGGGAATTAGCTCAGAAGAGGCAGGAGGTCCGCTCTCTGATGCTGGATAAGGCCAAAGCTACGCTTACAAAATGCAGACGGCAATTTTATGAGTACGGGAATAAATGTGGGAGGACCCTGCCGGGGGCACTACAAAAACAACAAGCAAGATCTTATATACCTTCTATAGGCACTCGCTCACACTCTGTGGTGCATCTCTCTATGGAAATCCCTAATTTTCGGGATATAGTACAAGACTATATTGCTTCTTCGGGTATGCTTCCTCTTTGTGAAGAGGATGTAATCAACTTGGAGAATCCGATATCTGCAGAAGAATTACAAAGGGCAGTTGAATTTTCTCAGTTAAATATTCTCCTGGGATACTATCAGACTTTTCTTGATATTCTCTCACCACACGTTCTACGGGCTTTTAATGCACTGGCTAAGGGAACCAACTTACCAGCTGATTCTACGCGTGCTCACGTGGTGGTGTTACCAAAAGAGGGACAGGATACGTCCACATGTGCTGGGTTTTGCCCTATATCCCTGCTTAATGTGGACCTAAATCTTTTTGCTAAAGGTACTGGCGACGCTTATGGGAGAAGTAGTTCACTCAGACCAAGCAGGGTTTATGATGAGAGGGAAGCATGGGATAATACCATGAAAGCAATTAATCCGGATCCACATTGCAAAATCGGCAGCTATACCTGCCATGTTACTTTCAACAGAAGCCGAAAAGGCATTTGATCGTGTTAATTTTTTAAAAATTTTTTGGGGGAAGAGACACTCAGATTTATACAGTCGTGTTTTTAAATTGGATATTGGCTCTATACTCCTCACCAACAGCATGTGTAAGGATGAACCACATACTCTCAGGGGACTTCTCAATACATAACGGCACTGGACAGGGGTGTCCCCTGTCCCCACTGATTTTTATTCTCACCATGGGACCACTAGTATAAAATCAGGCGGTCGCCTGATATTGCAAGGATACAGATAAGGCATCCTATGCTGATGACCTTTTGTTTTTAATCACCAAACCACGGATTTCCCATCCTGTCCTTATGAAAGAACTGGAATGTTTTTCAAAGCTCCCGAATTTTAAGATAAACTATTCTAAATCAGAGCCATTAAATGTATCCCTTAGAAGATGATGATCTTACCAAAATTTCTTCACGCTTTCCAATGACTCCCAATTCTGCTCTTGAATCTCTTCAAAATAAGTTTGTATGGGGAGGTAAAGTGGTGAGATTGAAAAGGGCTGCTCTCTGTAGCCCAAAGGCGGCTGGAGGGATTGGCTTTCTGGACATGCGGTCCTATTTTTAAGCTGTATTGTTAACACGAGGGGTTGACTGGTGTTGCCATGCTCACAGCAAGCCATGGATGGAGCTAGAACAATCATTTACTAAAATCCTGCTTTGCTGTTTGCCTTGTGTCCTACCAACAAAGTACGGCCATTGCGTTTGACCCCCATTTTGGCAGGGTCCCCCCATCCCCGGTTTTATAATTACCTGTTCCCGGGGACCATGCTACTTCTGTCTCCTGCTGCGTCCTGCGTTACACTGTGCGCAATGACGAGTGACGTGACGTGCGCGACGTCACTGTCAGTGCGCACAGTGACAGCTCAGGAGGACGCCACCGGAGCCAGACGTAGAGTGGACCCCGGGCCCCGGGAACAGGTAATTATAAAACCGGGGATGGATGAGGCAATGGGGCCGGGGTGGAGCGGTGGGGGGTCGCGGTGCGGCGGGTCGGGGGGGGCGTTCGCGGTGCAGCGGGTCGGGGGGGGGGCGGTCGCGGTGCGGCGGGTCGGGGGGGCAATTGCGGTGCGGCAGTGGGGGGAGCGGTGGCGGTGATAGGACTCAGGACCCCCGGACAGGCAGGGGGAGAGAAGCGGGTGGCGGCGGCGGCCTATGGCACCGCAAAAGCCACTTCAGTTCATTGATTTAAATCGCCCACTTTAAATCAATGATCTGCAGCGGTGTCGCGGGGGGATAAATAGCCGATAACTTATACCGGAATATCGGTATAAGTTATCGGCTATCGGCACTAACCTCCACCGATTATCGGTATTGGCCCTAAAAAAAACGATATCGGTTGATCCCTATTTATTCGATTACATTAATTACAATAGTTTCATAGTGAGGTCCTCGGCAGTGCCCTTGCTTCGGACGACACACAAATAATATTAACCATATATTAAAAAATGAGTAAAATACAATTGGGGCTAATATTGCACTAGAGGGATATATGGGAGAGAAGGTGTCAAGCAATAGTCCAGGGGATGACGGTGACCTATTTCTGTGGATGATAGGTAATGAAAGTAATAGTCCTGTAATAGTCACATAGCATACATAGCACTGATAGGGTTAATCCACAGTAGTTTTGGCGCTCGGCGGCGCTGTAGGCTTTCAGAAATTAGACCACTTTCCCTGTCTGCGCAGGGTTTGCTTAAAATAGATGCGCGTAATAGCAATGCAGGCGTATCAGGTTATATACAGTTGTGCAAGATGAGCTCTCCTATACCCCGGCGGCACGGGGACAAAATACAAGAAAAGGTCAATGAAGAACGGGCACTATGTGCCTCTTACCGGCTCCTCTGAATTCGAATGCGCGTGTCAGCGCTGGAGGTCCTCCGGTGCCTACCATCTGTGACCCGGCAGCATGGGGAAACAGGAGCAGGAGAGGGATGGAGGTCCGGTGTGAGATGACGTTGCTGGCTGTAGAGCTGGGAGCCGGTGCTGTCTGCGGCTGATTAGCGGTGACTGTTCGGGACTCTGCTGTGGTAATAGAATGCTCTGATGTGTCCCGTCTCTGTGCAAGTAAGCAGTCTGTACCAGACGCGTTTCAGGGAGCCACGGTAGGGATAAAAGACTGAATCAGTCTTTTATCCCTACCAGTTTCTTCTGCTTCCAGATGAATTTAGAGAACAGAGGCAGTATAGAGGCAAAAAATGCTTCCGGCAGGGCTATTGGGACCACGTGCATCCTATATGTGAGTTTCAGGAGAACATTACATTGAAGCCATGATATGAGGGGGATATCGTACTCCTCCAGTAAGGATGGTATGTCATGTAAAAGTGGTTTGTAGTGTGCATCATAGAGAGTGCCCATCTCTGCTGTGATGTGGACACCTAGATATTTGAGGGAAGTGGGAGCCCAGGCAAACTGAGACTGAGATTTGAGCATGGAGGTTTTAGAAGATGGGAAGGAGACATTCAGAAGCTCTGACTTTTATTAGACACCAGACACCCCCCCCCCAACCCACAGAAACCCCCAGCCCCCCCCCCCTCCGCGCGCGACACCGCTGCAGACCATTGATTTAAAGCGGGCGCTTTAAATCAATGAACTGCAGCAGCTTTTGCAGTGTCAGAGACTGCCGCCGCCACCCACTTCTCTCCCCCTGCCTGTCCGGGGGTCCTCCTGAGTCCTATCACCGCAACCACCGCACCTCCCACCGCACCTTCCCGGACCCATTGCCTCCCCCATCCCCGGTTTTATAATTACCTGTTCCCGGGGCCCGGGGTCCACACTACTTCTGGCTCCGGTGGCGTCCTCCTGAGCTGTCACTGTGCGCGCTGACAGAGAGGTCGTGTTGAGGTCGTCACTCGTCATTGCACAGCGTAACACAGGACGCAGCAGGAGCCAGAAGTAGCGTGGACCCCGAGAACAGGTAATTATAAAACCGGGGATGGGGGAGGCCATGGGGCCGGGGCGGTGCGGTGGGGGGTGCGGCGGGTGGTGCGGCGCGGTGTGGGCGGGGGCCATTATAGGATTGTCGGCAAGGTAATTGCCGATACCAATAACGCCCAAAATCGTGAATATCGGACGATAAAATCGGCCAAACCGATAATCGATCGATCCCTACTTCTAGAGACTGCTTAGGGAGAGGGGTACCCTGGAACAGTGAGGAGCACAGGATTTGTGAGATGGGGGTAGTAAGATATCTTGAAACTCGTTGTAATAAAGTAGTCGTAGTCTGTCTGGACTAGGGCTTTTTCCGGGGGGGGAGGAGAGCACTACTTTTACCTTTCTGGTGTAAAAGGCGTGAGAAGCTCTGCAGACATGTCCTCATGAAGTTGAGGAAGGGATAGAACTTTAAGGAACTGCTCAATCAGCAAATTCCGCTCACTTACTTTGGATGGGGGACTTTTATCGTTAAGGTTGTATCATTTGGAGTAGATCCGCTGGAAAGCAAATTCAATGTCTGGTGTGGAGGTGCTAAGAGCGCCACCAGTGGTTCTCACCTCATGAATGTGTTGCTTATTGTCATGAGCGTAGATACGGTGCCTGAAATGTAAGTATGCTTTGGATGATTTATGGTTGAGATGTGTAAGAAGTTTTTCTCAGAGGAAGCATAGTTCTTTCTGGGTGTCTGCTGTATGTGAGGCTTTGTGGATCCTCTCCAATGCAGCTATTTATTGCAAAAGGGAGTCATTCTCATGCTGGCCAGCTTTCGTTAGTTTAGAGCCCCAGGATATGAAAATTCCCATAATGCAGGCTTTGTGGGCCTCCCATATGACTGGTACAGGCGGGCCAGAGTCACAATTCAGCTTGAAATAGGAATCAAGATGAGACTGAATATCTGAGACGGCCTGTGGGTTCTCTAGAATGTGTTCATTTAGGCACCATCTCCAGGTTTAGAGGTGGTTTTAGAAAGGAGAAGACAGAGGTGAACAGGAGCATGGTCAGAGAAATAACATCAATACCTGTGGCTGTGAGGTGTGGTAAGAGAGAAGAATGGACAAACAAGTAGTCCAGTCTCTGGTAAGAGTTATGAGCTGCTGAAAAGTGCAAGTAGTCTTTGACGGAAGGATTCTGCAGGTGCCAGGCATCTATGAGAGATGAAACTGAAACCAAAACCATAATTTAGCAACTTATTCTGTAGGTCCATACGATTACAGAGATACGAAATGTTTATGTAAACATTTGTTAACCCCTTTAAGCCAATTTTCATTTTTACATATTCATGTTTTTTTGTTTTCTCCATATTTAGTTATTAACCCCTTAAGGACCATGCCCGTTTGACCTTAAGGACCAGGCCAATTTTAGTTTTGCATTTTCGTTTTTTCCTCCTCGCCTTCTAAAAATCGTAACTCTTTTATATTTCCATCCGCAGACTATATTATGAGGGCTTGTTTTTTGCACGACCAGTTGTCCTTTGTAATGACATCACTCATTTTACCATAAAATATATGGCGCAAACAAAAAACTACTATTTATGTGGTGAAATGAAAAAGAAAAACGCAATTTTGGAAATTTTGGAAGGTTTCGTTTTTACGCCGTACAATTTATGGTAAAAATGACATGTGTTCTTTATTCTGTGGGTCGATACGATTAAAAAGATAACCATGATTACATACTTTTCTTTTATTGTTGTGCTTAAAAACAAATAGCAAACTTTTAAAACCAAATTAGTACGTTTAATCACGGCATCTGAGGGGTTAATGGCAGACATCCGTGCGATTACAGATGTCGGCCATTACCAGAGGCTCCTTGGCTGCTATCAGCAGCCAGGACCTGCCGCGCATGACCCGAGCATCGCTCCGATGCTCGCGGTCATGTACAGGACTTAAATGTACATCCTGGTGCACGAAGTACCGCCGCACCAGGACGTACATTTACGTCCTTGGTTGTTAAGGGGTTAAAGTGTACCTGTTGTCAACAAAAACTTTTTAGACAATGTAGATAATACCATTATATGCGTATTTGTAATATACATTGGTTAAAAAATAAGGAGATTTTTTAATGCTTACCGTAAAATCTCTTTCTCGAAGGATCCATTGGGGGACACAGACCATGGGTGTATGATGATGTCTCTAGGAGGTATGACACTATGGCAACAAAAAAAGTCGGCTCCTCCCAGCAAGATATACCCGCCTCCAGGCCCTGAGCTAATCAGTTTTAGTACCAGAGCAATAGGAGAGGACCGACAGGTCAAGGAAAAAACACGAACTGTCCAAGAACCAGAAGAAAAAGCATAACTAAACACACCCTCGGACAGAGAACCAAAGAGAAACCCAAAAGGGCGGGAGCTGTGTCTCCCAATGGATCCTTCGAGAAAGAGATTTTACGGTAAGCATTAAAAAATCTCCTTTTCTCTATCGACTCCATTGGGGGACACAGACCATGGGATGTACCAAAGCCGTCCCTTGGCTTGGGATAATCAGTCAGGCAGGCGGCTGTTCCACTGCCGCCTGCAGCACTTTACGGCCCAGACTAGCATCAGCCGTTGCAAAGGTATGAACCTGGTAGAACCTCGAGAAAGTGTGCAAAGACGACCAAGTAGCCGCCTTGCAAATCTGCGAGGCCGAGGCTTTGTTCTGGAGAGCCCAGGATGCACCAACAGAACGGGTAGAATGAGCCACAACCCTGATGGGAGGAATCTTCCCCATACAGCGATAGGCTTCCAAAATGGCAGACCGGATCCACCGAGAAATGGTGGCCTTGGAAGCAGGTTGTCCCTTACGACCTTCCGTAAGGACGAAAAAGGAATCGCACTGACGAAATGAAGAAGTGATAGAGAGATAGGACCTAACAGTGAATCACCAGAAACAGAGAACAGCAGGAGAGAGCTGCCAATTCAGACACTCTCCGAATGGAGGTGATCGCAACAAGAAACGCCACTTTCCAAGAAAGGAGGCGCAGGGACACCTCCCTAAGGGGTTCAAAGGGTTCACCTTGGAGGACACCCAGAACCAGATTCAAGTCCCAAGGGGGAGAAGGTGACCGATAAGGAGGGGCAGCATGCGCCACTCCTTGAATGAAGGTCCGGACATGAGAATTAGAAGCCAGAGGATGCTGGAAAAGAATAGAAAGGGCCGAAACCTGACCCTTAAGGGAACTGAGAGACAACCCAATCCCGACTGCAAGAAGGAGATAAGACGGGGAACAGAAAAAGTAACAGGAGACAAGACCTGAGCTTCACACGAACGAAAATAAGACTGTAAATTTTCGCCGAGGAGGGCTTACGAGCCCTGAGCATGGTGTGAATGACTTGGGAAGAGAAACCGCGGGCTCTCAAAACCGCGGTCTCATCCGCCACGCTGTCAAATGCAGCGACTGTAAATTGGGGTGGCAAAGAGGACCCTGAGACAGCAGGTCCGGACGAAGTGGAAGGCGCAGCGAAGAGTCGTCCAGGAGCCTGACCACGTCGGAGTACCACGTCCTTCGGGGCCAATCTGAAGCTACCAGTATGGCGGGAATGTTCTCCGCTTTGAGCTTCCTCAGAACCCTGGGAAGGAGCAGAAGGGGAGGGAACAGATAGGGCAGGGCAAACCCTAGGAATCACTATGGCGTCCACGGCTAGAGCCAGGGGGTCCCGGGACTTTGAAACAAATGGAAGAATCTTCCGATTGTGCCGAGACGCGAAGAGGTCCACGTCTGTAATGCCCCAGAGGTCGCAGATCTGCGCGAAGACCTTTGGATGAAGGGACCACTCGCCAGGGTCGGCTGAGGACCGGCTGAGGAAGTCCGCTTCCCAGATGAGCACACCCGGAATGTAAATCGCCTAAACGGCCGGAACCTTGTTTTCCACCCAGATGAGAATCTTTGTCACCTCGGCCATGGCTGCCGAGCCGCGAGTGCCGCCTTGCCAATTTATGTACGCTACGGCCGTGGCGTTGTCCGACTGGACGCGGACAGGGCGGGTCTGAAGCAGGGACTCCCAATGAAGAAGACAAAGAAGAATCGCCCTCAGTTCCAAGATGTTTATCGGAAGAAGGGCTCCCCGGGGAGACCAGAGGCCTTGAACCGTTTAGTCCCTGAACACACCGCCCCAGCCCACCAGACTGGCAACTGTTGTAACTACCTGCCAGTGGAGGGGAAGAAATGATCGCCCCTGAAGAAGAAGGGGGGAGCGGAGCCACCAGAGCAGAGACTGACGGATCCGACAAGGGAGAGCAATCTTGCGATCGAGAGACAGAGGAGATCTGTCCCATCGAGAGAGAATCGCCAGTTGAAGGGGGCGGTAATGAAACTGGGCAAAGGGTACGGCCTCCATGGCCGCTACCATCCGACCCAAGACTTCCATGCAAATGTGGATGGAAACTGGGACCTGGGCCCGAAGGGAGAGGACTACTGACAGGAGAGTCAGACGTTTGTCCGGCAGAAGGCAAATCCGGGCAGATGGCCGTGTTGAATTGAAGTCCCAAGAAGATCAGAGACTGGGTGGGAGAGAGGTCAGACTTGTCCCGGTTGACCATCCACCCGAAGCGATCCAAGGTCTGGAGAGTGAGATCCACATTCTCCAGAGTCTGGACTCTGGTGGGAGCCTTGATGAGAAGGTCGTCCAGGTAAGGGATCACTGAGACTCCTCTCGACCGCAACAGGGCTATCACTGGCGCAAGGATCTTGGTAAAGACCCGAGGAGCAGTGGCCAGACCAAAAGGGAGGTCTACGAATTGAAAATACCCCTCCGGAACCGCAAAGCGGAGGTACCGCTGATGGCCGGGAAATATTGGAACATGGAGGTAGGCATCCTTGATGTCCACCGAAGAAAGAAACTCCCCTTGTTCGATGGATGCCACTACTGAACGGAGATATTCCATTCGGAAGTGGCGGATGAGAAGATGACGGTTGAGACGCTTGAGGTCCAAGATTGGCCACACAGAACCGCCCTTCTTGGGGACCACAAAAAGATTGGAATAGAAACCCCAAAAACGTTCCCCTGGAGGGACGGGGACAATAACTACTTGGAGAAGTAGGGACTGGAGGGCCTCCCGAAACTGCTTCGCCAGAGAAGGAGACCGGGCGGTTGCCCTATTTGGCCACAAAACGTCCGGAACGGTTGGTGTCTGATTTCCAAGACGGGCGCGCCCGGAACGAGGGAGCCGTCTTGTCCCGCGAAGGCGCATGCCCAGACCCCTTATTGGGGCCAAAAGTCCGGCATTAACCCTTTAGACACCGCAATCAAAGTTGATTGGGGCATCTAAAATGAAATTGAAAGCATCCTGGCAGCTCAGCGGAGCTGATCGGGACTATTGCGATGAAATCGCGATGTCTCAATCAGCTAAATGGACAGTGGAGGGTCCTTACCTGCCTCCTCGCTGGACGATCGGTCCTCTGTTGCTCCCAGCCGTCCATGCAGGCTGAAGCAGTAGAGCACTGATAACACTGATAGATGCTATGCTATTGCATTGCATTGAACAGTGTATGCAATCAAAAGATTGCATGGTATAGCCCCCTATGGGGCTTAAAAAAAAGTTAATATATGTGAATAAGCCCCTCCCCTAATATGAGCCCTCATGTAGCCCTGTGTGTATGTAGCCCCTATGGGGGCTATAACATTGCAAAAAAAAAAAAGTGGATAAAGATGATTTAACCCTTTCCCTAATAAAATCACCCCCCTTTACCCATAAAAAAAAAAAAACTGTGTAACTAAAAATATTTATGGAATAAAAACTGATGGAATAAAGACTTTCTGCACGGATACACAGGTGAGTGCGGCTCCTCTCTCTGCATATTACAGTAGCGCTTTGTGCTCTTCTACCTGCACTACCAGTTTTAGCAGCCTCTTTAACCTCACACCAATCAAACTGTGTGTGCTACCAGTGCAATCTACGCACTACACCCTTGCAGTGCCGGACACGACAGTCTGTATCTCCTACGAACACAATAATAGAAAGGTATGTAAAGATGGGCATCATTTTAATTGTATTGACCCAAAGAATGAAGAAACTTAATTTTTACTGTAAAGTGTACAATGTAAAAACTAAACCCTCCAAAATTAGCAAAATTGTATTTTTTATTAAAATTTTCTCACTAAAAAAGTGTATTTTTGGGTTCATCGTACATTTTATGGTAAAATGAGAGGAGCTTTTATAAGTACAATTGGTCACGCAGAAAAACAAGCCCTCATATGGGACTGTGGATGGAAATATAAAAGAGTTATGGATTTTAGAAGGCGAGGAGGAAAAAAATGAAAATGCAAAAACAAAATCAGCATTGTTCTTAAGGTCAAACTGGACTTGGTCCTTAAAAGGGGTTAAACATACTAATTTTGGTGCATGTAATTATAATTTTTTTTAAGGGTGTCTTTTTTACCGAAAGGTGCACTGCGTAGAAACGAAAGCCCTAAAAAGTTGCTAAATGGTCTTTTTTTTATTTTTTATTTCACCCCACAAATAAGTTTTTTTTTAGTTTTGCCGCAGATTATGTTACAAAATAAGTGATGTCATTATAAACGTAAACTTATTGGCGCAAATATAAAGCCCTCATATGGGTCTGTAGGTGCAAAATTGAACGCGTTATGATTTTTAGAAGGGGAGGAGGAAAGAACGAAAATTGCCCTTAAGAGTTCTTAACCCCTTAAGGACATAGGGCGTATCCATACGCCCCCGTTTCCAAGTGCTTAAGGACCGAGGGATGGATACGCCCTGAGCATTTCCAGCCCCCGCCGCTAGCCAGAGGGGAGCGGGGGCCGGATGCCTGCTGAAATCGTTCAGCAGGCATCCCGGCATATCGCCCAGGGGGGTCATTATGTCCCCCCATGTCGGCGATTGCCGCAGATCGCTGGAAAATTCAGTCCAGCGATCTGCGGCGGATTCCGGGTCAATCGGGTCTCCAGTGACCCGATGACCCGGAATTACTGGCTGATCAGCCAGAGCCAGCAGGGGTGAGGTGGCACTGGTGCCACCTCACGATCGCCCTGATTCGTCGGCCGGATTCCCGGCCGATCAATCAGGGCGCCTGCTGCGGGTGTCACTCCCGCACCCGCTCCGCCCCTCTTCCGGAGGACGTGAGCGGGTGCGGGCAGAAGACCCCGGGTGCTGGGGACCCCGATCCCCGGCGTCTCTGTTGGGATCAGGGCCCCAGGAGCGACAGCGGCGGCGGGACTGACCTGTTCCCTGAGCAGCAGCAGGAGGTGAGTGACAGCCTCCTGCTGTTGCTTAGCAACAGATCCCAGCATGCAAAAAGGGAATGCTGGGAGCTGTAGTTATGCAACAGCAGGAGGCAGACCACCACAACTCCCAGCATGCCCTTATGGGCATGCTGGGACTTGTAGTTTTGCAACAGCTGGAGGCACATTCTTTCTATGGAAAAGTGTACCTTCAGCTGTTGTATAACTACAACTCCCAGCTTGCACAATCAGCTAAAGTGCATGCTGGGAGTTGTAGTGGTGCATCTGGTGGTTGCATAACTACAACTCCCAGCATGCCCGTTTGCTGTCGTGACTGCTGAGAGTTGTAGTTTTGCAACAGCTGAAGGCACACTGAGTTAAGTAGCAAACCAGTGTGTCTCCAGCTGTTGCATAACTACAATCCCCAGCATCCCCAGCTAATGTAGTATGCCTCCGGCTGTTGCATAACTACAAGACCCAGCATGCCCTTCCGCTGTCCGTACATGCTGGGGGTTGTAGCTTTTGCAACAGCTGAAGGCACACTGGTTGCAAAACACTGAGTTTGTTACCAAACTCGGTGTTTCACAACCTGTGTGTCTCCAGCTGTTGCAAAACTACAACTCCCAGCATGCACTGATAGACCGTACATGCTGGGAGTTGTAGTTTTGCAACAGCTGGATGTCCCCCCCCCCCCCCCCAATGTGAATGTACAGGGTACACTCACATGGGCGGAGGATTACAGTAAGTATCCGGCTGCAAGTTTGAGCTGCGGCAAATTTTCTGCTGCAGCTCAAGCTGCCAGCGAGAAACTACTGTGAACCCCCGCCCGTGCGACTGTACCCTAAAAACACTACACTAACACAAAATAAAATAAAAAGTAAAAAACACTACATATACACATACCCCTACACAGCCCCCCTCCCCAATAAAAATGACAAACGTCTGGTACGCCACTGTTTCCAGAACGGAGCCTCCAGCTGTTGCAAAACAACTACTCCCAGTATTGCCAGATAGCCACTGACGGTCTAGGCATGCTGGGAGTTTTACAACAGCTGGAGGCCCCCTGTTTGGGAATCACTGGCGTAGAATACCCCTATGTCCACCCCTATGCAAGTCCCTAATTTAGGCCTCAAATGCGCATGGCGCTCCCACTTTGGAGCCCTGTCGTATTTCATATGGGGTATCGCCGTACTCGGGAGAAATTGGGCTTCAAATTTTGGGGGGTATTTTCTGCTATTACCCTTTTTAAAAATGTAAAATTTTTGGGAAAACAAGCATTTTAGGTTAAAAAATTTTTTTTTTTTTTACATATACAAAAGTCATGAAACACCTGTGGGATAAAAAGGTTCACTTAACCCCTTATTACGTTCCCCAAGGGGTTTAGTTTCCAAAATGGTATGCCATGTGTTTTTTTTTTTTTTTTTGCTGTCCTGGCACCATAGGGGCTTCCTAAATGCGGCATGCCCCCAGAGCAAAATTTGCTTTCAAAAAGCCAAATGTGACTCATTCTCTTCTGAGACCTGTAGTGCGCCAGCAGAGCACTTTTCACCCCCATATGGGGTGTTTTCTGAATCGGGAGAAATTGGGCTTCAAATTTTGGGGGGTGTTTTCTGCTATTACCCTTTTTAAAAATGTAAAAATTTTGGGAAACCAAGCATTTTAGGTAAAAAAAAAAAAATGTTTCACATATGCAAAAGTCGTGAAACACCTGTAGGGTATTAAGGTTCACATTACCCCTTGTTACGTTCCCCAAGGGGTCTAGTTTCCAAAATGGTATGCCATGTGTTTTTTTTTTGCTGTTCTGGCACCATAGGGGCTTCCTACATGCGGCATGCCCCCAGAGCAAAATTTGCTTTCAAAAAGCCAAATGTGACTCCTTCTCTTCTGAGACCTGTAGTGCGCCAGCAGAGCAATTTTCACCCCCATATGGGGTGTTTTCTGAATCGGGAGAAATTGGGCTTCAAATTTTGGGGGGTATTTTCTGCTATTACCCTTTTTAAAAATGTAAAATTTTTGGGAAACCAAGCATTTTAGGTAAAAATGTTTTAATATTTTTTACATATGCAAAAGTCGTGAATCACCTGTAGGGTATTAAGGTTCACTTTACCCCTTGTTACGTTCCCTGAGGGGTCTAGTTTCCAAAATGGTATGCCATGTTTTTTTTTTTGCTGTCCTGGCACCATAGGGGCTTCCTAAAGGTGACATGCCCCCAAAAAAACATTTGTCGCTCCTTCCCTTCTGAGCCCTCTACTGCGCCCACTGAACAATTAACATAGACATATGAGGTATGTGCTCACTCAAGAGAAATTGGGTTTCAAATACAAGTAAAAATTTTCTCCTTTTTACCCCTTGCAAAAATTCAAAAATTGGGTCTACAAGAACATGCGAATGTAAAAAATGAAGATTTTGAATTTTCTCCTTCACTTTGCTGCTATTCCTGTGAAACACCTAAAGGGTTAATACACTTACTGAATGTCATTTTGAATACTTTGGGGGGTGTAGTTTTTATAATGGGGTCTTTTATGGGGTATTTCTAATATGAAGACCCTTCAAATCCACTTCAAACCTGAACTGGTCCCTGAAAAATAGCAAGTTTGAAAATTTTGTGAAAAATTTCAAAATTGCTGCTGAACTTTGAAGCCCTCTGGTGTCTTCCAAAAGTAAAAACTCATAAATTTTATGATGCAAATATAAAGTGGACATATTGTATATGTGAACCCAAATTTTTTTTATTTTGAATATCCATTTTCCTTACAAGCAGAGAGCTTCAAAGTTAGAAAAATGCAAAATTTTCATTTTTTTCATCAAATTTGGGGATTTTTCACCAAGAAAGGATGCAAGTTACCATAAAATTTTACCACTAAGTTAAAGTAGAATATGTCACGAAAAAACAATCTCGGAATCAGAATGATAACTAAAAGCATTCCAGAGTTATTAATGTTTATAGTGACAGTGGTCAGAATTGCAAAAAATGCTCTGGTCCTTAAGGTGAAAAAGGGCTCGGTCCTTAAGGGGTTAAGGTTTCAAATTATGTGGTATCACTGTGTGCTTAAATGTCTGAACCGTAAGGTCAGTGTCATTGAATGTGTCATTATTAGAAACAGAAGCCCCCAAAATTTACAAAATAGAATTTATTTGCCCCACAAATATTTATTTTTTTGTTTCACAGTAGATTTTGTGATAACATTTGTGATGTTATTACAAAGTACAGTTAGTGAAGCCAAAAAAGGAGCCTTTTATGAGTGTGTAGGTGTAAAATGTAAAGGCTATTACAAAGCAAAGAGGAAAAAAATCAAAACTCCCAATGTCCTTAAGGGGGTTACATTTTATTTTAATAGTTTGGACATTTCCACACGCGGCAATACCAAATATTTTTGTTAATCTAATTTTTTTCACTTGTAAAATGGAAAAGAGGGTTATTTATTATTTCATTGGGGTGGAAACTTTTTTTTACATATATAAACATTTTTTTTTTCCTCTTAACTCCATTGGAGAATATTTATAGCAGTCATTAGATTATGCATAGGCATAGCAGTGATAAGTAATATCGGAGATCTGCTTCTATGGTCTGCCAGAAAAAGATTGCCAAAGTGGGCCAGGAGCAGGTGAGAGGAGATTTGGCTGCCATCTTGACTCATTATACCCCAGAGATTGTGCAGTGGGTGTCTGATGGTGATATGGTGGCCTCATATTCTCTGTTATGCTTCAGAAGCTGTGATCAGTATTGATCATGGCATCTGAAGGGTTAATATAGGGTATCAGCATGATGGCTGATGTCTGCCATTAGCCGCAGCTCTATAAAGTAAACAGCTACTGCGCTCGATTCATAATCCAGTAGACACTCCGCACATACATGTACGTCCTGGTGCGCCAAGTACCATGCAGCCAGAGTGTACAGTAACGTCCTCTGTTCTCTAGGACCTGTGGCCTCCCCAGACATTGTGACTTTTTAATACCCCTTAAAATCTTAGGGCGCCCTAAATCTACCGGTGTTTTTAGTTAAAAAAATTCTTCCTCCCCATTCTCGAGATATGAAGGTTTTTGGATCCTCTCTGACTGACAGTGAATCTGTCAGATGAGCATACCCTTCATTACAATACTGTGTTCTGATGCTGCAGTGAGGGGCTGTGATTTACATAGGGGGTGAGCTGGAGCTGATTGTGTGATTTCAGAGTAGGATGTTGTTAGATCTCTTACAGCACCCTGCAAGTGTAAGGGATGACTACTTGAATGTACACAACATGGGCTCTAAACTGCCAAGACCAAAGAATGATTTGTATTGTAAGGGTCCTGGCACTGTGGAGTCCACGGTTTGTACATTCCAGTGCAGAGCTATTGCTCCTGTTCTGTACACCTGCCAGGACCTGCAGCCTACAATACAAGTCTTTTAGTGCACAGGACTGGGAGCCGGGATCTGGTGCTGCACTCGCTCCTTCTTGGGGAGCTGAAACAACATGGAGGAGCACAACGGATCACAAATCCCCCCTTACCCCATCCTGCAATCACCCTGCTGTGATGCTATCTAGTCCCCCACTACTTTACCTACTTCCTACTTAAGGGAAACACTCTTCCCCCTAGTGTCGAGGCTCAGACAATCAGATTCAAGAAGAGCTTGTCTCAGAATTAGGTAGATAGAGCTGAGGGAGACCAGATGACAGGGAGTCAGGTACATAAATATATGAGGAAGAGAGCGCATGCGCCTGAAACGCGTATGACAAGGGAGGGTGTCGGTTTTACCGTGGAAAGTTTGTTTGTCGGATTCGGACCAAAATAAAGCTGCAACTTTTTATCCAAGTGCTGGATCAGTTTCTACTTTCTTCGTTTACATAAATATATGTTTTGTTTTACTTTCATGTCACCCCTAACAATATATAAAGTTTTTTTAGCATCTGGATAACCCCTTAAAGGGGTATTCCGGGATTTTTTTTTATTTGACTATGCTACAGGGGCTGTAAAGTTAGTGTAGTTCATAATATATAGGTTTTCTTATTTGATTTATTTTTAAACAGCATACAAAATGACTGTTGTCTCAGATTTTTCCCAGGTTGCAATCACTAGTCAGCTGATGACAGGGAGCCTGTCTGCTTCAATGGCTTGAGCAATCGCTTGGTGGGAGTGAGCTCAATCTGCAACTAATGCAACAGCTGTAGGCACCCTGATTGAAAACACAGGTCTTTTGAATGGATGCAGCTCATTTATGTTTTAATGGGTCGGGTGGCTGATGTGTGGGAGGGAGGAAAATGGAATTATAGGATTTGTAGGCAAAGAAGAAAACTCAAACAGGAAATACCAGTTCACAAAAAGCTAGCCACAGTGTTATGGTAATCTCACAACATAGCCATTTAGCCCCAAGACAAGCGCAGATCCTTCCTAAGCATGTCCATTACTGTCTGGCAGGTACGTACTAAAATCACCTTATGGTGGATAACCCCTTTAATTCTTTTAGAATGCTGTGCATTTTCATTTCTTGTGCTTCTCCTTTTATTTTCTATATTAAATCTCCATATTCTGAGCCCTATAACCATACCCCCCAACCATCCCAGATCCGGCGGGACATTCCCGCTATTGGCCCCCACATGTCCCGCATTTAACTGTAAATGCCTCTTAATGAGGCGTCTGCAGTTAAATGCGGTGCTCGGTGGAAGGTTTGACAGAGCCATTGGCTCCTCACCCAGTCAATCACTCTTGTGCTCGCTGGCTCAAGTTAGCCAGAGAACACAAGAGGCCAGGCTGAGCTCTTCCTGCTTCTGCGAACGAGTGACTTCATCAGATGCCGGAGCACAGAGGAAGAGAAAGGAAGAGCCCATGCTAAGGAAGCCCCCCGCCGCCGGAGCCGCTGGGAAGAGGGTAGAAGAGCCGCAGAAGGTAAGCATCCAGGAGGGGGAGGGGAAGGGCACTGCTACTGACTACCATGTGGGGGAAACTGTCTGGTACCATGAATGGCTTCCAGAGGAATGTGTTTCCCAACCAGGGTGCCTCCAGCTGTGCAAAACTACAACTCCCAGCATGCCCAGACAGCCAAAGGCTGTCCATGCATGCTGGGAGTTGTAGTTTTGCAACAGCTGGAGGCACCCTGGTTGGGAAACACTGATCTAGGAGCACAAAGTCTAAGCTAAACTTGCAGGCCATAATATTGGTCAATGTATAGAATATTTCTTCGAAGCTAGATGGCTAAAGCTGATGAATAAGGGGAAAGAATTCTGCATCTTTATGCCACAATCTCATCATGTCATACTGAGGAGCGCCTAAGGTCCTGGCAAATGCCCACCTACAGCTCCATGCATATGTCGAGGCCAGTTGGTGCAACACCTGATGGTAGTGGTGTAAGTGCAATCTTTAAAAGTTATCCTCTATATATAGGGTAGGAGACAGGGCTGCCATCAGAGATTTCTGGCCCCCTTACACAGGTAAAGGCCGGGGTTCGCTTCAACCTAGTGGCCTGTCCCCGAGTCTGCCCCCAGGGACCCCCCCCCCCCCCCCCCCCCAATAGATTTTTCTAATTATGCATTTTTAATTAGATTACAGCAGAGGGTAGTGCAGTAAAACACTGTGCTGCAAACTATGTAACTGCGCCACACTCTGCTATAATCAAATATACCCTATTCTGGATACTGTAAAACTGCCCTAAAAATTTGTGAATATTCCCACATACTGGGGGAGATTTATGAAAACCTGTGAGAGGAAAAGTGGAGAAGTTGTCCATAGCAACCAATCAGGTGGCTTTTTTAACCTGTTGGGGACCACGGGCGTATGGGTACGCCCTTGAGTCCTGGTACTTAACCTGTTGGGGACGAAGGGCGTATGCATACGCCCTTGCGTCCTGGTACTTAAGGACAAAGGGCATATCTATACGCCTGGTGGAATTTTGGTCCCTGCCGTGCGCCGGGTGGGGACCGGACCGGGGTGACTGCTGATATCAATCAGCAGGCACCCCGTGCAAATGCCCAGGGGGGTCATTAGACACCTCCCCCCCCCCCATGTCGGCAATCGGCGCAAATCGCAAGTGAATTCACACTTGCGATTTGCGCCGATTCCAGGTCATACAGGTCTATGGTGACTAAGACACCTGCGATCCCCCTGAAGTGATAGGAGTGAGGTGGCAGGGGTGCCACCCCTCCTATCCCTGCTATTGGTGGTCACCAATATTGGTGGCGACCACCAATAGCAGATCGGGGGCGGGTGGGTTAACTTTAGTTTTCCCCGTCCTGCCCATCCACAATAGGCGGCGCAGAACGGGGAAACCGGCGGGGACCGGCGCCGAAGATCCACTTACCGATCCGGAGGCTGCGGGCGACGGTGATCGGCGATGTCGTGCGGCAGAAGAGGACGGCTCCCTGGATCCTACGGAAGCCGGTAAGTTGCCTAGCAACATCTGGAGGGCTACAGTCTGAGACCATTATACAGTGGTCTCTAACCTGTAGCCCTCCAGATGTTGCAAAACTACAACTCCCAGTATGCCCAGACAGCTGTTTGGGCATGCTGGAATATCTAGTTTTGCAACAGCTGGAGGACTGAAGTTTGAGACCATTATACAGTGGTCTCTAAACTGTATCCCTCCAGATCTTGCAAAACTACAACTCCTAGCATTCCCAAACAGCTGTTTGCTGTCTGGGCATGCTGGGATTTGTAGTTTTGCAACATCTGGAGGGTCACAGTTTGGAGCTCACTGTGCAGTGTTCTATAAACTGTAGCACTCCAGATGTTGCAAAACTGCAAATCCCAGCATGCACAAACAGCAAACAGCTGTCTCAGCATGCCGGAAGTTGTAGTTAAGTACCTCCAGCTGTTGCATAACTACATCTCCCAGCATGCTCTTCGGCGATCAGAAGGTTTTCCAATCAGTGTGCCTCCAGCTGTTAAAAAAATACAACTCCCAGCATGCACGGTCTGTCAGTACATGCTGGGAGTTGTAGTTTAGCAACAGTTGGAAGCACAATGGTTGGAAAATACTGAGTTAGGTAACAGAACCTAACTGAAGGTTTTCCAACCAGTGCCTCCAGCTGTTGCAAAAGTACAACTCCATGGTCTGTCAGTACATGCTGGGAGTTGTAGTTTTGAAACAGCTGGAGGTTTGCCCCCCCCATGTGAACGTACAGGGTACATGGGCAGGTTTACAGTAAGTTTCCTGCTTCAAGTTTGGGCTGCGGCAAATTTTTCGCCGCAGCGTAAACTCCTAGCGGGAACTCACAGTAACACGCCAGTGCGAATGTACCCTAAAAACACTACACTATACTAACACATAATAAAGGGTAAAACACTACATATACACCCCCTTACACTGCCCCCCCCCCCCCCAATAAAAATGTAAAACGTATTGTACGGCAGTGTTTCCAAAACGGAGCCTCCAGCTGTTGCAAAACAACAACTCCCAGCATTTCTGGACAGCCACTGACTGTCCAGGCATGCTGGGAGTTTAGCAACAGCTAGAGGCACCCTGTTTGGGAATCACTGGCGTAGAATACCCCTATGTCCACCCCTATGCAATCCCTAATTTAGTACTCAAATGCGCATGGCGCTCTCTCATTTTGGAGCCCTGTCGTATTTCAAGGAAACAGTTTAGTGCCACATATGGGGTATTTCCGTACTCGGGAGAAATTGCACTACTAATTTTGGGGGGCTTTTTCTCCTTTTACCCCTTATGAAAAGGAAAAGTTGGGGGTTACACCAGCCTGTTAGTGTAAAAAAAAAAAAGAAAATTTACACTAACATGCTGGTGTTGCCCCATACTTTTTATTTTCACAAGCAGTAAAAGGAAAAAAAGACCCCCAAAATTTGTAACGCAATTTCTCCTGAGTACGGAAATACCTCATATGTGGGGCGTAAAGTGCTCTGCGGGTGCACGACAAGGCTCAGGATTGAGAGCGCACTATGTACATTTGAGGCCTAAATTGGTGATTTGCACAGGGGTGGCTGATTTTACAGCTGTTCTGACATAAACGCAAAAAAATAAATACCAACATGTGACCCCATTTTGGAAACTACACTCCTTACGGAACGTGACAAGGGGTATAGTGAGCCTTAACACCCCACAGGTGTTTGACAAATTTTCCTGAAAATTGGATGGGAAAAAGGAAAAAAAAAACAATTTTCACTAAAATGCTGGTGTTACCTTAAATTTTTCATGTTCACAAGGGAAAATAGGAAAAAAGCCCCCCAAAATTTGCAACCCCATTTCTTCTGAGTAAGAAAATACCCCATAGGTGGATGTAAAGTGCTCTGCGGGCAAACTACAATGCTCAGAAGAGAAGGAGCACCATTGGGATTTTGAAGAGAAAATTTGTCTGGAATTGAAGGCAACGTGTTTACAAAGCCCCCATAGTGCCAGGACAATGGACCCCCCCCCCCCACATGTGACCCCATTTTGGAAACAAAACCCCTCACGTAATGTATTAAGGGGTGCAGTGAGCATTTACGCCCCACAGGTGTCTGACAGATTTTTGGAACAGTGGTCTGTGAAAATGAAAAATTAAATTTTTCATTTGCACAGCCCACTGTTCCAAAGATCTGTCAAACACCAGTGGGGTGTAAATACTCACTGCACCCCTTATTAAATTCTGTGAGGGGTGTAGTTTCCAAAATGGGGTCACATGTGGGGGGGTCCACCGTTCTGGCACCACGGGGGGCTTTGTAAACGCACACGGCCCCTGACTACCATTCCAAACGAATTCTCTTTCCAAAAGCTCAATGGCGCTCCTTCTCTTCTGAGCATTGTAGTTCGCCCGCAGAGCATTTTACGTCCTAACATGTGGTATTTCCATACTCAGAAGAGATGGGGTTACAAATTTTGGGGGGCATTTTCTCCCATTACCCTTTGTAAAAATGGTAAATTTGGGGGAAAAACTGCACTTTAGTGAAAAAAATTTTTTTTTTTCATTTACACATCCGATTTTAACGAAAAGTCGTCAAACACCTGTGGGATGTTAAGGCTAACTGGACCCCTTGTTACGTGCCTTGAGGGGTAAAGTTTCCAAAATGGTATGCCATGTGGGGTTTTCTGCTGTTCTGGCACCATAGGGGCTTTCTAAATATGACATGCCCCCAAAAACCATTTCAGCAAAATTCACTTTCCAAAATCCCATTGTCGCTCCTTCCCTTCTGAGCCCTCTACTGCGCCTGCCGAACACTTGACATACACATATGAGGTATTTCCTTACTCGAGAGAAATTGGGTTACAAATTTTGTGGGGCTTTTTCTCCTATTACCACTTGTAAAAATTCAAAAACTGAGTCTACAAGAACATGCGACTGTAAAAAATGAAGATTTTGAATTTTCTCCTACACTTTGCTGCTATTCCTGTGAAACACCTAAAGGGTTAACACACTTACTGAATGTCATTTTGGAAACGTTGAGGGGTGCAGTTTTTATAATTGGGTAATTTATGGGGTATTTCTAATATGAAGGCCCTTCAAATCCACTTCAAAACTGAACTGGTCCCTGAAAAATTCAGATTTTGAAAATTTTGCGAAAAATTGGAAAATTGCTGCTGAACTTTGAAGCCCTCTGATGTCTTCCAAAAGTAAAAACATGTCAACTTTATGATGAAAATCTAAAGTAGACATATTGTATATGCGAATCAATATATAATGTATTTGGAATGTCTATTTTCCTTACAAGCAGAGAGCTTCAAAGTTAGAAAAATGCTAAATTTTCAAATTTTTCATCAAATTTTCAAATTTTTCACCAAGAAATAATACAAGTATCGACGAAAATTTACCACTACCATGAAGTAGAATATGTCATGTAAAAACAAATTTATAAGTAAAAGCATCCCAGAGTTATTAATGCTTAAAGTGACAGTGGTCAGGGGGGGTTAAGGACCAAGGGCGTACCTGTACGCCTGTGAGAATTTCGATCCCCGCCTCTAGCCAGACGGGGATCGGAACGGGATGCCTACTGAAATCATTCAGCAGGCATCCTGTGCAAATGCCTGGGGGGTCCTTAGACCCCCCATGTCGGCTATCGCCGCAAATCGCCAATCAATTCAGATCGTCGATTTGCGGCGATTCCGGGCTGATCGGGTCTTTGATGACCCGAAAGCCCGGAAAATAGGGATGATCGGAGCTGTCAGAGACAGCCCCGATCATCCTAAAGGATAGGAGCGAGGTGGCAGGGGTGCCACCTCCTCCTATCCCCTGCGATTGGCCGGTCAGGACTGACCGGTGAATCGCAGGGGCGGGGGTGAAAGTTAATTCCCCCCGCTCTGCCCGCCCCTGGATGTCGGGGCAGAGCGGGGAAAGATGGCGGCAAAGTGCAGGGGCAGTGGATGCAGCGAGGAATGCCGGCGCCGGTTACCTGGGTTCACGCGGGGGCCAGGGACGATGAACCGGTGGTTGACAGGTGACGGCAGGCAAGTGGAGGCAGGCAAGTGGCGGCAATGTCCCAGATGCAGCAGTGAAGATTGCCGTAAAGTAATCTTTACTGTTGCTTCTAGGAGTTTCAAAACTACAACTTCCAGCCTTTGGCTGTCTGGGCATGCTGGGAGTTGTAGTTTTGCGACCACTGTCCTTCCAGAGGTTGCAAAACTACAACTCTCAGCATGCCCAGACTGTCCAGGCATACTGGGAGTTGTAGTTCTGTAACATATGGCCCTTCAGATGTTTAAGAACTACAACTCCCATCATGCCTGGGCAGTCTCAGCATGCTGGGAGTTGTAGTTTTGCAACATCTGGAAGGGCACTGTTTGGAGACCACTATACAGTGGTGTCCAAACTGTAGCGCTCCAGATGTCAATTCAAAGCATGCCAAGACTGTCCATGCATGCTAGGAGTTGTAGTTCGGCAACATCTGGCCCTTCAGATGTTGCCAAACTACAACTCCCAGCATGCCTGGGCAGTCTGGGCATGCTTGGAGTTGAAGTCTTGCAACATCTGGAGGGATATAGTTTGGAGACCACTACATAGTGGTCTCCAAATTGTTCTCCTCCAGTTCTTGCATAACTACGACTCCCAACATGCCCTTCGGCTGTCTGTGCATGCTGGGAGTTGTAGTATTGCAACAACTGGAGGCACACTGGTTGGGAAACATTGTCTGTATCCTAACTCAGTGTTTCCCAACCCGTGTGCCTCCTGCTGTTGCAAAACTATAACTGCCAGCATGCACTGACAGACCATGCATGCTGGGAGTTGTAGTTTTGCAACAACTGAAGGCACATGGGTTAGGAAACACTGAGTTAGGAAACAGACAGTGGTGCGGAAACACTTCGTTAGTCTGTTACCTAACTCAGTGTTTCCCAATCCCAACCAGTGTGCTTCCAGCTGTTGCATAACTACAACTTCCAGCATGCACGGTCTGTGAGTGCATGCTGGGAGTCGTAGTTTTGCCCCCACCCCCACGTGAATGTACAGTGTACATTCAAATGGGTGGGGGTATACAGCAAGTTTCTTGCTTCAAGTTTGAGATGCGGCAAATTTTCCGCTGTAGCGGGAAACTCACTGTAAACCCCCGCCTGGGTGAACGTACCCTAAAAACACTACACTACACTAACCCTAAATGAAGAGTAAAACACTACATATACACTACACCCTTACACTGTCTCCGACCCCCCCCCCCCCCCAATAAAAATAAAAAACGCCTTGTACGGCAATTTTTCAAAAACGGAGCCTCCAGCTTCCAGTATTCCCGGACAGCCATTGACTGTCCAGGCATGTTGGGAGTTTTGCAACAGCTGGGGCACCCTGTTTGGGGAAAACTGACGTACAGCATTTTTGGTGGAGGAGACAAGTGAAACGCTTGCATCCGGGTACACCCTTATGAAAATCCCTAATCCAGGCCTCAAATGCGCATGGCGGTCTCTCACTACAGATCCGTCGTATTTCAAGGAAACAGTTTACGGCCACATATGGAGTATCTCCGTACTCGGAAGAAATTGCGCTACAAATTTTCCCTATGAAATGGTAAAGTTGGGGTCTACACCAGTATGTTAGCGCAATTTTTTTTTCTTTTTTACACTAACATGCTGGTGTTGCCCCATACTTTTCATTTTCATAAGAGGTAAAAGGAAATAAAGACCCCCAAAATTTGTAACACAATTTCTCCCAAGTATGGAAATACCCCATATGTGGGCGTAAAATTCTCTGCGGGCGCACAACAAGGCTCAGGAGTGAGAGCCCCATGAACATTTGAGGCCTAAACTGGTGATTTGCACAGGGGTGGCTGCTGGTCACAGCGGTTCTGATATAAATACAAAAAAAAAGAAATACCAGCATGTGACCCCATTTTGGAAACTACACCCCTCACGGAACGTAACAAGGGGTATAGTGAGCCTGAACACCCCACAGGTGACTGACAGATTTTTGAAACAGTGGTCCGTGAAAATTAAAAATTTAATTTTTCATTTGCACAGCCCACTGTTACATAGATCTGTCAAACTCCAGTGGGGTGTAAATGCTCACTATACCCCTTGTCACATTCCTTGAGGGGTGTAGTTTCCCAAATAGTGTGCCATGTGGGGTATTTTTCGCTGTTCTGGCACCATGGGGGCTTCCTAAATGTGACATGCCCTGCAAAAACCATTTCAGCAAAATTCGCTTTCCAAAAGCCCAATGTCGCTACTTCCCTTCTGAGCCCTCTAGTGCACCCCCAGATCAATTTACATCCACATTTGAGGTATTTCCTAACTCGAGAGAAATGGGGTTTAAAATTTTAGGGGACATTTTCCCCTATTACCCCTTTTGAAAATGAAAAATTTGGGGTAACATCAGCATTTTAGTAAAAAATAAATAAAATTCACGTCCATCAAACATACACAGCCCCTATACACATCCCTCCCACACACACACACACACATACATACACAGCCCCCACACACACATACACAGCCCACATATACACACACAGCCCCCACAAACACATACACAGCCCCCACACATACATACACAGCCCCCACACACACACATACATAGCCCCCATATACACATACACAGCCCCCTATACTCATACACAGCCGCCATATACACATACACAGCCCCCTATACTCATACACAGCCCCATATACACATACACAACCGCCATATCCACATACACAACCCCCATATACACATACACAACCCCCCATATACACATCCCCCATATACACATATACAGCCCCCACACACACATGCACAGCCCCATATACACATACACAACCCCCATATACACATACACAGCCCCCATATACACACATACACAGCCCCCACACACACACATACACAGCCCCCACACACACATACACAGCCCCCATATTCACATACACAGCCCCCACACACATACACAGCCCCCACACACACATACACAGCCCCATATACACATACACAGCCCCCATATACACATACACAGCCCCCACACACATACACAGCCCCATATACACATACACAGCCCCCATATACACATACACAGCCCCATATACTCATACACAACCCCCATATACTCATACACAACCCCCATATACACATACACAGCCCCCACATACACAGCCCCCATACACACATACAAAGCCTCCATACACACATACAAAGCCCCCATATACACATACAAAGCCCCCATATACACACATACATAGCCCCCACACACACATACACAGCCCCATACACATATACACTGCCCCATACACATACACTGCCATACCAGAACAGAACAAAACCCCATACCGCGACTGAATAAAAACGACATACCAGAACAGAAACATACCACCATACCGTGACTGAATAACACTACCATACCAAAACAGAACAATATCGCCATACCGTGACTAAATAACAATGCCATACCAAAACACAACAATACTGCCATACCTTGACTAACACTGCAATAACACATACCGTGACTGAAGATGCAGTAGATATTTCTCACACATGCAAGTTTTATATATATATATATATATATATATATATATATATATATACACACACATCAGCGTTTCCCAACCAGTGTGCCTCCAGCTGTTGCAAAACTACAACTCCCACCATGCCCAATTGCAATTTTGCAACTGCTTGGGGAACCCTGAGAAACAATGGTGTGTATATGTATATATATATATATATGAATCACCGTGAAAATTCGAGCACAGGACGGCTTCTAGTGCGGTGCAAAGTGTCCCCCAGTATGCCACACTGGATCCCCATAAAACTTCCTCCTCTAGGAAACAGCACCCAACACGAAGTCCAGGTATTATGCAGGCTACAAGGTTTTTATTTGCATCAGAGCATAAAGTGCGATGTTTCGGCTAGCAAGCCTTTTTCAAGCAATGCTTGTAGTCTGCATAATACCTGGACTTCGTGTTGGGTGCTGTTTCCTAGAGGAGGACGTTTTATGTGTGTGTGTGTGTGTGTGTGTGTGTATATATATATATATATATATACACACATACATACATACATACATACATACACAGAAAATCTGCAGCACTCCAGGCCCAATAATTAAGATTCTACCATATGTGACTGAACTTGCATCTCGATCTCAAAGAGGCAGCGCCACAGAAGATCACAACTTTTTTCCTGCACCTTTCTCATAGTGAGGAAGAATACACAATGACATCAGTGACTACAGGTGACGTCTTCTCTATAGTGAGGAGAATACACAATGACATCAGTGACTACAGGTGACGTCTTCTCTATAGTGAGGAGAATACACAATGACATCAGTGACTACAGGTGACGTCTTCTCTATAGTGAGGAGAATACACAATGGCATCAGTGACTACAGGTGACGTCTTCTCTATAGTCTTCCCTTATCTAATTCAGATGGTACATACCACTGGGTCCAGCTAAATCTTCTCTTTGCAGAACTTGACGCCCAGATGGCATTGGTTCATTACTGTTACGCCGAGCGCTCCGGGTCCCTGCTCCTCCCCGGAGCGCTTGGGGCGTTCCTCTCTCTGCAGCGCCCCGGTCAGACCCGCTGACCGGGAGCGCTGCACTGACATTGCCGGCGGGGATGCGATTCGCATAGCGGGACGCGCCCGCTCGCGAATCGCATCCCAAGTCACTCACCTGTCCCGGCCCCCGGCTGTCATATCCTGGCACGCTCGGCTCCGCTCCTTAGGGCGCGCGCGCGCGCCAGCTCTCTAAGATTTAATTGCCTGGCCCAATTAGCCTAATTAGCATCCACCTGCTCCCTGGCTATATTACCTCACTTCCCCTGCACTTCCTTGCCGGATCTTGTTGCCTTGTGCCAGTGAAAGCGTTTAGTGTTGTCCAAAGCCTGTGTTCCAGATCTTCTGCTATCCACATTGACTACGAACCTTGCCGCCTGCCCCGACCTTCTGCTACGTCTGACCTTCCCTCTGCCTAGTCCTTCTGTCCCACGCCTTCTCAGCAGTCAGCGAGGTTGAGCCGTTGCCGGTGGATACGACCTGGTTGCTACCGCCGCAGCAAGACCATCCCGCTTTGCGGCGGGCTCTGGTGAATACCAGTAGCATCTTAGAACCGGTCCACCGACACGGTCCACGCCAATCCCTTGCTGACACAGAGGATCCACCTCCAGCCAGCCGAATTGTGACAATTACTTTGTCAGCGGAGTCTGATCCTCTACATGAAAATGATAATTAATATAATGCTGCCAAACTCGGACTTCTCTGAAAATAATACAACCTCACACTTTATCCTCTGAATAGAATACAATCGAACACTGTACCCTCAAGATATAAAATACTACTACACACTGTGCTCTCTAAATATAATACTACTGAACACTGCGCTCTCTGAAAATAAACCTGGCACACACTGTACTCTCTGAATATAATACTACTGCACACTGTGCTCTCTGAATATAAACCTGGCACACACTGTACTCTCTGAATATAATACTACTGCACACTGTGCTCTCTGAATATAAACCTGGCACACACTGTACTCTCTGAATATAATACTACTGCACACTGTGCTCTCTGAATATAAACCTGGCACACACTGTACTCTCTGAATATTAAACTACTGCACACTCTGCTCTCTGAATATGATACTACTGCACACTGCATTCTCTGAATATGATACTACTGCACACTGCACTCTCTGAATATAATACTACTGCACACTGCGCTCTCTGAATATAATACTACTGCACACTGTGCTCTCTGAATATAAACCTGGCACACACTGTACTCTCTGAATATTAAACTACTGCACACTCTGCTCTCTGAATATGATACTACTGCACACTGCACTCTCTGAATATGATACTACTGCACACTGCACTCTCTGAATATAATACTACTGCACACTGCGCTCTCTGAAAATAAACCTGGCACACACTGTACTCTCTGAATATAATACTACTGCACACTGCGCTCTCTGAAAAGAAACCTGGCACACACTGTACTCTCTGAATATAATACTACTGCACACTCTGCTCTCTGAATATAAACCTGGCACACACTGTACTCTCTGAATATAATACTACTGCACACTCTGCTCTCTGAATATAAACCTGGCACACACTGTACTCTCTGAATATAATACTACTGCACACTCTGCTCTCTGAATATGATACTACTGCACACTGCACTCTCTGAATATGATACTACTGCACACTGCACTCTCTGAATATAATACTACTGCACACTGCACTCTCTGAATATGATACTACTGCACACTCTGCTCTCTGAATATGATACTACTGCACACTGCACTCTCTGAATATGATACTACTGCACACTGCACTCTCTGAATATGATACTACTGCACACTGCACTCTCTGAATATAATACTACTGCACACTCTGCTCTCTGAATATAAACCTGGCACACACTGTACTCTCTGAATATAATACTACTGCACACTCTGCTCTCTGAATATAAACCTGGCACACACTGCACTCTCTGAATATGATACTACTGCACACTCTGCTCTCTGAATATGATACTACTGCACACTGCACTCTCTGAATATACTACTGCACACTGCGCTCTCTGAATATGATACTACTGCACATTGTACCCTCTGAATGATACTACTGCACAATGTACCTTTGGAATATAATAATAACACTGTGCTCTCTGTATATAAACCTGGCACACACTGTACTCTCTGAATATAATACTACTGCACACTGTGCTCTCTGAATATAAACCTGGCACACACTGTACTCTCTGAATATTAAACTACTGCACACTCTGCTCTCTGAATATGATACTACTGCACACTGCACTCTCTGAATATGATACTACTGCACACTGCACTCTCTGAATATAATACTACTGCACACTGCGCTCTCTGAAAATAAACCTGGCACACACTGTACTCTCTGAATATAATACTACTGCACACTGTGCTCTCTGAATATGATACTACTGCACACTGCACTCTCTGAATATGATACTACTGCACACTGCACTCTCTGAATATAATACTACTGCACACTACGCTCTCTGAAAATAAACCTGGCACACACTGTACTCTCTGAATATAATACTACTGCACACTGCGCTCTCTGAAAAGAAACCTGGCACACACTGTACTCTCTGAATATAATACTACTGCACACTGTGCTCTCTGAATATAAACCTGGCACACACTGTACTCTCTGAATATTAAACTACTGCACACTCTGCTCTCTGAATATAATACTACTGCACACTGCGCTCTCTGAAAATAAACCTGGCACACACTGTACTCTCTGAATATAATACTACTGCACACTGTGCTCTCTGAATATGATACTACTGCACACTGCACTCTCTGAATATGATACTACTGCACACTGCACTCTCTGAATATAATAATCCTGCACACTACGCTCTCTGAAAATAAACCTGGCACACACTGTACTCTCTGAATATAATACTACTGCACACTGCGCTCTCTGAAAAGAAACCTGGCACACACTGTACTCTCTGAATATAATACTACTGCACACTCTGCTCTCTGAATATAAACCTGGCACACACTGTACTCTCTGAATATAATACTACTGCACACTCTGCTCTCTGACTATAAACCTGGCACACACTGTACTCTCTGAATATAATACTACTGCACACTCTGCTCTCTGAATATGATACTACTGCACACTGCACTCTCTGAATATGATACTACTGCACACTGCACTCTCTGAATATAATACTACTGCACACTGCACTCTCTGAATATAATACTACTGCACACTCTGCTCTCTGAAAATAAACCTGGCACACACTGTACTCTCTGAATATAATACTACTGCACACTCTGCTCTCTGAATATAAACCTGGCACACACTGCACTCTCTGAATATGATACTACTGCACACTCTGCTCTCTGAATATGATACTACTGCACACTGCACTCTCTGAATATACTACTGCACACTGCGCTCTCTGAATATGATACTACTGCACATTGTACCCTCTGAATGATACTACTGCACAATGTACCTTTGGAATATAATAATAACACTGTGCTCTCTGAATATAAACCTGGCACACACTGTACTCTCTGAATATAATACTACTGCACACTGTGCTCTCTGAATATAAACCTGGCACACACTGTACTCTCTGAATATTAAACTACTGCACACTCTGCTCTCTGAATATGATACTACTGCACACTGCACTCTCTGAATATGATACTACTGCACACTGCACTCTCTGAATATAATACTACTGCACACTGCGCTCTCTGAAAATAAACCTGGCACACACTGTACTCTCTGAATATAATACTACTGCACACTGTGCTCTCTGAATATGATACTACTGCACACTGCACTCTCTGAATATGATACTACTGCACACTGCACTCTCTGAATATAATACTACTGCACACTACGCTCTCTGAAAATAAACCTGGCACACACTGTACTCTCTGAATATAATACTACTGCACACTGCGCTCTCTGAAAAGAAACCTGGCACACACTGTACTCTCTGAATATAATACTACTGCACACTCTGCTCTCTGAATATAAACCTGGCACACACTGTACTCTCTGAATATAATACTACTGCACACTCTGCTCTCTGACTATAAACCTGGCACACACTGTACTCTCTGAATATAATACTACTGCACACTCTGCTCTCTGAATATGATACTACTGCACACTGCACTCTCTGAATATGATACTACTGCACACTGCACTCTCTGAATATAATACTACTGCACACTGCACTCTCTGAATATAATACTACTGCACACTCTGCTCTCTGAAAATAAACCTGGCAAACACTGTACTCTCTGAATATAATACTACTGCACACTCTGCTCTCTGAATATAAACCTGGCACACACTGCACTCTCTGAATATGATACTACTGCACACTCTGCTCTCTGAATATGATACTACTGCACACTGCACTCTCTGAATATACTACTGCACACTGCGCTCTCTGAATATGATACTACTGCACATTGTACCCTCTGAATGATACTACTGCACAATGTACCTTTGGAATATAATAATACCACACACTATACCCTCTGAGTATAATACTGTCACAGATTGTATCCTCTATATATAACACTACCACACACTGTGCTCTCTGAATATGATACTACTGCACATTGTACCCTCTGAATGATACTACTGCACAATGTACCTTTGGAATATAATAATACCACACACTATACCCTCTGAGTATAATACTGCCACAGATTGTATCCTCTATATATAACACTACCACACACTGTGCTCTCTGAATATGATACTACTGCACATTGTACCCTCTGAATGATACTACTGCACAATGTACCTTTGGAATATAATAATACCACACACTATACCCTCTGAGTATAATACTGCCACAGATTGTATCCCCTATATATATTACACTACCACATACTGCAGTCTCTGAATATGATACTATTACATACTGCGCCTCTGAATATAACCTTGTCATACATTAAACCTTATATGATACACCATACCTCACATATAGTGATAATGCCTCCTGACCTGTGCAGGGGTAATACGCACAGTGATGTCACAGTACAGCGATGAAACACCCAATAATGTCACAATACAGGGATAATATATACAGTGATGTCACAATACAGGGATAATACAAACTGTGATGTCACAGTACAGGGATAATACACACAGTGATGTCACAGTGCAAGGATAATACACACAGTGATGTCACCGTACAGAGATAATACACACATTGAGGTCACAGTACAGGGATTATACACACAGTGATGTCACAGTACAGGGATAATACACACAGTGATGTCACAGTACAGGGATAATACACACAGTGATGTCACCGTACAGAGATAATACACACATTGAGGTCACAGTACAGGGATAATACACACGATGATGTCACAGTAGAGGGATAATACACACAGTGATGTCACAGTACAGTATAATGCACACAGTGATGTCACAGTACAGTGATAATGCACACAGTGATGTCACAGTACAGGGATAATACAAACAGTGATGTCACAGTACAGGGATAATACACACAGTGATGTCACCGTACAGAGATAATACACACATTGGGGGAGATTTATCAAAACCTGTGCAAAGGAAAAGTTGACCAGTTGCCCATAGCAACCAATCAGATCGCTTCTTTCATTTTGCAGAGGCCTTGTTAAAAATGAAAGAAGCAATCTGATTGGTTGCTATGGGCAACTGGGCAACTTTTCCTCTGCACAGGTTTTGATAAATCTCCCCCATTGAGGTCACAGTACAGGGATAATACACATGATGATGTCACAGTAGAGGGATAATACTCACAGTGATGTCACAGTACAGGGAAACTGCACACAGTGATGTCACAGTACAGGGATAATACACACAGTGATGTCATAGTACAGGGAAACTGCACACAGTGATGTCACAGTACAGGGATAATACACACAGTGATGTCAAAGTACAGGGAAACTGCACACAGTGATGTCACAGTACAGGGATAATACACACAGTGATGTCACAGTACAGGGAAACTGCACACAGTGATGTCACAGTACAGGGATAATACACACAGTGATGTCACCATACAGAGATAATACACACAGTGATGTCATAGTAGAGGGATATACACTGTACAGGGTTAGAACTCACAATGGGGTGAGGATTAGCAGGGGTCAGGGCACAGTATTTATAGTGTTACCTATGTAACCTGCCTGTCATGCCATCATCCACTGTTCACCTGCACTCTGGTCCTTCCTCTGACCCCAGCAGGCCTCCGTATGAGTCTATGATCACATGACCAGCAGGGGAGGAGCTGAGCTGGAGGTTGAGATCGCTGTGTGTATGGCAGTGTTTCCCAAGCAAGTGCATACAGATATAGCAAAACTACAACTCTCAGCATATCCAGACAGCTTTTGGCTATCTGGGCATGCTGGGAGCTGTGGTTTTCAACAGCTGGATGCACACTGCTTGGGAAACACTGCTATAGGGAGGCAGTGAAGGGGTCCATATGTGTACACATAGGACACAACAGAGCAGGTATATTTCCCCTCCCCAGGATCTCCACTGATGGCAGGAGCGGCTCACAGTTGGGGGCCCGGCTGTATGAGTCATCTGTGACTGTGGGGACTCATAATGATGCGCACAGTCCTGAAGCCGCCTGCCACCGCGGTGCCTGTCACAGGAGGGGGGGGAGGGGTGTTCAGCGGTCGGGATTGCTGCCCCCATGAAAAGTGCCTTATAGGAAAAACCGTCCCTGGCTGCAGCGCAGTGGACCGGTGGGGCTAAAGGGCTAGCTGCTTTGGGCCCCCAGGAATGTCCCATACACATACACTGCCCCAGGGGTCAAGTCCTGGAAAAAAAAGTGTAGGAACTCACCCAAGATGGGGGGGAGGGGGGGGGGGGGGGGCCACAGCCGAGATCGCAGGGGTCCCCAATGGCGGGACCCCTGCGATCAGACATCTTATCCCATATCCTTTGGATAGAGGATAAGATGTCTAGAGGAGGAGTACCCTTTTAAAGGAGTACTCTGGGGCAGTATTCCTGCTCCGTCCTGCCCGGGCTGCAAAAAAAAATGAAAATAAACCATC
Organism: Hyla sarda; assembly: GCF_029499605.1. NCBI lineage: Eukaryota > Metazoa > Chordata > Amphibia > Anura > Hylidae > Hyla > Hyla sarda. Next base: position 78,782,733 of record NC_079197.1, on the reverse strand, counting down.
TCTCACCTTCCTGGGTTCCCGCGGAGCGCCACTACAGCTGATCGGTCCTCCGGTCCATCCTCTTCATACTTCCGGGTGTAACGAAGCGTCACATGGCGCTCAGCCTATCGCCGGCCGCCGCGATGTTCTGCCTCGGCCCATAATAGGCTGAGCGCCATGTGACGATTCGTTCACACGGAAGTATGAATAAGATGGACCGGAGGACCCATCAGCTGTAGTGGCGCTCCGCTGGAACCCAGGAAGGTGAGAGATGGTTTATTTTCATTTTTTTTGCAGCCCGGGCAGGACGGAGCAGGAAAACTCTGCACCAGAGTACTTCTTTAAGTACCAGGGCACCAAGATGTATATTTACATCCAATATGGGAGATTTATTAAAACCTGTGCAGAGGATAAGTTGACCAGTTGCCCATAGCAACCAATCAGATCGCTTGTTTATTTTTTTAAAAGGCCTCTGAAAATGAAAGCAGCGATCTGATTGGTTGCTATGGGCAAGTGCTCCACTTTTCCTCTGCACAAGTCTTTATATATCTCCCCCAATGTTCTTAAGGGGTTATCATTCTGATAATACACTGTAACAAAAACCTCCTTATGTCCCTATCATCATGATAACACACTGTAAGAAACCTCCTCATGTAATCTTCTTAGAATTGGGGTGACACACTGTAACAAGCCTCCTCCTCATGTAATCACCTTACTACTGGGGTGACACACTGTAACAAACCTCCTCATGTAATCACCTTACTACTGGGGTGACACACTGTAACAAGCCTCCTCCTCATGTAATCACCTTACTACTGGGGTGACACACTGTAACAAACCTCCTCATGTAATCACCTTACTACTGGGGTGACACACTGTAACAAACCTCCTCTTCATGTAATCACCTTATTACTGGGGTGACACACTGTAACAAACCTCCTCCGCATATAATCTCCTTACTACTAGGTTGACACACTGTAACAAACCTCCTCATCATGTAATTACCTTACTACTGGGGTGACACACTGTAACAAACCTCCTCCTCATGTAATCACCTTACTACTGGGGTGACACACTCTAACAAACCTCCTCCTCATGTAATCACCTTATTACTGGGGTGACACACTGTAACAAACCTCCTCCTCATGTAATCTCCTTACTACTGGGGTGACACACTGTAACAAACCTCCTCATCATGTAATTACCTTACTACTGGGGTGACACACTGTAACAAACACCCTCCTCATGTAATCTCCTTACTACTGGGGTGACACACTGTGACAAATCTCCTCCTCATGTAATCTCCTTACTACTGGGGTGACACACTGTAACAAACCTCCTCCTCATGAAATTACCTTACTACTGGGGTGACACACTGTAACAAACCTCATCATCATGTAATATCCTTACTACTGGGGTGACACACTGTAACAAACCTCCTCCTCCTGTACTCACTTTACTACTGGGGTGACACACTGTAACAAATCTTCCATGTAATTACCTTACTGGGGTGACATGTCTCCTCCAGCTCCGCCCCGCCTCCTCCACAGCATCACACAGGTCCTTCAACCACAATCTTCCCTCTCCACCACAGCTAAGCTCCGCCCCAACATGTGATGGTGACATCATCACAGGTCCTACATCTCCAGCATCTAGCAGTCTGGGCCAGGGGAGGAGACGGAGGGAGGGTAAGAACAGAGAGGTCGGTCCTGCAGGACTAATGTAAGGAACAGCATTCCTCCTGTGGAAAATGCAAAGGAACGCTGTTCCTGCAGGACTCGAGCCCTGCACTGCCCCCATACACATACACTGCCCCATACCATACACACTGCCCCCATACACACACACTGCCCCATACCATACACACTGCACCATACACATACACTGCCCCATACACATACACTGCCCCATACCATACACACAGCCCCATACCATACGCTGCCCCATACACATACACTGCACCCATACACATACACTGCCCCATACACATACACTGCCCCCATACACATACACTACCCCCATACACATACACTGCCCCATACCATACACACTGCCCCCATACACAGCCCCCATACACATACACTGCCCCATACACATACACTGCCCCATACCATACACACTGCCCCCATACACAGCCCCCATACACATACACTGCCCCATACACATACACTGCCCCATACCATACACACTGACCCCATACACAGCCCCCATACACATACACTGCCCCATACACATACACTGCCCCATACCATACACACTGCCCCCATACACAGCCCCCATACACATACACTGCCCCATACACATACACTGCCCCATGCCATACACACTGCACCATGCACATACACTGCCCCATACACATACACTGCCCCATACCATACACACTGCCCCATACCATACACTGCCCCATACACATACACTGCACCCATACACATATACTGCCCCATACCATACACTGCCCCCATACACATACAATGCCCCCCATAAGCATACAATGCCCCCTCATACACATACACTGCCCCCATACACATACACTGCCCCCATACACAGACACTTCCCCCATACTCATACACTGCCCCCATACTCATACACTGCCCCATACCATACACACTGCCCCATACACATACACTGCCCCATACACATACACTGCCCCATACACATACACTGCCCCATACACATAAACTGACGACATACACTGTCCCATACACATACACTGCCCCCATACCTTACACACAGCCCCATATATATGCACTGCCCCATACACATACACTGCCCCTATATACACACACGTACACAACCCCATACACACATACACTGCCCCTATAAACACACACACGTACACAACCCCATACACACACAGTCCCATACACATACACTGCCCCCATACACAGCCACCATATACACACATACACAGCTCCCATACACAAAAACAGCCCCATACCATATACACTGCCCCTATATACACACACTTAGACACAGCTCCCACACACAGTCCACCATACACACAAACACAGTCCCCCCCACACACATACAGCCCTGTACCATATACACTGCCCCATACACATACACTGCCCCCATACACATACACTGCCCCATCCATACACCTACACATACACCCATACAAATATACTCGCATACACAGCCCCCATATACTCACCTACACTGCCCCATACACATGCACTGCTCCCATACACATACACTGCCCCCATATACACACACATACAGAGCCCCCATATACACACATACACAGCCCCATACAAAATACACTGCCCCATACACATACACTGCCCCCATCTACACACACATACACAGCCCCCATATACACTGCCCCATACACATGTACTGCCCCCATATACTCACATGCACTGCCCCCCATACACTGCCCCTATGTACACACACATACACAGCCCACATATATACTGCCTCATACACATACACTGCACCATACACATATACTGCCCCTATATACACACATACACAGCCCCATACCATATACATAGCCTCATACACATACACTGCCCCTATATACACACACACAGCCATACACTCAGGACCAGTTTTAGATTTAATGTGGCGCTGGGCAAAATTAAAAGTGGGGCCGCAAAAGCCAAACAAGTTAGATTTTATTGTGAAACGACTGATGTCTTTACAAAGTAAAATTGGTAGTGCATAAAACAAGCCCTTGTAGGGGTCTGTAGGTGGAAAACTGAAAGCGTTATGGTTTTTAGAAGGTGGGGAGGAAAAAACAAAAGTGCAAAAACGGAAAAACGCTGAGTCCTGAAAGGGTTAAATGATCAGGAGCACAAGCCACAAAGCTTGTAGACTCACAATATTTGCTAGACACACAATACCGCTATATTATTCCAAATTAAAAACCACGATAAAAAGACCAATATTCTGACATACAATAACATATACTGTAGTGGTAGATACCAACTATACACTGGCACCCTGCAGATCGAATGAGGCCGGGTTCACATATGTCAGGCGTGCACTGGAGGGAAACTAATGCTAGAACTGATCCCATTTATTTGAATGGGACAGTTCAAAATCATCCAGCGTCTTAATTTTGACGCTGGATTGTTGGACACACCGGAGAGGGAGGTTTGGATTACACCCCCTGAAAAACACTACTGTGCGTGTGTGTGTGTGTATATATATATGTATATATCATAGGAAAGAAAGAAAAAAAAAAAAATATATATATATATATATATATATATATATATATATATATTTCCCAACCAGAGCGTATCCAGCTGTTGCAAAACTACAACTCTCAGCATGCTGGGATTTGTAGTATTCCAACAGCTGGAGGCACCCTGGTTGCGAAACATTAATATATACACACACATGCATAAATCAGTGTTTCCCAACCAGGATGCCCCCAGCTATTACAAAACTACCAATCCCAGCATGCCCAAATAGCCTAAACAGCTGGAGGCACCCTGGTTGGGAAACACTGTTAACAATATATATATATATATATATATATATATATATATATATATATATATACAAAGTCCCGAAATCACAGCACCAGTCAGGTCATGGATCTTGAAATACTGGATTATTTTATTCTTCCCCACAGCAAATGCAACGTTTCGGCAGTAGTAGCCTTTATCAAGCATAATACAAATACAAAATGTGCATATATATATATATATATATATATATATATATATATATATATATCACAGATACATTTCATTGGCTACAACTCATGTGATACAAATGTATAATTATCTAAAAACGCACCTCTATTAAAATTTAATTGGAGCAATGCTCTGTTAATCACAGTGATGTCAAGTTGACATAGCATCCGTCTATATACAATACAATCAATACACATATAAAGTGCCCATTGCAATATGACATACAGTGCTATATAGTATTATATAGGTACCTTCAGTATCAGCCAAATATATAACTCGATCGCACCCAGAACATGCCGATCGCTGCCATCTCCGTTCTCATTCTTGTTTGTATACAAAGCGACTGCGCATGCGTCGGAAAAGTTCCTACGTATCAGCGCATCACTTCCGCTCTCGATCGCTCACAGTAATGTGTGCTGATCAGGTGCGCGTAATGCCCTTACCCACACTAATCACCATTTGTGTTCTGCGGCTGCGCACACGGGTCCGACGATCGTGTTATCACACTGGACATATCGCGATCCAGCCGGCCGGCTGTGCATGCGCATTGTAACCAAACACTTGTAACCTAGCAAATCATGTTTGAATAGTACAACAGTAAATGCTGACATCAAATTATCATGCAACTGATATTTTATTTCTAGATGACATGAATGAGGGCATATATTAGAAAAAAAAATAATATATAAGAGGATGGCTGCAATGGCTGCGATCTTGGCTGTAGTGAAGGTCCCCACGCATTTGCTGTGGGGAAGAATAAAATAATCCAGTATATCAAGATCCATGACCTGACTGGTGCTGTGATTTCGGGACTTTGTTTATATATATATATATATATATATATATATATATATATATTCTTTTATTTTATTGAAGAGCTGAGGTATGTGCTCTCAAGTCACCCAAGTGCAAGTATTCACACAAAATACCGTGCACAAGGATGCGGTCTATCGCAAGCCCTTTTTTTACACTTGATCTTAGCCAAAAGGCCCAGAGGTGATAACCGGTAAAGGGGTGGAACCAACCATGCCCCCTTCATGAGCACTCACACTACTTATAGGGAAGAAAGGAAAAGGAAGGCTGGCAGGCGGCCTCCCATGCATAGGAAAGGAGGGAGGCAGGCAGTCTCCCATACACTCTCTGGGTGGGTGGCAGTCAGCCACCCGTACATACAGCACAGGCTAAATCCACATCATTGCTTAAAAGAAGGACAGGAGTCCATTCCACTCTGATGGAGCAATAAGCAATGCAATCCATACCCTGGCTTTTACAGGAACCCCTGTAATTGTGTAATTCACATTTCTTGCCACAAGATGGCAGTGGTGTTTTAAAATCTTGAACGCTGTGCACAGCTAACTCCGTACTATTGAAATTGCTCAGTGTCTGTCAGACAGACTGGTATTTAGACTCTTCTATCTAGTTAGTTCCGGTGCCCTGCTGCAGCTCGGGCACGGGAGTTACTAACTAAACTGGGACACTGGCACAGCGTTATTATTAAAACATAATCCTCCCTTACTTTAAAGGAAGGGAGGATTACGTTTTATATCATGAAAAACTATTTCCGAAACTATCTCGGAGTTAGCTGTGCACAGCGTTCAATATTTTAAAACACCACTGCCATCTTGTGGCAAGAAATGTGAATTACACAAGTCAAGAAATATTTTAAAGAAGCATTAATAAAAGTAAATTTTTAGGGGATCTTTAGTCAGGGTTAATCCTGAGGGGATTTATTTCCCCAAGTAGGTTGTTCATTAATAAGTCGGCCCAGAGATCCCTAGGGGATTTAGCTAGTGCAGGTTTTCGTGACATATTCTACTTTAACATAGCGGTAAATTTTTTTCGTTACTTGCATCACAAAATGTCATGAAAATGTTGAAAATTTAGCATTTTTCTAACTTTGAAACTCTCTGCTTGTAAGGAAAATGGATATTCCAAATACATTTTATATTGATTCACAAACACAATGGGGGAGATTTATCAAAGGATTTAGACTGATTTTTCCTGTCTAAATTTGTCGCACAGAAAGTCGCAGTCTAAATATGTGCGACTTTTCTGCGACTTTTGCTCTAGAGGATTTTTAGAACATGATGCATGCAAGTCTATTTTAGACAGAAATGCATTGGAAAATGCATTGGTGCTAAATTTATCAAGTGCGACTTTTGTGCGACAAGTCGCATCTGCCCAAAATACGCTGAAATGTCAGACCATGTTGGAGCAGGTCTAAATGCAGTTTAAGCTGTAGACCCTGAAGTCTGAGCACAGAATTTATCAAGGGCTGTGAGACCTTTGATAAATTAGGAGCACAATAGACAGGAAACTACCACATACGCTGGTCTATTAGCATACCCAGAATAGACTAGATTAGTAAATGTTCCCCAATATGTCTAATTTATGTTGGCATCATAAAATTGACCAATTTTTTACTTTTTGAAGACATTAGAGGGCTTCAAAGTATAGCAGCAATTTTCAAAATTTTCATGAAAATTTTAAAATCTGAATTTTTCAAAGACCAGTTAAGTTTGAACTGGATTTGAGGGGCCATTCTGTGAGAAATACCCCATAAATGACCCCATTGTAGAAACTACACCCCTCACAGTTTTCAAAATGACATTCAAAAAGTGTGTTAACCCTTTAGGTCTTTCACAAGAATTGCAGCAAAGTGGAGGAGAAAAATCAAAATCTGCATTTTTTACACTAACATATTCTTGTAGCCCCATTTTTTTTCATTTTTAAAAGTGGTAAAAGGAGAAAAAGCCCCCCAAAATTTGTAGCTCAATTTCTCTCGAGTACGTAAATACATCATATGTTGACATAAAGTGCTTTGTGGGCTCACAACATGGCTCAAGAGGGAAAGAGCAACTGTAGGATTTTTTTAAACAAATTTTGCTGTCATGGTTTTTGGGGCCATGTTGCATTTAGGAAGCCCCCATGGTGCCAGAACAAAAAAAACATATGGCATACTATTTTGGAAACTACACCCCTCAAGGAATGTAACAAGGGGTATAGTGAGCCTCAACACCCCACAGGTGTTTGGCAACTTTGCGTTGAATTTGGGTGTAAAAATGGAAAATTAGATTTTCTCTATCGGCTCCATTGGGGGACACAGACCATGGGTGTATGCTGCTGTCTCTAGGAGGTATGACACTATGGCAACAAAAAAAGTCGGCTCCTCCCAGCAGGATATACCCGCCTCTAGGCCCTGAGCTAATCAGTTTTAGCTTAGTGTCTGAAGGAGGTGGACATGGTCTGGAATTCTCCAGACCAGGTCTTCTGTTTCTTATTTTTCCTAGTTAGGGTATGTGTTAGTTTTTTATTCCGTTTTCTTTCATGTTTTCAGGTGGGGACTCAGGAACTGCGGCTCACTGTTTCCTCATTGTGATTGAGGGGGCACAGACATTGTGTATATGCGCTGTTCACCCCCTCTCGCCAACGGTCAGCGTCTGGGGTTGTACCTCATGGGTCCGGGTCCCCCTATTCCCTGCTCGCTTTGCTCGCACATGGTAGCTCAGCGTGATGCAGGTAACAGAAAGCTGACTGAAGACCTCACAGAAGACTCCATTAGGTAAGTACTACTGATTGAGGTGAGTATATATTCTTCTCCCTTTAGGTGCTGACTTGCAACCTCTGGAGACCCTCATTTTTTGGCCCACCTTTCAGGGTCCAAGGGGCTGGCCTGTGTTAGGGGCTCTATCTTTTATTCTAAAAAAGGGGCGAGCAATGGCATATTGGGAATGAATGGTTTACTTTATTATTATGCACATGTGTGTGTGTGTTATACTATGCGGCTGAAAGCCGCGGCGCTTACTATGTGGCTGACAGCCGCGGCGCTTTTACTGTTCGGGCGCATGAAGCGCCGACTTACTTTCGCTTTCGGCAACAGACGACTGTCGGCGAATATGTGTATCGCCCGCTCACTTCCCCGTGGGCGCATATGCGGCTGACATGTGCGCCTGGGGCAAGGAGCGGGTGCCATTACTATTGTTCTTCTCGGCGGCCGGGGCGCTATAGCTCCGCCCACAGGGCCGCCGGAGCTCACTGGAGGCGCGGATTGTCCTCCAATCAGCGCCGTGCGTGCGATTTTCGATGGCAGAGGCCAATCAGACAGGGCCCCTGCTCCAGGCACGCCCCTCTCTCGCTATTGGCTGGCCTGTTTCTCCCTCTCTATCTACACAGAGCGGAGTTCTCCTCACAGCAGCCGCCACAGGGGACACAGACTCGGGTGAGATAGTTCTTTTTTCATTATGTTCGTACCCAGAACTGTTCCTCCCTCTAAACAGACAACTGGAGCGTTAGTTTCCTATTTGGTCTGTAAGAACTGTAATTCCAAAATGCCTGGTTCTGCTGAACCCACTTGCTCTGCCTGCTCCTCTGCTGCCCCAGACCCCCTGGTACCCTCGGATGCTCTTTCAGTTCTGGTGGATTCGGCCGCCCCTCCAGCCTGGGTTTCTTCCCTATCGCAGTATATGGGCTGACTTGACTCAAGTCTCCCGTTCGGTGGCTGAGGCTTCTCGTGACGTGGTGTCTGCCTTGAAGAGGTCTGCCCTGTGCCAACCCTCTAAAGGGCCCCGCTCCTCTTCTCCACATACTTCACCCTCTCACAGGCGTACTAGGGGTGTATCTTCTGACTCTTCCATTGAGTCTTCAGGTAGACGTGGGTGCTCCCCTCGTGGGTCCCGCCCCCCGTGTCATCTGGTCACAAACGTCGCTCCTCCAGAGGACGTTCCCGGAATCGCCACTCTGCCTCGCAAGAGTCGCGTACCCGGTCATGGTCGCCCCCCTCCAGGGCTGCCTCCACTTGTTCACATTCTCCTGGTGAACTGGTGGATGAGGCTTTCGAATCGGCATCTGACTCGGAAGACCGCTTGGATACAGTTGAAATGATGAACTCATTGGTTGCGGCCATAAGAGACACCTTTCACTTAGAGGACCCAGGATCTTCGGATGTGACTCCTGAAGTATCTTTTCATCATGCTAAACTGGCACCTCAAAGGTTCAGCTCTCACGCTGAATTTGACATCCTTCTGGAATCTGCATGGAAACATCCGGACAAGAGGCTCCCGGGAATGAAGAAGGTTCAGGTGCGTTACCCATTCGACAAGGACCTTGCCTCTAACGTGGTTTCCCCTCCCTTGGTGGATCCACCAATTTCCCGCCTCTCTAAGGCTACTACACTGTCGCTAGCAGATATGGCTGCTTTCAAGGATTCGACGGACAAGAAGGTGGAGTCCTTAGCGAAGTTTGCCTCTGAAGCAGCAGGCTCTTCTCTGCTTCCCACCTTCGCCTCGGCTTGGGTGTCCAAGGCCCTATCGGTGTGGTGCTCAAAACTCCGTCAGGGTATCCAGGCGGGATCCCCCCAGAGGATCTGTCTGCTTTGGTTCTCCAATGCTCTAAAGCTGGGGACTTTTTGTGCACAGCTTCCATGCAGTCAGCCCATTGTGCTGCCTTTGCTGTGGGTCACCTGGCGGCCCTCCGCCGTTCCATGTGGCTTAAGGCTTGAGATGCGGATGCCGCTTCCAAAAGGTCTCTCACCGAGCTTCCTTTTACTGGTGCCCGTCTTTTTGGCAAGCGCCTTGACGAGATTATCTCTGAGGCGGCGGGGGGCAAGAGTTCCTTGTTGCCTCAAAATAAGGCTCGCTCTACTTCCCAGAGGAAGTCCTCTTCCTTTCAGTCCTTTCGGACTTTTGGCCCTAATAAGGGGTCTAGGCAGGCGCCTTCGCGGGACAAGAAGGCTCCCTCATTCCGGGCTTGCCCGTCTTGGAAGTTGGACTCCAACCGTTCAGGCCGTTTTGCGGCCAAATCGGGCAAACGCAAACCCACTTCCGCATGAAGTGATGCCCCCACCCGCAGATTTTTCTCGGGTGGGAGGTCGTCTCTTACTTTTTCGAGACATCTGGACCACACACATTCAGGACTCTTTGGTCAGGGACGTGGTGTCCAACGGATACCGAATGGAATTTGCCTCCCTCCCGAGGGATCGTTTTTTTCAGTCCCGGGCCCCCCGGTCTCCTTCTCTGGCGAAACAGTTTCGGGAGGCTCTCCGGTCCCTGCTTCTCCAGGGAGTTATTGTCCCAGTTCCTCCAAGGGAACGTTTTTGGGGTTTCTATTCCAATCTTTTTGTGGTCCCCAAGAAGGGCGGTTCTGTGCGGCCAATCCTGGACCTCAAGCGTCTCAACCTTCATCTTCTCATCCGCCACTTCCGATTGGAATCCCTCCGTTCGGTAGTGGCATTCATGGAACAAGGGGAATTTCTTTCTTCAGTGGACATCAAAGATGCCTACCTCCATGTTCCAATATTTCCCAGCCATCAATGGCTTTTTTTCCTATTACTCCTTGTGAAAATGAAAAATTTGGGATAACACCAGCATTTTAGTGAAGAAAATTTTTTTTTTCATTTTCACGTCCAACTTTAATGAAAATTTGTCAAACACCTGTGGGGTGTTAAAGCTCACTATACCCCTTCTTACATTCCGTGAGGGGTGTAGTTTCCAAAATGGGGTCACATGTGGGTATTTATTTTTGTGCGTTTATGTCAGAACCGCTGTAAAAGGTAAAAGGAGAAAAAGCCCCCCAAAATTTGTTGGGCAATTTTTATGGAGTACGGTAAAGTGAGAGAGCGCCATGCGCATTTAAGGCCTAAATTTCGGATGCAAGAGTTAGACTTGCCTCGGATACCAAAATACCCTACGGCAGTGTTTCGAAAACAGAGTGCCTCCAGCTGTTGCAAAACTCCCAGCATGCCTGGACAGTCGATGGCTGTCTGGCAATACTGGGAGTTGTTGTTTTGCAACTGCTGGAGACTGCGTTTTAGAAACCGTGCCATACCAGAGGTTTCTCATTTTTATTGGGGGGGGGGGGGGGGGGGACTGTGTAGGGGTATGTTTATAGGTAGTGTTTTTAGGGTACATTCAGACTGCCGGGGGATTACAGCGAGTTTCCTGCTGGGAGTTTGAGCTGCAGCAGAAAATTTCCTGCATCTCTAGCTTGCAGCGAGAGACTAACTGTAAACCCCCGCCCCTTGTGAATGTACCCTGTACATTCGCATGGAGGGGGGGGCAAACCCCCAGGTACCGCCACCATCTTCTCTCCCCCCCCTCTCTTCCTGACATCCAGGGGCGGGCAGAGCGGGGAATTTCCATGGTAACCCCTCCGCCTTTAACTGCCATTGGTCAGTAGTCATTACTAATGGCAGGGGATAGGGGGGAATGGCACCACTGCCACCTCGCTCCTATCCCTTAGGAGGATTGGGGCTGTCACTGACAAATCCTTTCATCCCTATTTTCCGGGCAATCGGGTCATCAGAGACCCGATCAGCCCGGAATTGCCACAAACGTCGATTTGCCGCCATGGCCGACATGGGGGGTTCTCAGGACCCTCCTAGGCATTTTCACAGGATGCCTGCTGAAAGATTTCAGCAGGCATCTCGGTCCGGTACCCGACGGCTAGCGGCGGGACCGAAATTCCCACGGTCGCATCCATACACCCTCAGTCCTTAAGGACTTTGAAACGGGGGCGTATGGGCACGCCCTCCCTCCTTAAGGGGTTAAGATCTGCATATGAAAACAACACGCCTACCTTTGTTGCCTGTAGCCACCTCCCTGGCTGTCCGGACACGGAATCAAACCAACTGTAACGAGAAACTGAAAATAAACAGTATTCACCTGCATCCTTTTGGACTCTTTGCTGAATCAGGGTAATCTGACAACCCATGGTCGTGCTGTTGGTGCTTCTGGTTCTTCTGCTGTTTACACCTGGCAGTGGCATTGAATGACATTTAATAGAACTAAAGGTCCTGGGTGCAACAATCCTCCCATGAGGACCAGCCTCAACAGCTTTGTAGATTGCACTCATGTTTGCAACTCCATATACATTTTCTTTTCTTCATATTTCTTTCTTCATACTTTTTTCTTTCCGTCATTCAGACTTTCATTCATTCTCACTCACTCACTCACTTTAATTCATTTGTTCTCTCTCTCACTCACTCAATTACTCACTCATTCACTCTCACTCACTCACTCTCTATCTTACCCACTCACTCAGTCAGTCTCTCTCTCTCTTTCTTTTTTTCTTCTTCTTCAGACCCCATCATAGCACTAATGCTTATCCAATACCACCAGCAGATGGAGACACTCCATTGCAACATTGGTTGTGAGCAGCAGTTTCTAAAAACAAATGCCTCATGGCTGATTTCCCATCAATCAATGGATGGCAAATTTTGTTTTTATCATTCACTGACCACAGAACCAATGCATGGTCAAGCAACAGCAATGACGCACCCTTGTGAATAACCATGAGACCCTCACATCATTTAACAGGATTCAGCACCACCTGCAAGACAGCTACGTATCATGTCATGTCAAACCTGCACAGGTGTGCTAGATTAGTATTATTATAATTTTTTTATTTTTTTTGACATCAATCAGTGTGCAAACATGGTCAGTAAAACGCCAAATGGATAGACGTTCATAAACCAGTCAGTGCAACTCATTATTGTGGTCTCTAATTGTGGAACTCTTTTTTTTTTTTTTGTGAGGATACGATGAGCTTATCCAATTAAGGAGGCCATTCAGCAGTACTGGGTCTGGACAGCAGCGGCACCTTCTGCAGCCAGACTGACTGACATGACAAGGCAGGCAACAGCTGCAGCAGCACCCACAGAGGATTAAATAAGAATCTGTCTTTTTTAACACTGGAATGGGGTGGTGCACTGTACCCGAAGATACTGCCATATCGGGTCAATGCATTGGGCGACGGAAGCAAGTTTCCAAATCGGCTCCCATTCTCAAAAATCCATTTAATTTATGGTCCCCAGATAGGGGACATATCAGATATTAAACTGATAAGAACAGATTTTTGATTGAAAAAACCTTTATTACCAATCAATTGTCAATCACACAATAAATATATTCACCATAACAGAACTGACTTTTTTTTTATCTATCTATCCATCTATATATATATATATACCGTATTTATCGGGGTATACCTCGCACCGGCCTATAACACGCACCCTCATTTTACCAAGGATATTTGGGTAAAAAAAGTTTTTTACCCAAATATCCATGGTAAAATGAGGGTGCGTGTGTGCGCGTGTATACCCCGATAAACCCCCAGGAAAGGCAGGGGGAGAGAGGCCGTCGCTGCCCGCTTCTCTCCCCCTGCCTTTCCTGGGGTCTAGAGCGCTGCTGCCGGCCCTTCTCACCCCCGATAGCCAGGGGGAGAGAAGCGGCGCCGACAGCCAGGGGGAGAGAAGGGGCAGCAGCACCCATTGCCGCCGGCGCCGCTGCCCCGTTGCCTCCCCCCATCCCCAGTGGCATAATTACCTGGGTCGGGTCCGCGCTGCTGCAGGCCTCCGGCGCGCGTCCCCTGCGTCGTTGCTATGCACGGTGCGGCGCATGACGTCAGTGCGCCGCGCCGTGCAGTGCATAGCAACGACGCCGGGGACGCACGCCGGAGGCCTGCAGCAGCGCGGACCCGACCCCGGCAACAGGTAATTATGCCACCGGGGATGGGGGGAGGCAACGGGGCAGCGGCGCCGGCAATGGGTGCCGCTGCCCCTTCTCTCCCCCTGGCGCCGATAGCCAGGGGGTAAGAAGGGCCGGCAGCAGGGCTCTAGACCCCAGGAAAGGCAGGGGGAGAGAAGCGGGCAGCGACGGCCTCTCTCCCCTTGCCTTTCCTGGGGGTGTATCGGCGTATAACACGCACATAGACTTTAGGCTAAAAATTTTTGCCTAAAAAGTGCGTGTTATACGCCGATAAATACGGTATATATATATAGATATATAAAAAAAATTATTTTATTGAAGAGCTGAGGTATGTGCTCTTAAAGAGTAGCTATCCTCAACTAAAATGTCCATATTCCCCCTCCCACTGTCTACATCTATCCCTGTTTTTTTTATCCTCTTAAAACATTAGAACAATACCTTTTTCCACTCCTCTTCGGTAGCTCAGAGTTGAGCAGTCTCACGATTGCAGGAAGTCGGCGGGCGGGCCGGCGTGATGTCATCTGAAGCCTCGCCGGCCACCACTTCCGCCCATCTTGCTGTATTCTGCGCTCAATGTCGGGAGCGCGCATACAGGCGCGCATACAGGCTGGGAGGGACGGCAGCCTCTGAGAGTCTGAGAATGGAGCTGCTGTACTGTACCCTGAGGGAATTTATAATATCAAAATGGTGGGTAGTACAATTGATTATATGCCCAAAACAATAAAAATAAAATTTCACAAAGCTGCAATCCCCAATGAATGACTGCAATGAATAATAGTGAATAATAGTGATTTTATCCCAATCAAAAATGATGCATAATTTTTGAATGGGATAAAATCTCCATTATTGACACCATTTATAATGCACTGCTGGCTGCAGCCATTCATTGGGGATTGCAGCTTTGTGAATTTATTTATTTATTTATTTTTTCATATAAAGCTGCACTCCCAAATGAATGGCTGCAGCCAGCAGTGCATTATAAATGGTGTCAATAATAGTGATTTTATCCCATTCAAAAATGATGCATCATTTTTGTAATGGAATAAAATCTCTTTTTTTTCACCATCTATACCAGTGGTCCCCAAACTGTGGCCCTCCAGATGTTGCAAAACTACAATTCCCAGCATGCCTGGACAGCCAACGGCTGTCCAGGCATGCTGGGAATTGTAGTTTTGCAACATCTGGAGGGCCACAGTTTGGGGACCACTGACCTATACTGCATTGCTGCGGTTTTATCGTGTACATGTGCTCACTGATTGCATATTTTATTGCATTAGGAACACCGCAGCAATTCAGGATAGGTGGTGATTAAAAAAAAAGATTTTATTCCATTCAAAAATTGTGCATATTTATTGATGGAATGAATTCACAATTTATATCACCATCTAGACTGTATTGCACATAACACCATAACCTCCCCCCAATGGAATAAATGTGCTTTTTTTGCTCACCATCTATACTGGAGTGATCCGGTGTTACTCAATAAAACCGCAGCACTACAATATAGATAGTGATCCAAAGTACCAAATGAGTCCAAAATCAGAAATTTACCGTGCATACCATCCACACTCAATATATGATAATGAGCGTGCATAGCATGCAGGCTCAAAACATGATAATGAGAGTGCATAGCATGCATGCTCAATACCTGATATTGAGCATCCATAGCATGCACACTCAATACATAATAATAAACATGAATATTTTGAGCGTGCATAGCCTGCATGTTCAATACATGATATTGAGCATGCATAGCATGCACAGTAAGTATATGATATTGAGCATGCATAGCATACACACTCAATACATGATAATGAGCGTGCATAGCATGCAGGCTCAATACATTGTAATGAAAGTGTGTAGCATGTATGTGTAGCATACATTGAGCATCCATAGGATGCATACTCAATACATAATAATGAAAGTTAATATATGAGTGTGCATAGCCTGCATGCTCAATACATTATATTGAGCATGCATAGCATACACACTCAATACATGATAATGAACGTGAATATATGAGCGTGCATAGCATGCATGCTCAATACATGTTATTGAGCATGCATAGCATCCACAGTCAATACATGATATTGAGCATGCATAGCATGCACAATCAATACATGATATTGAGCGTGCATGGCATAAACACTCAATACATGATAATGAGCATGCATAGCATGCAGGCTCAATACATCGTAATGAAAGTGTGTAGCATGCATGCTCAATAAATGATATTTTGCATGCATAGCATGCACACTCAATACATAATTAACGTGAATATTTTAGCGTGCATAGCCTGCATGTTCAATACATGATATTGAGCACGCAAAGCATACACAATCAATACATGATAATGAGCATGCATAGCATACATTTTCAATAAATGATATTGAGCATGCATAGCATACACACTCAAAAATGATATTGAGCATGCATAGCATACAGGCTCAATACATCATAATGAGAGTACATAGCATGAATGCTCAATACATAATAATGAACATGAATATATGAGCGTGCATAGCATGCACAGTCAATACATGATATTGAGCATGCATAGCATACACACTGAATACATGATAATGAACGTGAATATATGAGCGTGCATAGCATGCATGCTCAATACATGTTATTGAGCATGCATAGCATCCACAGTCAATACATGATATTGAGCGTGCATAGCATGCACAATCAATACATGATATTGAGCTTGCATGGCATAAACACTCAATACATGATAATGAGCATGCATAGCATGCAGGCTCAATACATCATAATGAAAGTGTGTAGCATGCATGTTCAATATATTACATTGAGCATCCATAGGATGCATACTCAATACATAATAATGAACGTTAATATATGAGTGTGCATAGCATGCATGCTCAATACATGATATTGAACATGTATATCCTACACACTCAATACATTATAATGAGCGTGCATAGCATGCAGGCTCAAAACATCATAATGAGAGTGCATAGCATGCACACTCAATACATAATAATTAGCGTGCTTATCTGATCAATACCTGATGTTGAGCGTGCATAGCCTGCACAGTCAGTACATGATAATGAGCCTGCATAGCTGAGTGTGCATAGCATGCACACTCAATACATGATAATGAGTTTGCTTAGCTGAGCGTGCATAGCATACAGGCTCAAAATATGATATTGAGCAGCCCTAGCTTGCTGTCGCTATAAATACAATGTGCAGAGTATTATTAAACCTTGTATAATTGATTATTGTACTGAAAAAGGATGATAGCCACTAACATGTTATCTCAACAAGACCAAAACCAAGTAATGGAGAATTTTGCTTTAGGCTATTACATACTCTATTAATCTATTTACTAAAGGCAACTGGATATTCATATGCTGCAGAGGAGGAAAGGGATGAAGAATATAATCCTGAAGAATCTTCTGATGAGGTAATTAATATTCTTTATTATATATATATATATATATATATATATATATATATAATTTTTTTAATACTTATTATTATATTAATTCACTTTTTTTTTTTTTTTTAAATAGGAAGATTATAGTATTCAACAGGAGACGGAAAGTGACAGTGAGGAGGAAACAGCTGCAACAATACATGAAATAACGCCGGTAAGCATATCAACAAGCTACACTTGAAGATCATTTGAACACTGTAATTGAACCCACACCAGGGTCTAACCTACACATTACTAACAGCACCCTGATGTTTAGCTTTCTACCCCGTTTGACAAAAGATCTCCATAGACCACAATGGGCAAAATAAAATAAAATAATGTTTTAGATCTAGCCCATTCATTCCTATCCACCAAAAATAGACCCTGGAGGCTGACTTCCAGTACCCTGCTGTTTAGCTTCCTACGTCATTTGACACAGGATCTCCATAGACCACAATGGGCCATTGAATTCAATGGGCAAAAATCTCAATATTATAGATCTAGCCCATTAATTCCTATACACCAACAATAGACCCTGGAGGCTGACTTCATACTCAGCCTCCAATGGTATTTTGACTAAACAAACCTCAAATGTTTAATGGGTTAATTTGTTGGTGTATAGGAATGAATGGGCTAGATCAGTGTTGTTCAAACAGTGGCCCTCCAGATGTCGCAAAACTACAACTCACTCACAGTCCAGGCATGCTGGGGGTTTTAGTTTTGCAACATCTGGAGGGCCACAGTTTGAAGACCACTTGGCTACATCTATCTTCTACAATCTTCACTATCACCAATCTCTTCTTTCTCCTGCCCTAATCTAGCAGCCAAACATTACCATGACACCCTAAAGTCTACCCTGGATCAAATGGCACCCTCTAAAACACGAATCTCCCGACACAGACGGCAGCAACCCTGGCACACGCTAACAACCCGCTTTCTCAGGCGATGCTCTAGGTGTGCTGAACGTCTCTGGAGGAAAACTAAGACTTCTTCAGACTATCTGCACTATAAATTCATGCTTAAATCCTATTACTCCGCTCTTCACCTCGCCAAACAAACATATTTTACCTCCCTCATCTCCTCTCTGTCTAACAACCCAAAACACCTTTTTGACACGTTCAACTCTCTCCTTCGGCCTAAAGTACAGACCCCAATCACTGATCTCTGTGCTGAAGACCTGGCCAAATACTTCAAAACTAAAATCGATGAAATTCGTGATGAAATCCTCTCCCAGTCCCCTAAAAGTTCTGATCCAATTCCCAGCCACGTCTCCTCTTCATCACTCTCAGTTTTTGAGCCTGTAATGGAGGATGAGGTTTCCAAGCTCCTCTCCTCTGCCCGCCCCACTACCTGCTCTAGTGACCCCATGCCTTTACACCTCATCCAGTCTCTCTCTCCTGCTATCAGCTGTCACCTAACTAAAATCTTTAACCTCTCCCTCTCTTCTGGGGTCTTTCCCTCCTCCTTCAAACACTCTATCATAACCCCACTATTGAAAAAACCATCTCTGGACCCTTCCTGTGCAGCCAACTATCGACCCGTCTCAAATCTCCCCTTTATCTCCAAACTCCTGGAATGCTTGGTCTACTCCCGCCTTATCCGCTATCTCTCCGAGAACTCTCTCCTTGACCCCTTACAGTCTGGTTTCCGCTCCATTCACTCCATTCACAGAAACGGCCCTAACCAAAGTCACTGACGATCTTCTGATGGCCAAATCAAATGGCAATTTCTCTTTACTGATTCTCTTGGACCTGTCTGCGGCTTTTGACACTGTGAATCATCAACTCCTCCTCAGTAGTCTCCGCTCCATCGGTCTCAAGGACTCTGCTCTCGCCTGGTTTTCCTCCTATCTCTCTGGACGCTTCTTTAGCGTCTCGTTTTCTGGCTCTACTTCTTCTCCTCTTCCCCTTGCTGTCGTGGGTTCCCCAGGGATCGGTCCTAAGTCCTCTACTCTTTTCACTCTACACATCCCCAATTGGAAAAACAATCAGTGGATTTGGTTTCCAGTACCACCTCTACGCTGATGACACCCAACTTTATACCTCCTCCTCCAACATCACCCCTGCACTCCTACAGAATACCAGTGACTGTCTCTCTGCCGTCTCAGACATCATGTCCTCTTTATATCTGAAACTAAATCTTTCTAAAACAGAACTTTTTGTCTTTTCTCCATCAACTGATACTGTACCTAACCCTGACATTTCCATCTCGGTATGTGGTACTACCATAACTCCCGGGCAGCAGGCTCGCTGTCTTGGAGTTATACTCGACTCTGATCTGTCTTTCACTCCCCATATTCAGTCTCTTTCACGTTCTTGTCACCTGCATCTAAAAAACATTTCCAGAATCCGCCCGTTTCTCATTACTGAAACTGCTAAAACTCTCATTATTGCTTTGATTCACTCCCGTCTCGACTACTGTAACTCTTTACTAATAGGCCTTCCTTTCTCCAAACTCTCTCCTCTTCAGTCCATCCTTAATGCCGCAGCCAGACTCATCTCCTCTCCAGCCGCTACACCGACGACTCCTCCCTGTGCCAGTCACTACACTGGTTAACAATTCAGTCCAGAATACAGTACAAAATCTTCAGTCTCACACACAAAGCTCTCCACAATGCTGCACCTCCCTACATCTCCTCTCTCATCTCCGTCTACCATCCTACACGTTCTCTCCGATCTGCTAATGATCTCACACTAACATCTTCTATAATCCGAACTTCTCACTCCCGTCTACAAGACTTCACTCGTGCTGCACCGGTTCTCTTGAATGCTATCCCTAAATCCCTCAGACTCAACAACAACATCCATAGTTTCAAACGTGGCCTAAAAACACATCTCTTCAGACAGGCCTACAGTAGTCTCTAATTGGCCTCAACATATCCCCAACATATCCCCACACCTCTTGTTTGAATAGTTATTGTGTAATTTTATGTCTGATACTTGTCTTTGTTTGTACCCCATAATTGTAAGCGCTGTGGAATCTGTATGCGCTATATAAATAAATAAATAAAATTAATAAATCTATAACATAGTGATTTTTTGTCTATTTAAGTCCAAGGGCCCATTGTGGTCTATGGCGATATTGTGGTAAACTTGTAAGAAAGCTGAACAGCAGTGTCCTGTTAGTAATGTGTATGGGAGACCCTGGTGTGGGTTCAATTCCTCTGTTGATATAGAGGGAGATTTATCAAAACCTGTCCAGAGGAAAAGTTTCTGAGTTGCCCATTGCAACCAATCAGATTGCTTCTTTCATTTTTCAGAGGCCTTTTAAAAAATGAAAGAAGCAATCCAATTGGTTGCTATGGGCAAATGCACAACTCTTACTCTACACTGGTTTTGATGAATCTCCCCCATAGAGTTCTGTGATTATACTCATATTAGTTTGAACTTTTGTGAACTAGGTCAATTGAATACAACACATTACCTCCTTTTTCAATTAACCTAGTTGCCCATTTATGGTATCCAATCAACCTAGTTTCCACGGTTCAAAGTATCAATTGACCTATATCTGTCAAACCTAATTAAAGAATAATCACACAACTTGAGCTGAACCCAGGAATTGAACCCACACCAGGGTCTCCCATACATATTACTACCAGTACCCTGCTGTTTAGTTTCCTACTTCATTTGACACAGGATCTCCATAGACCACAATGGGCCATTGAATTCAACGGGCAAAAAATCTCAATGTTATAGATCTAGCCCATTCATTCCTATACACCAACAATAGACCTTGGAGGCTGACTTCATACTCAGCCTTCAATGGTATTCTGACTCACCAAAATGATAATGTTTAATGGGTTAATTTATTCCTAAATTTCTGTACTTTCCTATTTTGTCTGTAGCTTGATGCATTGGACAAACATTTTAGCAGGAACTGGTGGGTTTGGATAAAACAGTCCCCCATAGGGCTACTGTAAGTGGTCCCCAAAAATTTTTGTGACACCCCTATGTCCATTTAATATATTGTTCAAGAGGATTACATTTTTTTATTGTATACAATTTTTTATCTTTTTGTATTCATTTTTAGAAACGAAAAGCTCTTCTGGAAAGACTAAGAAAAAAGGCAGAACTACATGGCGAGCTACATGAGCACTCTTTCCAAAACGACCCAGAGTGGCCAAGCATCAATGACATCCCAGGTGACATAGTTACATAGTTACATAGTTAGTACGGTCGAAAAAAGACATATGTCCATCAAGTTCAACCAGGGAATTAAGGGGTAGGGGTGTGGCGCGATATTGGGGAAGGGATGGGATTTTATATTTCATCATAAGCATTAATGTTATTTTGTTCCAGGAATGTATCTAATCCTGTTTTAAAGCTGTTAATTGTTCCTGCTGTGACCAGTTCCTGAGGTAGACCGTTCCATAAATTCACAGTCCTCACGGTAAAGAAGGCGTGTCGCCCCTTGAGACTAAACTTTTTCTTCTCCAGACGGAGGGAGTGCCCCCTCGTCCTTTGGGGGGTTTAACCTGGAACAGTTTTTCTCCATATTTTTTGTATGGGCCATTAATATACTTATATACGTTTATCATATCCCCCCTTAAACGTCTCTTCTCAAGACTAAACAATTGTAACTCCTTTAATCGCTCCTCATAGCTAAGATGATCCATGCCCCATATTAGTTTAGTCGCGCGTCTCTGCACCCTTTCCAACTCCGCAGTGTCCCTTTTATGAACAGGTGCCCAAAACTGAACAGCATATTCCAGGTGAGGCCGTACCAATGCTTTATAAAGGGGGAGTATTATGTCCCTGTCCCTTGAGTCCATGCCTCTTTTGATACATGACAATATCCTGCCGGCTTTGGAAGCAGCAGCCTGACATTGCATGCTATTCTGTAGTCTGTGATCTACAAGTACACCCAGTGACTCTGCCAGTTTAATCCCCCCTAAGACATACGACGCATGCAGGTTATTAGTACCCAGATGCATAACTTTACATTTATCCACATTGAACCACATTGAACTATAATGATCCAAGAATTGGGAATACACATTGGTGCAAGTGCCAAAATTGCAAAATTATGCCAACAAGAGATGAGAGCATCTGCTGCCAGGAGGAGGATATTCTTAATCCCCACTTTGATAAAGGACTAACTTGTATTCTACAACACGAGGAGTTAGTCAACTTGAGATTTAAAGAAAAAAGTTCAGTGGATGGATAAGTGCCAAAGAATTGTTAAAAAAATCGCAATAGGTAATAATATTGTATTGTATATTAATTTTTATATCTTTTTTAGAAACATTTTTTTTAATGTTTTTAAATATTACTCTCTTTTTTTGACCTTTTCATAAAACTTGAAAAATTAAAAATGTGCATATCAGCATTTCTCTGTGTTTACATGAACATAATTGCAGTTGCTATTACAATTCATTTTATTTTTTATTTATTTTTTTGTGTGCAAATAATTTACCAATCTCAAAGTACATTTACACAAACTTTAGCGTATACGGCTGGGGGAGATAAAACCGGGGGATCACGTATCCCTGCCAAATGCAACCGTATGTTAATTCCTTTCTATGAGCCGTCCGGAGTGAAATGCCGATTATGGTTGGCTCATTTTTGCTCTGTATGCGCTTTTTCCACAGACCAAAAGCCATAGTCGACCATGGTTTTACTTCACCCTTTTAGGTACGGTTGAAAGTGCATACGGGACAAAAATGAGCCAACCTCACTGAGGATCACTCCGGTCGGCTCATTGAAATGATTTACCATATGGCAGGGATACGGTAGCACATGGTTTTAGCTCCACCACAGCCTTATGAACTCATGTAAGTGTAACAACATGATGTAGGTCTTTATAAGTCTTCCCCCACGTTTGTGAAATTTGAATCTAAATCCACATATCTGTAAATTATTCATAATTGTTACACTATTTTAATCTTATTTTATTTGTAGGGTTATTCGCAAGTCCGCTTATAGATCCTACTCTTGTTTTGCGCATGGAATCCTTGGGCCTAAACGACGAAAGCCAATACCATCATGTGTCGTCAATTTTATTAGGTCTGAATTTCCAGATCCTGACGGGCAATATATTGGATTCCACTGGCCTGATGAATACCCAGCAAGTGACATGGCTGCTGATGTTTGATTCACTATGACACTTACTTTCTGCACTTTTCATGTTACTACAGTTTTACATTGCACTTTTATTGTTTACAATTTTTTTATGTTTATTTATCTTGTTATTTATATTATATTAATTAGTTATTTAAATTTTTATGGTGGTTATTTTATTTTGTCTATTTTAATCTGTCTACACCAGTCATTTCCCAAACGTGGTCCCTCGGCACACTGCTATTCCATTTGACACTTCCCATTGTTGGAGTTTATTTTTCCGTTGATTTTTTTATTTTTTTATTTCCAGCCCTGGCATGCTCGCTGATGACTGACGGCGCAGGGTGGAAGGGAAGCCTGCGTGCGAACTGCGCACAGTGTCCCACTCCCCCTTGCGGCCCAGTGAGGCAAAAATGGAGCCATGGTGAAGAAGCTGTAATACCTGCGGTGCCACCGTCACTGCGGTGTCACCCAGGTCCACCCTCTACCCACCCCAACTGTCAACCCCCCCCCGTCCACACCCGTGTCACCATGTTCATCCTCCTGTCCTCACTGTCACACATGTTCCCCCTCCCCGTCAATCATGTCTACCCCCTATTCACATCTGTCACCCATGTACACTCCTCTACACCCCTGTTACCCAATTACACCCCTCTGTTACCCATGTACACTCCTCTACACCCCTCTATAAACCATGTACACTCCTCTACACCCCTCTATAAACCATGTACACTCCTCTACACCCCTCTATAAACCATGTACACTCCTTTACACCCCTCTATAAACCATGTACACTCATCTACACCCCTCTATAAACCATATACACTCCTCTACACCCCTCTGTCACCCATGTACACCCCTCTGTTACCCATGTACACTCATCTACACCCCTCTGTTGCCCACGTAAAATAATTGCGGATCCTAATGTGTTTGTTTTGCATGTTTAACAGTGAAGAATTGTGTGTGGAATAAATAGTCAAGATGGCAACAATTCAAAGTAGAGAAGATATTATTTGTCAGTTGCTATATAAAGCAGAAATTTTAAATACATACCAACTGAAAAATAGATAATCCATACTCCTTGTATCTCGGCCAGCTGCAGCACCTGGCGTATGAGATAACCCCCGGTTTTCTATAAAATGTTACCTTGTTTAAAGGTAGTCTTATATGGCATATAAAAAAAAAATTAGTTCCTTAGAAACTGAATATTTTTGATTTACGTTTTTTTTAACAATTGATGATTAACATTTATTTTCTGTAATGAAAACATTTCACAAAAACAAGTAGTAATAATATTTTTTAATAAACAACACTATAATAATAAACCATTAATAAAAAAAAGTATTTTTTACTCATGAAAATATACATGAATATGCATGTTAAACAATATAGCACATAAACAAGTATATAGCACATAACAAACAAGTAAAAAATTAAAATCTTGAGTGGTGTTTTTCAACCATTGATTGTTTGTCTGGTTTTTCAATTGGTGCTATATTAGAAGGCATTGTTGACCGGCGAGAGGTCCAGTCTATGGAAATGTTTCCATCGGCAAGTCCCATTACATCCTGCATGATTTTCGAGACGAATTCCTGAGTGGTTGGCTCATACACTGATCGTAAAAAAACACTCTTTCCGGGCTTTTGAATAGGCAAGATTGTACCTCGGTGTGCCTAAAGGTCCGCTAGTTTCAGTCTCTCTTGTAACAACTGCTTGCACTCTATTCACATTATAATTATGGTCAAGAGCAGCAAGCTGTGTTCGAGCATACACCCTGTCTGTACTAAAATGAAGTCTTTTAGGCCTGTATTTTGTTAGTGAACTATGAAACACTTCCAGATATCCAGTGTGACAAAAGTTGCTAAGATGTCTAAGGTATTTTTGTAGTCTTGTATCCATGACAATTTTTCCAAGTTCAACATAACAGGCACTTTGTTTTTTTAACCATTTTCGGGTGGACTGAATGTCCTCAGGGAGTTGGTCATGATGACAAGATGATTCCTGACCATTATCATCCTTCCAAAAATGAACGTTGGTGACATGGTACAAGACAGAGTTCCATCTGTTTACAAGTTCATCTGGATTGCATTCACAAGTATTAGAACTCCACCATAAATGATTTTTAATTGGTCCTATCCATTCTGCTAAATCTTGGCAGTTTTTAGTTTTTTTTTGCTGACGGCAAGTAGCTTTTTTCCAATAGATTTAGCTAAGTGCCAGACATCAAACTGGGGACCAATTGTTTTATATTCCTCACACAGCATTTTTCTGATGGATACATGCCGGTCAGTGCAAATGATGTCTATGTCCACTTTATTTTGCAGTAGAAATTCCATGGCATTCTTGCACGCTATTTTTTCAAGGGCAACAGAGGATAAACCAATATTTGTTGAATGTTGAAATTCAATATTTTGTTAGTTTCTACATCCATCAATGTGTATATACAATATTTTGCACTGTGCCCGGGTGAATCACATTGTCCATCTCCAGCAACACATACTGCATGTTGTGATATTTTTTCCATTTCTAATTTTTGATTAATTGTCCAAGAATTTTCAATTGCAGGAAATATATATATTTTTTGGATACGGTAGTAAGTAGCCTGGCTAATTCCCAAAATATTAAATATTTTTAGGAACTGTTGGATTTTGATGTAAGTGTTTCCACTAGTAATGATAGCAGTAGCTAACTGTAAATTTCCAAATGGTTTCTTTCCCAATCGGGGCTGGCTCTGCCATATGCGTTTTAAATGTTTGGCCTCGCATTCAGCAAAGACTGAAATATATGATCCCTTTGTTTTTTTATACACTCTTAGTATTTTTTTGTTGCAGGGTGGATTAGAGGTACAGGGCATCTTGTATAGTAATGTGTCCAAACAGCTTTCATAAACTATCAATTTTCTTTCTTCATGATGTGGTACATTTACATTTACAAATTTTTCACTCAGCACATGCTGACTGTCCTCTTCTTCGTAGTCTTCATCATCTGAATGAACTGAGTCTCCCTCATCATCACTTGAACTACTTTCATTTGTTGAGACTGGAGTTGTGATTGTTGATAAACTTTTATCTACTTCTAAAACAGATATAGGGGCATGCAGAGTAGATTCCTCCACAATAACAGTGACTTCAGGGTCTTCAATAGGTTGTATAGGTGAAATTGTCAATTCGGATAAAAGCGTGGCAGGTAGTAGTTCGTGTCTAGCTCTACAACTTTCTTGAAACTCAGGTACACTGTTAAGAGTTGCTGATCCAGTTGGTCCTATATTTTTTTTCGGAGTCGAAAATATTACACTGGCACCTTGCAATGGCTCCGAAGGCAGGTTTCCAAATACCAAGCTTTGTCTTGATTTTTTTTTTCTCAAGATTTTTTTTTTAACCAGTCTTCTGCATTGTATTTTTATAGAGAAAGTTGTAGGTTTTACTTGTATACACTGATTTCCGGTTCCCCAATTCCTGTCAAATATAGTTGCTGCTTCCTTTTTCGTTATCTCTGAGGCTTGTGGCTCCGTTTCAGTTGGGTTAACATGAGGTACAATATTTCGGCAGGTTGGGCACATTTCCCCTGGCTTTAAACCATTGGTTGAAGCTACGTCTTCATCCAATCTTTTCCTCTTTTGAGGATTCAGGATTTCAGCCTCAACTGCCTCGGCAGCTTGAACTTGTATATCCCGTGTAGGGAAAATACTAGGAACGGCAAAGGGGGTGAGCCTCTGTTTTCCTGTATTTGGATTAAAGGTATAGTCAGTAGTTTTAAAATGGGCTGAGCAGAGCCGATAATTGTTCATTTTAGAGAGATGAATGTGGTCAACCAGTTCATCAATTTTGGGAAACTCTTGATCTGTAGCCAATAGCCATGCCATGATACGATCCCTCTCTCTTGGGAAGGAATGCATGATGATATTATGGTCGCCTTTTACGCTCCTTGACTTGCAACCGTTGACAATGCAGCCCGGCATTTTCTAAAGAAGAAAATGGAATAATGGATTTTAAAATAAATACTAAATATGTCTATATAAAAATATTAAAATTACATTATGTTTCTATTTTCTAGGAGAACATTTGAAAAATAATATTTATTGAAAAAGCACCATTCAAATAATAAATACAAGATTAATATGTTAGTTCACTAGTACAGTAATGTAACTCCTTCCAAAATTTTACAAAGCTTTCTAAATAATTTTAATTTTTTTACTTGGCCTGTACTTATTACTGTTTATCCAAAATATGGTTACTCTGGTTGTTGCAAAACTTCATTGGCTGTCATGTATGTGTACCCTCTGTATGTCTGAGATTGCTGGGAGTTTTACTTTTGCAACAGCTTGTGGCACACTGATTGTGAAACACTGCTTTAGTGTGTCCTGTTTTAACTCAAATATTTTTACAAGATGAACACAAATCTTTTCAAATTATTATCGTTTGAGTTGAATCATGGCTTGTGTTTCTTTTGAGCCTTTGTGATAGTGCGGGAGCATTACATTATTGAACTGAGGCATAAGATAGTATCCACTATAATCTAAGAATGGTGCAGAATCACGTGGAATAAAATAGTGTCCATTAGTGGAAGATGTTCCCTATTGTGAATAGAGGCTAAAAAAATCTTTATAAATTATAGAGTAGTGTCATGTACTAAATGAAGATTGTAATTAACTATAAAACCCTTAAATACAGTAGAATATCCGAGAGCCTTTTAGTAATCTACTAAAACCACCACCCCATATGATTTTAACCACTGTGCCATATTATTTCACCTTGATCCGCCACTATGTCTACTACTAATTTTCACCCTACTATTTCATTGCCCCTTTATTACCTCTGTGTGGCATGAAGAGGAAATACATTTATGTATCTAAAGGTTGTTGGGTTGCCCAAAGCAAACAATCATATAGCTTTTTTGATGAAAGAAGCGATCTGAACGGTTGGGACACTCTTCAGCTTCACATCAGGACAAGTTGTTCTAAAATCACCCACACTATATTTATGTATTACATAACTTTATGTAAAATTTTTATGCAAACCTGAAAAGCGGCTCTGATAAGTAGTAGACAATAAAGCAAAAGAAAAGAGCTGTTGATGAGTCTTCTGAAAAAAATCAAAAAAGGATAATGTCACATTGACACACAGAACTAAACATCATTTTATTACTTAGATTTTTGATCTATGTTGCCCAGCTTTTAAAAAATGTAACACATAGACACCATAGGTGAACTAAGCCTAAATAGACAAAATTTATAACACAACAAATGACAACTTATCACAAGTTAACCCTACTAATCGCTTTTGAAAATGGGGATGTGGCTTCCATAAATGTGTGTAGCCTAGGACTGCACACACCAATACCAAAATATTATACACATAGTAGTACACGCAATTACGAAGCCATTACCGTCTCACTTGAGAACTGAGAGCACGCTCCACTGATCACAACATCACCACTGTCCAGCCAAATCGTGGCATTGGTCCCTGAACCTAGTCCAATAAAACCACCATCTGCATTTTCCAGCAAGAGGCACATACTGGCAAACCTTCATTCCGCTTGAAACTTGGTTAATATTGTAACAGCACTGCAAGGGTAAAAGAGTTCCACAGCGGAGGACTCAAGTAAAGCAGTGCGCCCCTGAATAACTCAGTACTCACCCCCACCCCACTAAATATCACTCATACAGCAGGGCTGTGACGACAGGGTATATTGGGCAGAAAATAGAGGGACTCCAGCACAGCTACTAAACTCATTTTTACGTTTTATTTCGACTACATTGGCACAGTGACGTCCGTGCCAGCTACATGTAATGCTAAGACATTAATTATAACAAAAAAAAATGTTTATGTACATTTAGTTTATATTACATAATACAATTATGTATGTATTATTAAATGCCAACCTGTATAGCTGTTCTGTAGAGTAGTCGACAATAAACACAAATAAGATAGCTGTAGATGAGTCTTCTGAAAAATGAAAAGGAAAATGTCACATTGACATACAGACCAATACATCATTTTCCTAATTATGGTTTTGATCTATGTATCACAACTTGTTCCAAATTGAATGCATAGACACCTTATGGTGAACATTAGAGATGAGTGAACTTACAGTAAATTCGATTCGTCACAAACTTCTCGGCTCGGCAGTTGATGACTTTTCCTGCGTAAATTAGTTCAGCCTTCAGGTGCTCCGGTGGGCTGGAAAAGGTGGATACAGTCCTAGGAAAGAGTCTCCTAGGACTGTATCCACCTTTTCCAGACCACTGGAGCACCTGAAAGCTGAACTAATTTATGCAGGAAAAGACATTAACTGCCGAGCCGAGAAGTTCGTGACGAATCGAATTTACTGTAAGTTCGCTCATCTCTAGTGAACATATGTTAAAGCATAGATATTGACACAATTGACGCCACAACAGATGACCACTTATTATAAGTAGTGTAGCATCTGGTGTCCATTTTTTCAAGACAGTGGACAGGGCAACGCATAAAGATGTGTTACCCTGTCAGGTGCCCTCTCAGATGTCCAACCATCCTGCCTCAAAATTGATGTCCTGCAAAGTTTCCCTCTGGCGTGATTTGCGGGTAAAATCATGCAAGAACTGATACCAATCTTTTCTTTTTGACAGTTCACATTCATCAAGAATCTAAATTTAACCTCCTGAGCGGTATTCCCGAGCGTGACTCGGGGTTAATTTTCCCTGCCAGAATCGGTAACCCCGAGTCACGCTCGGGGTAGAATTACAGAGTTCCCGGCCGGGCTGCACGATATATCGCAAAAGCAATGCGATATAGCGATGCGGCCCCCCGGGAAAACTTGCGATTATCTGCTCTGGTTGGCTCGCGTTGCGGGGGCCGGCCAGAGCAGGTAAAGAAAAATACTAAAAGTCAGAGTTTCCCTACCAAGGGGCCTCCAGCTGTTGCAAAACTACAACTCTCAGCATGCTCGAACAGCCAAAGGCTGTCCGGGCATGCTGGGAGTAGTAGTTTCACAACAGCTGGAGGTACCCTGTCAGAAAAACACTGAGCTAAATGTAAAAGGAAAAAGTAGTAAAATAAAAAAAACTTTTGCTCACCTAGTCCCGGTCCCTGAAGATGTCGTTCCCCTCCGTGCGCTCTGGTCCCTGCTCTATTCATCTTACAGGACCTTTCACTTTTCAGCCAATCACAGGCCGCAGTGGTGTAAAGCCTGTGATTGGCTGAAGGGGAAAGGGCTTGTTCTGCAGCAAATACACTAGGTTTGAAAACTGCCCGGCAAACCCAGTGTATCCTGCTGCAGAACAAGGTGACAAGGGGGGGATAGGAAGAATGTGACAAAGGGGGGAATGTGACAGAGGGGGGGATGTGACAAGGGGGGGGGGATGTGACATGAAGGGGGGGGGGAAATGTGACAGGGGGAATGTGACAAGGGGGGGGGAATGTGACAAGAGGGGGGAATGTGACAGGGGAGGGGGAATGTGACATGAAGGGGGGGATGTGACAAGGGGGGATTTGACAGGGGGAGGGGAATGTAACATGAAGGGGGAGAATGTGACAAGGGGGGGGAATGTGACAAGGGGGGGAATGTGACAGGGGGGGAATGTGACAGGGGGGGGAATGTGACAAGGGGGGGAATGTGACAAGGGGGGAAGAATGTGACAAGGGGGGAAGAATGTGACAAGGGGGGAAGAATGTGACAAGGAGGGGGGAGAATGTGACGGGGGGATGTGACAAGGGAGAGGGGGAATGTGACAAGGGAGGGGGAATGTGATGGGGGAGATGTGAAATGGGCGGGGGGAAGATGTGAGATTCAGTGCAAAAAATTGTACCGCTTTTGGTACAAATTTCCAGAAAGAATCATACCGCCAGGGAGGTTAATGCCAGATGGGTGATGCTTATGACAGGGTAACACAACTTTCTGCTTTCACCTGTCCGTTGGCAAGAAACAATGGACGCATGAGTCAATACAATTTATGCCAAGTTTTCATAAGTTATTCAATCAGTTGTGTCAATATTTAGGGTGAGACCACCTATGCAGGATACCTGATATATGTGAACCACACCATATAGCGCCACCTCTACCCTGTTAATATGTATTTTGAATACCATGTTACACAATTAAATTATTATGTTTTATTTTCAGATTCATTAATTGTGAGGAATACAATTTTGCATTCTGTTGCCTATGTAGCTGGCTCTCCTTTATTTTGGTATAAAAACAATAAAATGGAGGGGAGTGCTTATTTCTCTAAAATTTTATAATTTTTTTTTATTAATTTATATTATACGGTTTAGTAATGGAACCAATCGTATAGATGTAGTCCGTTACAAACGCAGGGATTAGCGTTTGTGCCAAAAAATAAATAACCAGGAAGCGGTAACCTCCAATTATTACCAAGTTCACAACCTAAAACGAGGTACCGGGAAGAGCCGGTACCAACAGGCCCAGAGCGTCCAAAATGGTGAACCTGGGCCTAGTTGTTAACAGGCTGGTGTTTTTTAGTCTGGGGAGGGCCAGTAACAATGGTCCTCGTCCACTCTGGTAATGTCAGGCTCTTGCTGTTTGTTTGCTATCTGTCAGAGACTGAAAAAATGGTGACATACACGTTGTTTGTCAAAAATAATTACCAAGATGGGAAAAAAAAAAAAACGTGTGCAGTTCACCATATTTTCATTCTCAGCCAGATACCAACCAAACAGCAACAGCCTGACGTTACCAGGGTGGGTGAGGACCATTGTTACTGGCCCTCCCCAGCCTAAATAATGCCAGCCTGTTACCACCTAGGCCCAGGAGCGCCATTTTTGATTCTCCAGCCCTGTTGGTACCGGCTCTTCCTAGCACCCTTGTGGCGGTGGGTACCAGGGTAATAATGGGGGGGTGGGATAGCGCTAGCTGGTTTTGGCGCTAAAGCTAAGCCCTGACTTAGTAATGGATTCTGTCTACAAGACAGTTTCCACTACTTAGCATTATAATGTAAATTTATTACACAAAAATAAAAAATTACAACACGTTTTATAAAAATTTTATTGAAAGAAGCACTACCACACAAGCTGTCAAAATATTTTTTTGAATTTACAACAAAATAAACGTAGTCCATCAGACAGAGTTGTAGCCCTTCACACGTATCTGAAATAAAAACTAAAAAAAAAGTTACTACATGCATGGCACTCACCCCTGTGGAGAACGTTTTTTTTAACCCCTTCCCGACCTATGACATACCTGTACGTCATGGGTGGCAAGGTGTTCCCGACCCATGACATACAGGTACGTCATGGACATTACTGCCGCTACTCGCGGCATCCCGCAGCGCCCGGAAAGATGGTGGCTATCACTGACAGCCAGCCATCTTACCGTGCGACCACGGGGGGTTTCATCCCCCACCCCCCCCCAGCGATCGCTGCTATCAGCTGGTCAAATCTGACTAGCTGATAGCAGCGTTTCGCTATCAGAATACTTAGCAGCGCGGTGTGTGAGTCCCGATCACAGGGAACGGGACACACACCGCTCTGCTAAGTGTCCCTTACCCGTCCCCCGGCGTCACTTACCCGTCGGAGCGGTGTCCCGAGCGGTCCCGGCGTCCTCCGTGCGGTCCCGACGTCCTCCAGGCGGTCCCGGCGGCGCTGCGTCCCGGAGGTGAGTTTCCGGCAGCAGTGCAGCATCTTCATTGGCAGCAGTGAGATCGCCGTAAAGCGATCTCACTGCTGCCTCTGAGAGTTTCAAAACTGCAACTCCCAGCATGCCCAGACAGCCTTTGGCTTTCTGGGCATGCTGGGAGTTGTAGTTTTGCAACATCTGGAGGTCCACAGTTTGGAGACCACTGTATAATGGTCTCCAATCTGTGCTCTTCCAGATGTTGCAAAACTACAAATCTCAGCATGCTCAGTCTGTCCAGGCATGCTGGGAGTTGTAGTTCTCTAACATCTGGAAGAGCACAGATTGGAGACCATTATACAGTGGTCTCCAAACTGTGGACCTCCAGATGTTGCAAAACTACAACTCCCAGCATGCCCAGACTGCCCAGGCATGCTGGAAGTTGTAGTTCGGCAACATCTGATCCTTCAGATATTGCCGAACTACAACTTCCAGCATGCCTTGGCAGTCTGGGCATGCTGGGAGTTGTAGTTTTGCAACAACTGGAGGCACACTAGTTGGGAAACATTGTCCGTTTCCTACCTCAGTGCCTCCAGCTGTTGCAATTGTTGCAAAACTATAACTCCCAGCATGCACTGACAGACCATGCATGCTGGGAGTTGTAGTTTTGCAACAGCTGGAGGCACACTGGTTTGGAAACACTAAGTTTGGTTGCAAAACACTTGAAAGTTTATTACTTAACTTAGTGTTTCCAAACCAGTGTTCCTCCAGCTGTTGCAAAACTACAACTCCCAGCATGCACGGACAGCCAAAGGGCATGCTCGGAGTTTGCAACAGCTGGATGTTTGCCCCCTCCCCCCAATGTGAATGTACAGGGTACACTCACATGGGCGGAGGTTTACAGTGAGTGCTGCAAGTTTGAGATGGCGCAAATTTTGCGCTGCAGCTCAAACTTCCAGCGGCAAACTTGCTGTGAACCTCTGCCCATGTGACTGTACCCTAAAAACACTACACTACACTGACACTAACCTAAAATAAAAAGTAAAAAACACTACATATACACATACCCCTACACAGCCCCCCTCCCCCCAAAAAATGAAAAACGTCTGGTACGCTACTGTTTCCAAAACGGAGCCTCCAGCTGTTGCAAAATAATAACTCCCAGTATTGCCGGACAGCCATTGACTGTCCAGGCATGCTGGGAGTTTTGCAACAGCTGGAGGCACCCTGTTTGGGAATCACTGGCGTAGAATACCCCTATGTCCACCCCTATGCAAATCCCTAAGTCAGGCCTCAAATGCGCATGGCGCTCTCTCACTTTGGAGCCCTGTCGTATTTCAGGGCAACAGTTTTGGGACACATATGGGGTATCGCCGTACTCGGGAGAAATTGCCTTACAAATTTTGGGGGGTATTTTCTTCTTTAACCCCTTATGAAAAGGTGAAGTTGGGGTCTACACCAGCATGTTAGTGTAAAAAAATAAATTTTTTACACTGACATGCTGGTGTTGCCCTATACTTTTCATTTTCACAAGAGGTAAAAGGGAAAAAAGACCCTCTAAATTTGTAACGCAATTTCTCCCGACTACGGAGATACCCCATATGTGGGCGCAAAGTGCTCTGGGGGCGAACAACAAGGCCCAGAAGGGAGAGTGCACCATGTGCATTTGAGGCGATTTGCACAGGGGTGGCTGATTGTTACAGCAGTTCTGACAAACGCAAAACAATAAATATCCATATGTGACCCCATTTTGGAAACTACACCCCTCACGGAATGTAATAAGGGGTGCAGTGAGCATTTACACCCCACTGGCGTATGACAGATTTTTGGAACAGTGGTCTGTGAAAATGAAAAATAAAATTTTTGATTTGCACAGTCCACCGTTTCAAATATCTGTCAAACGCCAGTGGGGTGTAAATTCTCACTGCACCCCTTATTACATTCCATGAGGGGTATAGTTTCCAAAATGGGGTCACATGTGGGGGGGTCCACTGTTCTGGCACCATAGGGGCTTCCTAAATGGGACATGCCCCCCAAAAACCCTTTCAGAAAAACTCACTCTCCAAAATCCCATTGTCGCTCCTTCCCTTCTGAGCCCTCTACTGCGCCCGCCGAACACTTTACATACGCATATGAGGTATTTCCTTACTCGAGAGAAATTGGGTTACACATTTTAGGGTGATTTCTCTCCTTTTACCCCTTGTAAAAATAAAAAAATTGGGTCTACAAGAACATGCGAGTGTAAAAAATGAAGATTTAGAATTTTCTCCTTCACTTTGCTGCTATTCCTGTGAAACACCTAAAGGGTTAAAACACTTACTGAATGTCATTTTGAATACTTTGGGGGGTGCAGTTTTTATAATGGGGTCATTTATGGGGTATTTCTAATATGAAGATCCTTAAAATCCACTTCCAACCTGAACTGGGCCCTGAAAAATTAAGATTTTGAAAATCTTGAGAAAAATTGGAAAATTGCTGCGGAACTTTGAAGCCCTCTGATGTCTTCCAAAAGTAAAAACTTGTAAATTTTTTAATGCAAACACAAAGTAGACATATTTTATATGTGAATCAATATGTAATTTATTTGGAATATCCATTTTCCTTTCAAGCAGAGACTTTCAAAGTTAGAAAAATGCAAAATTTTCAAAATTTTCATGAAATTTTTAGATTTTTTACCAAGAAAGGATACAAATATCAGTGAAATTTTACCGATAAAATAAAGTAGAATATGTCACGAAAAAACAATCTCGGAATCAGAATGATAAGTAAAAGCATTCCAAAGTTATTAATGTTTAAAGTGACAGTGGTCAGATTTTCAAAAAATGCCCAGGTCATGAAGGTGAAAATGGGCTGGGTCATGAAGGGGTTAATGTGGATGCTCCAACTTTTGATAAAAAACAACCCCCATTTCCTGTGTGGGAATGATGGGAGTTGTAATTTAAGAAACATGTTGAGCCTAAAGATTTGCAACAGCAGAAGGCAACCTGTTCCTAAAATACAACCCTTATCATGGGAGTTGTTGTTTAGAAACAGTTATTCATGTGTCTACTAAAATTACTGATGATGAATATAATGAAGTATATGTTTATTGGTCTCAAGAATGTTTTTATCATGTCAGTAAGCAATACATACACACACTCATATATATATATATATATATATATATATATATATCTATGGATATATATATATATATACCGTATTTATCGGGGTATAACACGCACCCTCATTTTACCAAGGATATTCGGTTAAAAAAAATTTTTTTACCCAAATATCCATGGTAAAATGAGGTGCGTGTGTGCGCGTGTATACCCCGATATACCCCCAGGAAAGGCAGGGGGAGAGAGGCCGTCGCTGCCCGCTTCTCTCCCCCTGCCTTTCCTGGGGTCTAGAGCGCTGCTGTCGGCCCTTCTCACCCCCTGGCCGATAGCCAGGGGGAGAGAAGCGGCGCCGACAGCCAGGGGGAGAGAAGGGGCAGCGGCACCCATTGCCGGCGCCGCTGCCCCGTTGCCTCCCCCCCATCCCCGGTGGCATAATTACCTGAGTCGGGTCCGCGCTGCTCCAGGCCTCCGGCGTGCGTCACTGACATCATGCGCCGCGCCGTTCAGCGCATAGCAACGACGCCGGGGACGCACGCCGGAGGCCTGGAGCAGCGCGGACCCGACTCAGGTAATTATGCCACCGGGGATGGGGGGAGGCAACGGGGCAGCGGCGCCGGCAATGGGTGCCGCTGCCCCTTCTCTCCCCCTGGCTATCGGCGCCACTTCTCTCCCCCTGGCTATCGGCGCCGGCACCGATAGTCAGGGGGACAGAACGGGCAGCGGCGCCGATAGCCAGGGGGTGAGAAGGGCCGACAGCAGCGCTCTAGACCCCAGGGAAGGCAGGGGGAGAGAAGCGGGCAGCGACGGCCTCTCTCCCCCTGCCTTTCCTGGGGCGGTATCGGCGTATAACACGCACACAGACTTTAGGCTAAAAATGTTAGCCTAAAAAGTGCGTGTTATACGCCGATAAATACGGTATATATATATGGATATATATATATATATATGGGTATATATATATGGGTGTGTATATATATGGATATATATAAGGATATATATATATATATGGGTTTATATATGTATATGGGTATATATATATATATATATATATATATTTTTTTTTTATATATGGGTATATATATATATATATATGGGTGTATAAATATATATATATATATATATATATATATATATGTATATATATGGGTATATATTATATATATATATATATATATATATACCCACACATACATATCCATATATACTCACACATACATACCCATACATACCACACATACCCATACACACCCACACATACATACCCATACACACCCACACATACATACCCACCCATATATATATATATATATATATACATATATACCCATACACCTATACATATATACCCATACATATTGTGCTGCCTTCGCAATGTATTTTACATGCTTGGCACTCAGCAGGGTCTGTTCCTTTAAGACCCTCCATTTTCTTGAAGCCTAGAGGCGGGCCTTCTCTCTAAAGCATAGGGCTAGATCCGGCATGTCTCATTCATGCCAGCTCCAGCCACCACAGTGACCAGATCCACAGGACTTCTTAAAGCTAATACAGACTGCAAATCTGATAAATACCAAAGCCTGTGAGTACGGAATTGTTAGTTAGCCTGTGTAGAGAGATGCTAGGCATTTGTAGATAGATAATGTGTTTTCAGTGTGTAGTAAGTGAGCACATGTTAGACCCTATCTATGTATTAGCTATGCATAATGTAAGGCACTTGAATAGCCATGCTTACATTTGTCTTTCATATGTTTGTTTTACAGTTTTACCGCACTTTCATTATATCTCAGTAAAGATTACATCAGTTAAGCAAACCAGCGTGTCTTTCCTTTCAGTATAAACTTGATGTGAAGCTGTGTCCACGAGACAGCGGAGACATTATAGTAAAAAGGCTTTTAAAACGTTATCAGAAGCAGTTAATCAGCTTTGAATCGTCCGCAGCAGTAAAAAAGACTCATAAATCCTGTGCCCTGCAGTCTGTGTCGGAGTAAGGGCGCGAAGCACTAGAAAGTGAAACTAATTCTCTCACGTGCTATAACACCGCTGTGCTGTGTCCAGTCATCATCATTATCTACGCTGCCAGCTAAATCAAGATGCAGAACCCAGAGAACAGCACTCTGACAGTTAACCCTCAATGCTCCTATAAAGAGGAAGACACCTTGCCAAGAAGTAGATCTAGGTGCACAACATTGTCTAGAGCATCCAGTCAAACAAATCTAACTTCGGTTAGCGCCGATGCATCAAGATTTAAACGCCATAGTTCTAGACACTCAAGCACCACCAGCCTGTCATCCGCTAGCGCCATAGCAACTAAGGCAAGAGCAAAAGCAGATGCAGCTTGTGCAATGGCGTCCTATGCAAAGCAGGAAGCTGAATTGATGAAAGAACAAACAAAAAGTGAATCTGAAGCACTTAGAAGAGAAGCTGAATTGATGAAAGAACAAGCAAAAAGTGAATCTGAAGCACATAGAAGAAAAGCTGAAGCACTTAGAAGAAAAGCTGAAGTGCAAGCATCTTTACACTTACTGCAACAGCAGAAAAACGCTGCAGCAGCCTTAGCCGAGGCAGAAGTTCTCACAAGGGCTGCTGAAGCTCAGTTCGCTGACATAGAAACCCAGATGTCACCCCTCAGCGCAAGCCAACGTACCCGTGAGTACATACAGTCACAAGCAACCATGTACACTGACCAGCAGTTCAATGACACACCAAGGCCATCATTGACTCCACCAGCAATAAGCAACTTTGATACTATGCAACACTGCAAGACTGAATCAGAACCTCAGGGTAGGAAGTCAAGTGGTCGCATGCTCAGAGACCAATCTGCCAACCTGACAAGAGTGCAAACGGATGCTGATGTACTCCCTCCTCAAGCAAATACAAGTCTGGATTATAGCAGAAAG
Source organism: Hyla sarda (assembly GCF_029499605.1). Taxonomy (NCBI): domain Eukaryota; kingdom Metazoa; phylum Chordata; class Amphibia; order Anura; family Hylidae; genus Hyla; species Hyla sarda. The sequence goes on along the minus strand of NC_079197.1, from coordinate 78,743,575 downwards.
ACTTACAATAGAGGAGAACAAAGCAGACTTAGTCAAGTACCTCATCAGCCTTACCAGCCGCAGCCATACCCTGAGTTTACACCCAGGAAGTATTCACCAGATGCAGCAAGAGCTACAGAGGTAGCAAGATTCCTGATGCGCCGTGAGATAGTGAGCGCTGGTCTCATGAAATTCGACGACCGTCCAGAAAACTACTTGGCCTGGAAGTCATCTTTCCTAAGCGGTACCCAAGACTTAGATCTGACAGACAGAGAAAAGCTTGATCTGCTCGTCAAATGGCTAGGACCAGAGTCCACTGAGCAAGCCCAAAGAATCAGATCAGTACATGTTCATGACGCAGCAGCAGGACTTGCAATGGTGTGGAGGAGACTAGAACACTGCTATGGGTCACCTGAAGTGATTGAAGATGCTCTTCTGAAGAGGATAGAAAACTATCCAAGAATGACAAACAAAGACAATCAAAAGCTGAGAGGGTTTGGGGACCTACTCTTAGAAATAGAAGCCGCTAAGTCTAGTGGATATCTGCCAGGTCTCTCATACTTAGATACAGCACGTGGAGTTGATCCCATAATCGAGAAACTTCCTTTCAACTTGCAGGAAAGGTGGGTCACTCAAGCATCAAGATACAAGAAAGAACATCGAGTCGCATTTCCATCATTTGCCTTCCTTGCTGAATTCATCGTAGACCAAGCTGAAACACGCAATGATCCAAGCTTTGCTTTCCTGAACAAGAGAACTGCAAGCTCCCCAAAGGTAGAGCAAAAACATCCAACGCCTTACAAAGAACGCAGAGCAACAGTTTCTGTACGGAAGACAGAAGTCTCGCCTGAGTCTGCAGTCAATCAGGAAGACAACACAAGTAAGAAAGTTGAGGAGCCAGACAAAATATGTCTCATCCACAACAAGCCTCATCCACTAAGAAAATGTCGCAGTTTCAGAAGTAAGACGTTAGAAGAGCGCAAAGCTTACCTTAAAGACAATCACATTTGTTTCAGATGTTGCGCTTCAATTCAGCATCTTGCAAAAGACTGTACAAAAACAATAAAATGCACAGAGTGCAACAGTGACAAACACCTGTCAGCACTGCACCCAGGACCATCACCATGGAAACAAGAAGTTCCAGCAACTCAAGAAGATCATGGTGGGGAGCAAGGCGAGAGTACAACGCCAGCAGTAACCTCAAAGTGTACTGAGATCTGTACAGAGCAGGGCCGCCCCAGATCATGTTCCAAGATATGCTTAGTCAAGGTGTATCCTGCAGGCTTCAGAGAAAAAGCAATCAAGATGTACACAGTCTTGGATGAACAGAGTAACAGATCTCTGGCAAAAACAGAGTTCTTTGACCTCTTCGGTGACAAAGGAAGTCCAACTCCATACACCCTGAAGACTTGTTCTGGAGTTGTAGAGACAACAGGGAGAAGAGCAAACAACTACATCATTGAGTCATTAGATGGAAAGACAAAGGTGACTCTTCCTATCCTCATAGAATGTGATGAGATACCAGACGACAGATCAGAGATCCCCACACCTGAAGTTGCTCGTCATCACCCCCATCTGGTGCGAATAGCAGACCAGATACCAGCACTAGATCCAGATGCTGCAATCATCCTTCTACTTGGGAGAGATATCCTCAAAGTGCACAAAGTCAGAGAACAGTACAATGGGCCACACAATGCACCATTTGGACAACGCCTTGATCTCGGATGGGTCATCTTTGGAGAAGTATGTCTAGACGGACTCCACAAACCAGAAAAGGTAAATGTCTACAGAACACATCTGTTACAGAATGGTCGTACATCTTGTCTTTGCCCATGTACCAACAGTCTACACATTAAAGAGAGACTTGTAAACCCAACACATCATCCGAGTATCCAGAGGTGCATGGAAGACTTCGCCTCAACTGGAGATACAGATGAACTGGGCTGTAAGGTGTTTGAAAGAACACGAGATGACGACAAGCTAGCACCCTCGGTGGAAGATACTCTCTTCCTTGAGATCATGGACAGAGAAGTCTTCAGAGACAAATCAGGCAGCTGGGTAGCCCCTCTACCCTTCCGGTCACCACGCCATCGCCTTCCTGACAACAAGGTACAAGCAGAGAAACGCTTCACCTCGTTGCAGCACATGCTACAAAGAAAGCCAAATATGAAGAAACACTTCCAAGCCTTCATGCAGAAGATCTTTGATAACGATCAAGCTGAAAGGGCACCACCACTACAAGAGAACCAAGAACACTGGTACTTACCAATATTTGGGGTGTACCATCCTCAGAAACCAGGCCAGAAACGCGTAGTATTTGACTCTAGTGCGAAGCACAAAGGCATCTCACTAAATGATGTCCTTCTCAGCGGACCTGACCTGAACAATACACTCCTTGGAGTACTCATCAGGTTCAGAAAAGAACTCATAGCAGTGACAGCAGACGTACAACAGATGTTCTACTGTTTCCTTGTTCGTGAAGATCACAGAGACTATTTAAGGTTCCTGTGGTATACAGACAACGACTTTAACAAAGAAATCACAGAGTACAGGATGAAGGTACATGTGTTTGGAAACAGCCCTTCTCCAGCTGTAGCTATCTACAACCTGAGACGAGCAGCACAGCAAGGTGAAAGACATGTTCAAGAAGCCACACAGTTCGTCATGAAGAACTTCTACGTAGATGATGGACTTGCTTCTTTCTCCAGCAACGAAGAAGCTATCAACGTCCTGAAAAGTACAAGAGAAATGTTGGCAGAATCCAACATAAGACTGAACAAGGTAGCTTCCAACAGCAACAGAGTCATGGAAGCATTTCCAATGGAAGACCGTGCTAAAGACCTCAAAGACTTGGATCTAGGAACAGAATCACCACCCTTGCAAAGAAGTCTTGGGATTAGTTGGGACCTGAAGACTGACAGTTTCACCTTCAGGGTCTCCAGAGAAGAGAAGCCATTCACAAAAAGAGGTGTCCTATCTACAGTCAACAGTCTTTACGACCCCCTGGGGTTCGTAGCACCCATCATCATGCAAGGTAAAGCTCTTTTGAGACAGATCACTACTGAGCAAGAACAAAGTGACTGGGACGTACCTCTACCTGAAGAGAAGAAAATGCAGTGGAAGTTGTGGAAAGACTCATTGTTAGAGCTTGAACAACTCAACATCCCTAGACCATACGTATCTGTTTCCTTGTCTGCTACAAAGAGAAGAGAAATATGCATATTCTCTGATGCCTCCACTATGGCTATCGCATATGTCGCCTACCTTAGGGTAATAGACACTGAGGGACAAAGTCATGTCGGGTTCCTCATGGGAAAATCTAAGCTGGCTCCCAGACCGGCTCACACTGTCCCACGTCTAGAACTTTGTGCTGCTGTCTTAGCTGTAGAGATGACAGACATGATTACAACAGAACTGGACATCGAGATCCATGCAATGAACTTTTATACAGACAGCAAGATTGTGTTAGGATATATTCACAATGCTTCAAGAAGATTTTATACATACGTGGCCAACAGAGTGACACGTATCAGAAAGTCTACAAGTCCAGAACAGTGGCATCACATCAGCACAGACAAGAACCCAGCTGATCATGGGACAAGACTGGTGCCAGCCGCTGCGCTCAAGCAAACTAACTGGTTTGTAGGTCCATCCTTTCTTCGTAAACCAGAAACCAAAGAAACTACTCAGGTAGAGACCTTTGAACTCATAGAACCAGATCAAGACAAAGAGGTAAGACCTCAAGTGACAGTTTGTAGGACTATAGTTACAAGAGACAGTCTGGGCACTCATAGATTTGAAAGGTTTTCCAGCTGGAAGTCGCTGACCCGTGCAATCGGAAAACTTATCTGTCTAGCCAGATCCTCCTGCAGAGCTACCAATACTGATCAGCGTAGCAACGACCACCTTGAACAAGCCAAGGTCACGATCATCAGATGCGTCCAACAGGAAGTCTTTAAAGAAGAAATCCAAGGCCTTCTGAAAAAGGAAGAGATTTCTCAACACAATTCACTCAAGGACTTGTACGCCAAGCAATGGAAACAAGTTCAAAGTCTTGCGGACATTTTCTGGAAGAGGTGGAGACAGGAAT